>NC_064244.1:78864563-79174563 GCF_003254725.2 Canis lupus dingo | reverse complement strand
GGTTAGTCTGAGACTCAGTTTCCCCATTGCTAAGCGCAGAGGGTAACCTCAGTGTGGCCACCAGGGTTAAATGAGACAGGGGGTCCTCTGTGCCTCCCATCGTGGCCGTCACCGTTTTTGATGACGTGTCCCAGACCCAGAGGGCAGAGGATGGAAACAGCCACGTGGGTGCGGCTGCGTAAGGTGGGGGAGCCAAGGGCAGGGCTCGCGGAAGGACTGGCCCCTCGACGTGTGCTCAGGCCTCTGGCTGGGCCTCCCCTTGGTGGGCGGCTCTGGGGCAGGCCTTGGGGGTGACCCTGAGGTCCTCCTTCCTGAAGGTCCCTCTGGCTTTCCAGGGGCTCGGCCTCCTGACGGCCCCCTGTGCACCCAGCCCGAGGCCCCGGGCGGCCTCCCCTCCTTGTCTCACCCACGTGAGGCCGCAGCCTCCTCTCCCTTCCTGGCTTTTGTCTTGGGCTCCTGGGGACGGCTGTGGCCGCTCTGCTCACGCTCTGTGGCCCCGTCCGCAGCCCAGGACGGCGCTGGATGGTGTGCAGATCGCACCGGGGAAGAGCCGCCCCGTGGAGACTTTGGTGTCGCTGTGAGCGGTGGGCTGGGGGCTGCTGAGTTCTGGTCTGTTCTAGGGCGTGGCCATTTATTTGTGGGGCCACCTGCACCCCGCAGCCCTGCCACCTCCGTGAGAGAAGTGGAGGGACGCCCCCCACGGCGGTTCTGAGGACCAACCGTCAGACTTGCCCCCAGCTTCCAAGGCCTCGTGACCTGCCTACGCCCTGCCCTCCACTCCCGTGGCCTCTGGTTGATGCAGCTAAATGCCTCAAGCCCTTGACGTTTGCTGGCTCTGGGCACGGCCGCTGTGTGCGCCTTATTTCATTTAATCCTTACGGTAACCTGACGGGACGTTCCTCCCGTGACGCCCCTTCAGTCAGATGGTGCAAGGATCAGCCTTATTCTGTGGGGTCAAAGGGCAGGACTGGGTTCCCAAGTGAGAACTTTGCAGCAGGAGTGGGCCAGCCTGCCTCATGGCGTGATGGGCTTTCTAGTGATGTGGTGAGCATCCCGTTGCGGGGAGTATTCAAGCAGGGGCCGATGGCCATTGTTCTGGTGGACAGAGAGGACCGTTGTCAGGTGGGAGGGGCTGGCCTGGGAGGCCTCTGAGGGGCTTCCACCTATCAGATCACGATCCCTTGAGCCTTGAATTCTCTGCTCCTTACAGGAGATGGAATCAGAAGCAGGCATTTCAGTGCCTGGATCTCCGGTCCTCCCCCTTTCTTCCACTTAGCCCAGGTGGCCAGGTTCAGAGCAGGTCACCTCTGTGTCTTGCTCGGTGGCAGCACGGTGGCCCATGGGTGACTTGCGGATGGAGAAGGGCTTTGATCTAGTTAAATATTTCTCCACTCGCTCTGCTAAGCACTTACCTTCCCTTGAGCACCGGCAGTGAAAAGCAGCAGGTAAAGGGCAGCAAGCCTGGGGCTGTGCAGAGGGTGTGACAGGTGACAGCCGCCTGTCCTGGTCGGTCCTGGTCCCTGGGGCTGGGGGTTCTCATCCCCTTTAGTTCACGGTGGTCTCCCAGTGGCCAGGGCAGGGGCTGGCAGGAGGCAGGGCTCACGCGATGGATCTGCCCCTCTCCGTGGCCGGCTCCCCACCACCAGCCCTAGTTTCGCCCCTTTGGAGGCTCTGCCCTGAGCCAAGGGCCACCTCTACGCACCCCGTCGTCCCTGCTTACCTCACAGCATGTGTAAATGTCCTGTGTCTCCTGCCCTGCCAGGTGAGGTCTGGCTCGTGGTGGGTGCAGCTGCCCCCAACATGATGCCTGTGTCCTCAGCCGTGAGGCTCTCCTCCTGCCCGCCTGGCTTAGCAGCAGTTGTGAGCTCTCGAAGTGACACGGGCGTCGCTCCCCGGGGCCCCGGGGCGAGGCAGAGGTCCCCCCGGGCTTGCTCCCTCAGCTCCCAGGGCGCTGGAGCTCACCCCAGGTTTGAGATCCGCCCGAGTTCGCGCAGCCAGCCCTCCTGCGGAGTAATTACTATAATTTCCCTGCACAACCCACAGCTCTCGGGTGATATTGTGACCGAAGTGTGAGCAGCGGGAACGCTCCCTGCCCTTGTAATTGAGGGTTCGGAGGCATCGCTGACATCTCCGAAGGGAGCTGGTGCTTCGCCGCGTGTGTCGGCGGCGTCACCTTTGAACTCTGGCTTTTTGACTCCTGGGCTTGCTCACACACGCAGCGAGGACTCACGAGCGGGACGCGTTGCTCACCGTCCTCCCCGGGGTTGTGTTCGCATCCCTGGTCCGGCCTGGAGCCTCGCGGCAGCCCCCCGGGACCCGGCCCGGTCGGGTGGAGAGGCTGCACGTGCGGGGAGGCTGTGCCGCGTGGACCCCCGTGTTCTCTCGCCGTCCCCATCCCCCCGCTCAGCGGCCCTGCCGCAGGGGCCCTCCTGACGACCCTGCCACCTGGCTCAAGCCTGTCACGCAAGAACAGTAATAAAAGGGAAAATCATGACCTCGGGCACTCACGGCCTACAGGTGCTGTGGTCTCGCCTTGTAAGTGGGGGCGCATTGTACCTCCTGGCCACCCGCCACGGCCCCCAACTTACAGACGAGGGACCTGCAGCCCAGGGAGGGGGTGCTGCCAGGGGGCAGGGAGCCGGGAGGTGATAGAGCCCAGCCTGGAGCCCAGGCGGTCTGCAGCGCCGAGCTCCTAACCAGCCAGCATCCTGGACGTGCGTTTCTTGCTCATTAGCCCATTGGTTCCCTCACGCATTCACTCATTCGTTCCTCACTCATTCGCTCACTCAGCCTTATTTACGGGCCCCCGGTCGTTGCCAAGCATTGTTCTGGGTGTTAGGGATTCAGTCCTGAACAGAACAAATTTCCCACCCCCGTGGAGTTCCGGTTCCAGTTGAGGGAGACAAATCACAAGCAGACAAATGCTGCAGATTCAGATTGGGAGAGCTCGGGAGGAAAATGAACGGAAAGGGGATGCCGAGTGATAGCCAGTGGGGTCAGGGATGGGCTAAGCAGAGACGGGAGGGAAGCGTGAGAGCAACATGGGGAAGAGAGTCCAGGCGCAGGGAGCGGCGTGTGCAAAGGCCCTGCGGTAGGTCTGTGTAAGGCACGCTTGAGGACCTGTGCGGAGGGTGGTAGGAGGTAAGGTCAGAAAGCTGGATGGAGAGTTGCTGGTGGTGGTGATGGTGGGGGGTGTATTTGAGTGCATCCCTCCCCCTGCACCCTGCTCCCCGAGGGAATGACATGATCTGGCTCCCCCTGTTGAGGACAGGCTGTTGGGGTGAGGCAGAGGCAGAGGGACAGTGCAGAGGCCATCGAGGTGGTCTAGGGGAGAGATGATACCGGCTGCTTCGACCAGGGTGGTTGTAGGGAGCCTCTTCTTGGAAATCTCTCCTCTTGACCCTTCCTTGTCCGGCTGACTTCTGCGTGTCCTTCCCTGGCCGCTGGACCTTGCCTGCGCTTGTGCTGGCGTGGGCTCGGCTGCTTCTGTGCCCCGGCCCCAGGGCGCTGCCCTTGTTCACCAGCCCCCGGGTGCTTCGGAGGCCCTCTGCTCTTGGCGTGTTGAATGGAGACCCGCGCACGCCGTGTTTACCCGACTCAGGTGCTCACTGTCTATTTTTGGCATCTGCAGAAATACCTGCTTTCTATGTGATCTGCTCGGTTCCATCTGTTACCTTTATTTTATTTTTTTTCCCCAGACAAGAGCCACCCCTGCCCCGTGAGGCTTCTCGGGGGGGTGGGGGGCTCACTCGGATTCTGTGGGCCGACACCGGGAGGAGCTAAGCCCTGTTACTTAATCAGCTGGCAGCTTGGCCTTTTCCTGAAGGCGTGAGGGTCGTGGCGTGTCTGGCTGTGCCAAAGTCCCTCTAACAAGACCGGGTGTTTGTGGGGTTGGTTCTGGGAGCTGGGTGTGCACGTGGATGTGATGTGAGGCTTAGAGATTCTGGGAGGGCTCGTTTCTTTGGGGGGGGCGGTGGGGGAGCAAACCGTGGGAATAGGGATGCAGAGAAGGCCGACATCAGCAGGGAAGGAAGTGATTAGGAGGCAGCTCGCAGAATCTGAGGCTTGGCGGCGGGACTGGCCTGGAAAGAGCAGGAACCAAAAGTCATCTGAGACCCCATGGGGATGGGTGGCCCCAGCCGGCTTGGGGTGATTCTGCAGGTCTGGAAGTCCGGGTCCTGGGAGAGAAGGCATCTAATGGACGGGGTTTTGGCCACTTGACCAGCCCTGGTTTGGAGGTGTGTGGGGCCTCATGATCAAGAGTCCCGCCAAGAGTGCATTTTGGAGGGGAGGTCGGTCCTGCAAAGGCATTTGGGTATGCCAGTGTCCAAGGAGGAGGGGACGGGTGCTGGGCTGTCCCCTGCAAGGACCTCAAAGCTGTGTGAGCTGTCCTGACCTTCGAGGTGCCAAGGGCAGAGTCTACCCACCCAGAATGTTAGAGTCCTCCAAGTGATTGGCAGAGCGGAGTTCGGAGTGGCTTCCGGGCCCAGGGGAGGTTGCAGCGGCGCTAGGTCCGGTCCGGCTGGGCCCCGAGGGCCGGGGGTCTTGAGGTGGGAGGGGAGGGCTACTCCGTGTGAGGCTCCCTGCTCGAGGAGAGTCACGGAGGGAGGCTGGGGCGGGCCTGCTGGCTTTCGTGGAGGTGGACAGCTGCTGGTGAGTCACTGGTAGGGAGTGGGGAGTGCTGCTGGAGCCACAGGCCGAGTGTGGTGCTGAACCCGGGTCAGAGGGGTTCAGACTTAGGAGGGTGGCTGCGTCTGGCTGGGCTGGAAGAGGGGTGGGAGGAGTGCATGGGGGGAGCACCCACTGTGTACCTACGCTCCACTGAGTGTTTCGTTGCGGTCTTATCTGACCTGCACAGCAATCCTACTCGGTAGTACTGCTGCTCACCCCTCCTGCACAGAGAAAGAGACAGGGGTCCGAGAGGTTACGTGACTTGGTCAAGGTCACACAGCCAGCAAGTAGCCGACAGGGAGCTGGGTCCCAGGCCCGGCTGCCATTCTCTACTCGTCCGGGTTACAGGATCATCAGGTGTGAAGCCGGGCAGCCCGCTGACCTTCTCTGCGCTTTAGCCCACTTGGTTTGCTCCCTCCGTATTCTCGGGCACCGTGGAGCATGGCTGTGGGCAGGCAGGCGTGGCCACTACAGGGAGGGGAGGGGGCTGCAGCGGCCCGAGGAGACTTTCTCCTTTTTTTCCACCCTCCCTCCCTCCTGCGAAGTGCTAGAACAAAGCCGGCAAAACTAGAGTCAGCAGAAAAATCTAATTTTCACCTTGGACACGTTTGTAGCTGACAGATATTAACCCAAGCTCTAGACTTTCCTTCCAGACAGGTCTGAGCTGAGTCCTGCCCTGGACGTTGGGAGGCCAGCCCTGTCATGAATTCACTGTTGCAGCTGAGGCAAGGTGTTTCTTTTCCGTAGGCCTCAGTGTTTCTATCAGTAAAATGGGAGTGGAGGTACTCGGGGTGGGGTGTCACGGATGCAGACGCCTACAGGGGCCCTCCACCCTCCGGGGAAGACAAAGGGGTGAATGGGTGAGGTGCGGGAGGGAAGAGGATGCTGGGAGTAGAGGGGACTGGGATGGGGGGGCCCTGCCCTGCCTACGGGGGCAGTTTCTGCTTCGGGCTAAGCAGCTGTCACTACGTAGGGCTGCTATTGCCCGATTTTTGGATTATTTTAAGAAAAGCCTGAAATCTGAGCTGTGCTCCAAAATCTTTCAAAGTGTAAAGGTTAGCAACTCATTGATACATTTTTGGGAAAAACGTCGTGCGGACCCATGAAAGCAGCGTCCTGGGCCGAAACCGGCAATGGGTCACCTGCCGGCAACGCCAGGGGCTGACTGGCTCGTTTGGGTTTCTTCTGGCCGGGGTGAGACAGAGCTACGTTTCATATGCATATAAATAAAAGTCAAATATTTGCTTTCTAGATGTATTGATTTGTATTTATTGATGAGCCCGAGGTTTATAATGTGCATCTGAGCTGAGGAATAACAGCGGAGTAGAAACCTCTTGGAGAAACTTTAATCACAGAATAGGAGTCCCCGCGCCCGACTTGCGTCTGTCTGTAATCCTTCCTGGTGCAGACACAGCCTAGCCTAGTTTCCATGGCAACGGGGCATGCTACCTTCTGCCCCCGTAGATTCGGAGAGAGAGGAAAGGAGGGCGGGTGGCCTTGAGATTTCTCTAACCTGGGGCGCAGACCCGGGGACTTCTCCTTTCTACCTTTGCAAGATCACGGGCGGGACTTTGAAGCCCGTGGGCTCTCAGGAATTTGTAGGGACCTCTGGTTAGAGCTGTTGACGTCGTCACATCTGCTCCTGGTTCCCGGTTTGGAGGGTGCTGGTGGATCAGTTCTGTAGTCTTCAGAGAGCAATGGGTCTATTGGCCCTCTTTAGGGCGTGCTTGGGAAAGGCCTAGAAGAGCCAACAGGGTTGGAAGGGGCTATGGCGGTGATAGCCGAGCAGGTGCTCTGGCCATTCCCACCATGCACGGTGAAGCCAGAGGGCCCAGGGGAGAAGGGTGACTGCCCTGGTGCTGTCAGCCCCAGGCAGTGACAAGAATAGGGCAGTGGGTAAGGCGCAGACATTGGAGTCCAACTGCCTGAGTTCGAATCCTGATTCCACCCGGTGAGGCTGGGGGACACGGACAATTTACTTAACATCTCTGAGCTCCTGCATCCTTGTCTGTGAAATGACTGTAGTACTAACTTCCTCGTAGGCTAGTAGGATAGCGATGGTACGTGCAGAACGTGCAGACTGTAAGTCAGCAAACTTCTTCTGTAAAGGACCAGATAGGAAACATTTCGGGCTTTGTGGGCCGTGTCGTTTGCCAAAGTCATCGAGTCTGCCGCAGTGACTTGAAAGCAGCCACAGACAATATGTAAATGATGGACGTGGCGGTGTGCCAATAAAACTTTATTTATAGGTCCTGCAATTTGAATTTCATATACTTTTCATGTGCCACAAAAGAGTCGTCTTTTTCTGATTTTTCACTCCCCCCCCCCGCCAACCCTTTAAAAGTGCAAAAGCCACTCTTGGCTCGTAGGCCGTGTAAAAGCCGGCAGTGAGCCAGATTTGGCCCTTGGGCCACGGTTTGCTGAGTCCTGGTGGAGGATGATGCCGGTTACGTGTTCATTAAGTGTTAGTCACTGATACTACCTTTATCTCCGCCATGATTCTTTTCATCCTAAGAGGGTGGATTGGAGGCCGTAAAATATTTGGCCCAGAAAGAGATGACTTGGGCCGGGCCGGGGGAGGGAGCGTGCATAATAACCATGCTCAAGAAGGGAAGATCTTATCCCAGCTGGGGTACCCTCCGGTATTTGTGGGTAGAACTGACAGGGAGAGGGATTTTTGGCTGAGGTCTTGCAGCTCGTTGGAACAGACTGCCTCGGGCGGAGTGAGCTCCTGTCACTAGAAGGGCTCGAGCAGAGGCCAGATGCCCCCGACGCACTGCTGGGGGACACCGGCTCGCTGGAGGAACAGACTGCTGGGGTCTGAGCTGGGTTCCTCCAGCTCCAGCTAGTGGGGGGAGCGGGGGGGGGGGCAGGCAGTTCCTATTTTCCCACAGTCCCTGTTCCTCATACTCAAAGCCCCTTGCCCTCTTCCTTCTCGAATAATCCAGTGATGTGCACAGGGCCAGCATTGCCCCCATTTACCCGGCGTGTGAGCTGGGGGGAGAGAGGATGAGCGGGACACTTGGATACACCTGCTGGCTAGGCGGGGAGGCGTGCTCGGTGGTCCTGCATCTGGTCCCCGTCCCAGCTCTGCTGCTTTCGTCTTTTGTGCTCCAGGGTTTAGAGGGTATTTACCCTCTCTGAGCCTCAGTTTCCCCATCTGTAAAGCAGAGGTATATAAAGTGGTACCTGGTGGAAGGTAGGTTTTCAAGCAGTGCTCATTGGTGTCCCCTGGGATCCCGGCCTCCCGTCCCGGGGCTGGTGTGTGGCCCAGGAGGGTCAGGAAGGAGCCTGGCCTCTGCGATGTGGCTTGGCCACGGGCAGTTTGCAGTAGGGGAGCCCTCTCCTGAACCCGTGGTGCCGGCATCTCCGGGGAGGAAGAGTCTGGGCTGCCCATGGGCCGGGGACCTTCTCCACCGAGATAGAGAGACATCCATGCTGGTCAGGGAGTCGTTGCCCTGGGAATGACGTCCAGAAGGCCCAGAAAGCAGAGTGAGCTCTCTCTGCACCTGTGGGGCTACTGTACTCTGGGGCCCGGGGCAGGGACGGTGCCAGGGACAGTAACTGGGAGAATAGGGCAGCCCAGGGTCACACCTCCCCCCTTGCCCCTGCTCTGTGTGCTGGGCCCTCTGTGCGAGTGACTTGCACGGGGCACCCCATGAATCCTCACAGCCACCCCAGGAGAGGGCATGCAACTGCTACCCCACTTTATGGATGAGCAGCCTGAGGCTCAGAGCCCAGATCACCTGTCCGAGGCCCCAGAGGAGGAAGCTGGGTCTGACTGCAAGAGCCTCACCCCCCAACCCAACATCCCCATCCCCTGCCCCCTTTCAGCCAGCACTGGAGTCCACGCTGTGTGGGGTAAGCCCCAATAAGGAGAGTAGCCAACATTTTGGGGGTGGTTACTCCGCCCCAGGCCCTGTTCCAGGTCGCAGTGTAAAACAGCAGGTGCCCCCTTAGGTTTTTAAATTTTGTAATCCTTACAACCTCTCTATGAGCTATTCCCATTTCACAGGCAAGAAAACGAGGCGCAGAGAGGTTACACAATGTGCTTGAGGTCACAGAGCTAAACTGTAGAGCTAGGATCTGAACTCGGGAACTTTTAACTCCGAAGCCTGTTCTCACTCTGTCCTCTTGCCTCGGACTTGACCACAAAGCGCTCTGCATAGTATCAGACACAGAACAGATGTGCAACAAACACGGAAATCCAAGGCCAGGGGGCCAGCGTGACTTAGTGAGGGGATTGGCGAGTCTGGAATCACTCTGGACTTGACGTTCCCTTCTGTGCAATGGGGACGTGATCCTCCCAGCACCCTTGCCTTGTAGTGTGGTTCGCGTGTGTGAGGCTTTTGCGTGTGAGCAACAGCCCCTTCTATCACCCGACAGTACGTGTGCCTGTCGATATTGCTCAATAAAATCCCCCAGGCTTGTGGGAAGATGGGGTTAGGTACCGCAGTCACGCACTTTGTCAGGGACACACACACTGAAGGGTGGCCGAGTGCTCTCTGTGTTTAAGGCTAAGAAATACACACCTACTAAAAAGACCTGAAGTGTGCACGTGGGAGTTACGCTCCCCCTACCTGCTGGCTGCCTGCCCGGTTCCTGCACCTGCTGCCCTGTGACCCAGAAGAAGAAAAGAGACGTAAAGAGAGTAAAAGTCTGGTGGGTGGAGAGAAAAAAAAAAAAATATATATATATAGAATAGGCTGGAGGTGGGGGTGGCAGAGGGGAATAGGGTGGGGGGTTAGGTTGCTGGTGCAGTGGCAGGAGGGAAAGTCCTGGGACACAGGGTGGAGCGTTGTGACAGCGGGTGCAGGTGGGGGGGGGCCATCGTCCTAGGTGGCGGGTGTGCTTCGAGGGTCCCTTGGCTGCCCGGCCCGGCCCGGCCGCTGTGGTTTTCTGTGCACCCGCCGTTTCTGTTCCTGCAGTGCTCACACTGTTCCCTGAGGAAGGGATCCCAGCAGAGTGTGTTTGCAATTTCAAAGCCCGTGTGACAGCAGGATGGACTCCACTGGGGAAGGTCAGGGGTCAGGAGGGGGGGCAGGGTCCTTTCTAAACAGGGGCTCCTTCTTGTAGGGTTGGCCTCACCCTGGGAGATGGGCTTATGCCCTGCAGTGTGGTGGCTAGGGTGGCCTCTGGGGCCTGGGTGAAGCTGCACCTTCTCTGAGGCCTGTCCCCCTTGCTGAGCCCCCCAAGCTGGTCTTTTAGAATCTCAAGGCACCGCCCGGGGCGCTATTATGAGCCCCGCTCCCATGCACTCCCATGCATCTGCAGCCGCCTGGGCTGTCTGCTGCTTGGCCTTGGCCTTAGGTCCCAAATGCTCCGCTGCGGGAGCCCAGGGGGCCTTTGTGCGGCCAGACCTGGGGGGGTCTGAGAATCCGCTTTCCTTTGCAGTCGCGCCCACGGCGGGGCCTCCCTGGGAGTAATGAGGTCTTGTGTGGGGCTCCTCCTTGGAGTAAAGAGAGAGAGTGAGGGGGGGAAATAAAGATTGCCTGGAATTTATTAGTCTAATTACATTTTCCTAATGTGGTTGACCCCCGCTCACAGCAGGGCTCTTATCAAAGCCGCAATCACGCCAACATTATTGGAGTTTTAATAAGAGTCAATTGGTTATTGTCCTTGCTGCGTCGGACACTGTAGACGTAATCCCCGGAGCCCCTCGGGGAGGCAGGGAGCGCGCTTTCTTTGCCGCAATATTATTTACATTAATAACACGGATTAGGGGCTTGTTTTATGTGTTTAGGAGACGCGGAGGCTTTCTTTGTTCGGGCGGCTCCGGGCCACCAGCTGAGCGCCCCACACGGGCTTGCAAGTCAGGGGAGCACTGGGCTGGGAGCCGGGGTCAGCGCCCACCCCACCTTGCTGCGTGCGCTCGGGCAAGCCGCCTCGCCTCTCCGGTCCCTCCTGTTGTGGTCACGTCGGAGGGGTGACAAGGCCCGGGAAGCGCTTGCTTCCTTGTGGAAGCGTCACACGGCTATGTGGCTTTGGCGCCCTTCTTGGCCTCTCTGCACTCGAGTCCCCCGACACCGCCCCCCCCCCCCCCCCCCCCGTCTATAAAGTGGGGGTGGGGTTAGCGAGAGGATTCACTGAGGGGATCCCTGCAAAGTGCACAGGGCAGGGCCCGGCCCGTGCCGACAGACGCTGCTTACCGTGGGGTGGACAGGACGTCAGGGGGCCCCGCTTTCTACTTTATAAGGCGGGGGACCTGATGCCACCTCCGCAGGGTCCCTTCGAGGGTACTGCGAGCTGCCTGGTCCACGGCTGCGTCCTCAGGGCCAGACGTGGCGCCTGGCACGTAGTAGGTGCTCCGTGAGTATCACATGAACGCCTCTGCCCGCGGGGGGCTTGTGGCACGCAGATGGCGCTACGCAGGACAGGGGTAAATACAGCAAGGAATGGGGATAGGGAGACTGCAGAATAGTCAGGGAGGTTTGCAATTTCAACTCCCCAGGGGCCAAGGAAGGCCCACGGACGGGAAAGTGCCGTCCGAGTAGAGACCCTAAGGCGGTGAAGGAGCAAGCCGGGCCGCTGTCCAGGGGACGGTGTTCCAGCAGCAGGAACAGCAAGTGCAAAGGCCCTGAGGTAGGTGCATGGCTGGAGTGTTTGAGGAACAGCAGGGAGCTCGAGGTCCTGGGGTCCCTGAGCAGGGGGGATAGAGGGTGAGGCCAGAGCCACCCTGTTCCGACATCCGCTGAGGGCACCAGGCTCTAGGCCAGATGGAGGCAGCTGGGGGGAAGCTGAGGGAGACCGTCTTTGGTGTCTCGGTGCCACTGTCTATGTCCCCTCTCACTTATTTGGGTGCATCTGCCTCCCCCTGGGACATGGCCTGTAGGCCTCCTCAGGTCCTGTTCCTGGGCAGGGCGCCTGGCCCGGGAGCCTGGCCGTAAGGTGCGAGGCCTGGAGGTTCCTGGGAGGTGCTTCTCTCTGAAGTCGGGGGGGCGGCCCTGCTGGCTCCTCAGAGGTGACCTGTCAGGTCAGAGCGGAGTTAAGTCTGACTCTCAAAATACGGGGGTCACACTGAGGCCAGAAGGGCAGGCAGCGGCCAAGGCCCCCCCCAAGTAGGGTAGAGACTGGGGACTGACATCAGGGAGGAGGTCTGGGGCCCAAGGTGTCCAGGTGGACGGGGCAGGAATGGGGGTCCTGGGAGAAGCTGACAGAGGCTGCCCCCGCCCACCCTGTGGGCCCCTGTCCACCTTGTGGGCCCCTGTCCACCCTGTGGGACCCTGTCCACCCATGGATCCCCGCCCACCCAGGGATCCCCTCCCACCCATGGACCCCCATCCACCCTGTGGACCCCTGCCCACCCCATGTGTACCCCTGTCCACCCCTTGGATTGGCTTCCGTGGCCTGACTTAGCTCTGCCTGGTGGTGGAGGAAAGAGTTGGCTCTGGGGATGAGAGTGACCGAGGGGGTCATTACAAGCCCTGGACTGGGGAGGCAGGAGGTTCTAGAGGGAAGTTGATAGGTGCCAGAGGCCTGCAGGTGCCGCTGGCCAGGGCTGTGCCATCAGGTGGACGCAGAGGTGACATCCAAAGGGAAACCTCTGCAGGCCTGGACCGGGGGTATGTGCTGTTTGCTGCTGAGGTCACCCACCCCAGTGAGAGCTAAATCTGAGGGCCAGCTGGGCCCTCATCCTGATGCAACACCAAAGGTACAGCCTCCATCTCCGGCTTGCCTCGGTTCCACGTCTCTGTTTATGCCTGGAGCTCCCTGAGGCTTCTCCCTTCCTCTCCCTTCCTCCTTCCTTCCTGACACTCACCCGTGCCCGGTGCCCTCAGTCTGGTGGGTGGACAGACCAGGGCTCATGCACCCAGCGTGGTCGCGGAGGGGAGGTCTTAGAGCTAGGAGAGGAGATATCAGGGGGCAGGGAGAATCAAGGAGGGCTTCCTGGAGGAGGCGTCACTCCATGAATGACTGGAAGAGGAGCATGGGAGTCTAAGGTGCCTGGAGCGGGCGGCCGGGCTCATGTGCTGGTTCTGAGCTCTTCTTGCTCCTGTTCTGGACCCTTCTGCTTCCCTTGGTGCACGGGCAGCTCCTGGAGGTGGGAGGGAGGCTCCCTGCGAACCCCCACTCCTGGGGGCTTGGGCAGCTGCGTTCTCCTGAGCCCACTCGGCTTCCCTTCCACGCTCCCCGCTCCGCTTGTCCCCTTGTCCCTGTCCCTGTGCCCCTGTCCCTGCCGCATGTCCCTGCCGGCCTCATATTCCCTCCCAGGCACCCAGTGCCATCTGCAAGCTTGACAGTCTCACCTACGTTCTTCCGCTCAGCTCCCTTGAAAGGATTTTAAAATAAGATTGGTTCTAGCACCAGTCCCTGGGTGGCCTCACTCTTGAGGCTTTTCCTTCCAGAGGGACCTATCTGTCCTTTTCCTTTGCTTTCTATTCCTAAGTCGGGAACTCACTGACTTAGAGCAAGCAAGCCCAGCTCCTTAAAAAAAAAAAAAGAAAGAAAGAAAGAAAGAAAAAGCAAATACGGTGCATGTTGTGCTGGGTCAGAACTTTCAGGAAATCTAAGCTACCGCGTCCTGGTTCTCCAGGAACCTCTTGGCCTCTCCAGAGCACCGACCGGTTGTTTACATCCTAGTCCCCCACCCCCCGCCCCCCAAGTGACTTCTGTGTGCCCAGCATCCCTTGCTCCGTAAAATGCCTCTTGAAATTCGTGATCCCCGGGCCCTCGGCATGCGGCGTTCCTGCTCCTCAGCGTGTCCTGATTCTTTCACTGATGCCACCAGATAAACGCGCACCCGGAGGTGGAAGGCGGCCCCGTGTCGAGATCCTTGGCCGGCGACAGCAGGTGCGGGGAGGCGCTCTCGCCCCGGGCACCAGCCCTGATAGGCAGCCGTGGGCAGCCGGAGTGGGGCGCCGGGCTGCACTTGGACTCGGTGGGAAGGAATCTGGTGATTGATTAGTGATGTCTGCTGCGACAGCGAGGGAGCAGGGTTGTGGCGTCTGTGCTAGAACATTCCATCTGAGGCCGCCAACTTGCCTCTTGCCTCCCCTCCCCCCCCCCCCCCCCCCCCCCCGCTTGCTGCACCGTGTGCTTGGAAGCTGGCGGAGTGGGTGGAGGTGCCCGCTGGTTGCCTGGAGGGCTGAGTGGGCGACAGGGTGGTCCTACCGGGTCCGGAGAACAGTTAGAACTGCTCCATCTGGAGGCATGTGCTTTTCCAAGGGCACGTGCCTTGCCCACAGCAAGCCAGGACGTGCCCCCTACGCCAAGGTGGGCTGAGGCAGCTCTGGGAGGCTGCGGATGCGCAGGGAGGGCTTATCTGGGCACCAACCTCAAGATTCTAGCTGTGGTGCAGAGGGCTCGCTCTTCCTTCATTGGAGTCTCACTGGGCTGAGGGGCTGCAAGGCTGGAGCATTTTGGGGCCGTACCCTAGGAGGGAGGGGGATGGAGGGGGAGGGACACAGGGCTGGGGTCTCACCAGAATCCATGAAAGGTACCAAGCACAGCTGTTCCCAGGGAGACCCTGAGTCCTTTCCCTTCCTTCCTGCAGGAAAAGTAGAAGGGACGTCTGGTTGGCTGGAGGTTTATGGTTGGGTGAGCCTGCCGATTCAGGGAAGGGCCGGTTTCCGGTGAGACAGAAATCCCAAGGGCCCTGGGATCTTCCAAAGCAGAGGAGTGGGAGAAAGAGCAGCATGCTTGAGGCCTGGTGTGCATTCTGGGCACAGAACTGTGCTGTGGGTTTGTTGTGGGGCTTTAGGCAAGTTGCTTCCCTATTCCGTGCCCATGTTCTCGGTACAAGGAAGGGGGATGACTGGTCTTTTCTTGTCTAACTGTGGAAATGGGCTGTCCTGGGAGCCACCGTGTGTCTGAGGAGCCTTGGGCAGGGAGCGTCTGAGGGTCGAAGGCACCCCAGGGCTGTGCGTCTGGGGCCCCCCTCCCGGGTCCTGCTCGTGCATGCGGTGGCACGTGGGCCGCCCTAGAAGACGTGCTGGTGTACGATGATAGGGGGCCTGCTGACCGCTGCCTCCTCGGGGCCGGGAGAAGCTGGGTGTGTTTCCAGCCCTGGCTGTAGACCCACCTCTTCCCAGGGCTGGTTGTGTGAGTGGTGGGGTGGCCTCAAGGAGCGCCTCCAGTCGCTCCCCATCCCCGGTGCTCCGTTCCCTGCCTCTCCAGCCCCAACACGCTCTGAGATGCCAGCCACGCTGAATGGTTCCATGCAGGGCGTCCTGTGGGATTCCTCCTCTGGGCATCTGCACCTGCTGACCCCTCTCATGGATCCGTTTCCTTCCTCTGCCCTCTCTCCTCCTTCAACGTCAGCCTGGGTGGATCTCTGCGGAAAGTGGTCTCTGCCTGTGCCCTGTGCCCTGTGCCCTGCACCTGGCTGGCGTCAGAGGCAGGCCCAGACCATCCCTCCTGCCCTGCACCGCACCTGTCGTGTCCATTAAATTCTTTGCCAAGCTCTCTGGGCTTGACTGCTGAGTCCACTTGTGAGTTCAGGAACATCCCATGTACCTTCTGCCCTGATTCCTCATCGTCACATCCTTAGAAGGAAATTGTACTGTGCTAGTCAGGCTAGGCCGGGCTGTGCTGCACTAACGAATATGTCTTGAAATCTCAGTGGCTTAAAACAGGCAAGTCTAGCTCTTGCCCATGCAGAGTCTGAGATGAGGGGGGCGTCTCTCCAGGATGGCTCCCTTCTACGTCGTGACTCCACTCCAGGGTGGATCTGTGGCTCCCCCACCTTTCTGTGGGGCCCCCATGGTTACTGCTAGAGGGGCAGCCCATGGAGATGGACCCTATGCCTTTTATTTTTTTATTGTTTTAAAAGATTTTATTTATTTATTTATTCATGAGAGACACACAGAGAGAATCAGAGGCACAGGCAGAGAGAGAAGCAGGCTCCATGCAGGGAACCCGATGTGGGACTCGATCCCAGGACCCCGAGATCACACCTTGAGCCAAAGGCAGATGCTCAACTGCTGAGCCACCCAGATGCCCCTTAATTTAAAAAAAAAAAAAAAGATTTTATTTATTTATTTATTTGAGAGGGGCAGAGGGAGAGAATCTCAAGCAGACTCCCCACTGAGCGCAGAGCCTAACATGGGACTCAATCTTATGACCCTAAGATCATGACCTGAGCTGAAACCTTTTGAAAAAGGACTAGAACCTCTGGTTTCGAGACTGGCTGTATCCAAGAGGTGGCATCAGCCTGGACGGACCTTGGAATGCCTCCCGGGGGTATTGCAGACAGCAGAACGGAGGTCGGGGAGGGCTGGGTCTCCCCAGAGACACCTCCCAGTCTGCAGGGGGGCCGGAAGCGGACCCCACTTCTCCCACCATCCAGGCACCGTCCTTCCTTCCTTCTCTTTCTGATGCTGCAGCCCGAACTCCTGCTGTCTAATCCCGCTGTGCGATGCAGGCGGGGGTGGGGGTGGCATCGCCCGGGCTCTTGTGAAATTATTTTAAGACCTTGGAAAGAAAATTAGAATTTCAAGCCATCTAGCCCTCTTGAAAGCAGACCGGGGGTGTGTTAGAAGTAATTTAATTTTTACTTTGTTTTATTAATAGGACGTGGGAGGTGAGTGGAGGGTGTGAGATGTGGCGGAGGGTGCTGGCTGCCGAGCCTGGCTTGATGGAACTGGTCTCGAATCCGGAATGTTGGAGAAAAGTAGGGGTGGGGGTGCCCTGAAGATGAAGGGTGAAGGATGTCCAGGGAGCACACGCACACCTGGGGATTATTGCTCGTACCAAAGAGGCTCTAAACGGGCGTCTCCAGTCTCTCTGGGGTTGGGGGCTGGGTCCATTTCCCAGGGTTGCTGGACAAATGACCACAAACTTGGTGGCTTCAACAATAGGAGGGTATCCTCTCACAGTTCCAGAGGCCAGAAGTATGTATCACTGCAGTGGAATCAGGTGCGGGCAGGGCCACGCTCCCGCCAAAGGCTCTGCAGGGGGATGTAGGTACTGGCTCCCCCTGAGGCTCCATCCCTCCCCTCTCTGCCCCCATCATCCTTCCCATGTGGCTCTGCATCTTCTCTTAGGACACCAGGAACTTATAAGTCATTAGATTTAGGCCCTCCCCGAAACCCAGGATGAGTTCATCTCGGGATCCTTAATGAATTACGTCTACAAAGACCCTATGTCCCAATCAGGTCGTATTCTGAGGTTCTGGGTGAATGTGAATTTTTAGGGGACCCTATTCAGGCTACTACAGAGGCCACCGCTGGGTGGGATTCAGGTAGGCACCCACCACCCAG
The DNA here is from genome assembly GCF_003254725.2 of Canis lupus dingo. Taxonomy (NCBI): domain Eukaryota; kingdom Metazoa; phylum Chordata; class Mammalia; order Carnivora; family Canidae; genus Canis; species Canis lupus. Next base: position 79,157,692 of record NC_064244.1, on the reverse strand, counting down.
GTCTGTAACAGGACTCACCTTGTGCATTTCCCCCCCACAAAGACACAGAGCTTGCTCTGATTCGTCAGAGACCCCGAGGTAAGGGACAGCACTCTTGCAGGACACATCGCTGGCAGGTGGGACTGTTCGGGCAGCAGATTGGTCATGGGGAGCCCAGATAGAAGGGGGGACAGGATCTGGAAAACGAGCACCAATGAAGGAGCTGGCTGGAACAAAGAGAAGGTGGGCAGAGGGCTGTTCTGGAGGGTCGCACCTCTCAGGGGTCACAGCCATTTTTTTTTGAGTGGGGAGGGGTAGAGGGAGAGGGAGAAGCAAGTTCCCCACTGAGCGGGGAGCCCGATGTGGGGCTCCATCCCAGGACCTGGGATCATGATCTGAGCCGAAGGCAGATGCTTAACCGACTGAGTCACCCAGGTGCCCTAGCCATCTTTAAGAATATAAAATCTGGGCAGCCCCGGTGGCTCAGCGGTTAAGCACCTGCCTTTGGCCCAATTGGGCATGATCCTGGAGATCCGGGATCGAGTCCCACATCGGGCTTCCTGCATGAAACCTGCTTCTCCCTCTGCCTGTGTCTCTGCCTCTCTCTCTCTGGGTCTCTCACGAATAAATAAATAAAATCTTAAAAAAAAAAGAATATAAAATCTTCCAGATTCTTCCCCAGAAAAATGTGCATTATGAACACACACACCTTTGGTGGACAACTCTGGGGGCATGTGCCTCCTGTGTCCCCAAAGCCCGCCTCTGGACCCCCAGAGGCTCCAGTTGGTACCCCTGCCAGAAGAGAAGGATTTCAGAAATACAAATGGGAAGAAATAGCTGGAAACGCCGTGGATGGCGCCGTGGATGGCGCCCAAGGTTTGGCTCGGATGCGGCACTTAGGCGGGGCTGGAGCTGCTGCATCTGCTTCTGGTATGAGGATTACAAGAGATCATGCGGGTGAAAGTGCGCCCTGGTTGTGAAAGCTAAGGTACTTACTTCGTCTTTTTTTTTTTTTTTCCATTATTATTAAACTGTACAAAGCAGTATCTGTTCGTGGGAGAGAAAATGAGGAATGCAGATAAGCAAAAGGGAAAAATCCCTTTAATCTCCTTACGCAGACGGCCACGGTGACCGCCTCGATCTATGACCTTCTGAACCTTCTCCTCCGTATTTTACTTGACACGAAAGGGATGATCATACACGAAACAGTGAAGCTCACATTTTAACCTAAAGTGTTTAATACCTTCTCGTGCGCAGAAGCGCTCACGAAGCGTCTGTGCTGGCTGCACGGAGGCCGGTCGTGCGGAAGCTCCCTAACTTAACCAATCTTCTGTGTTTTGGACAAAGGGCCGTTTCCTTTCCTTCTTTGTAAACAATTGTGCTGCGGACATCCTTGCCGCTCCTGCTGTACACCTGCTGTCCTCCTTCCGTGGGGGGAGTGTGTCGTACAGCCTAAGGCGCAGAGCCTTCCGCTGATGCCAGGCTTGGGCCTCGGGTGCGGGGCGCCTGGAGCGGAGGGTGATGCACCTGCTTTCGTGCTTTCCTGTGATCCTGGCTGGGTCCCGGTGTCAGATGATGCCCGGGGCTCTCTGTGAAGGTGGAGCTCGTTAGTGAAGACATTCACTACTTCATGCTGCGCCCTGGACTGAATTGGCTTGGAATTGAGGGGAAGGAATCCTGCTCCTCTGCCCATCGGCTCTCTGCAGCCCCTGCACCCCTGGCCCTCGGACGTGTCCTAGAGATGAGCTCTCTGTCTCTGGTGAGCTCCAGGGGAACCCAGAATTGCACAGCCATGACCCGGAGGTGTTATCTCCTGGGGGCCGCGGCGGGCAAGTGTTCACCTCCGTTCTAAGAGGAGCCCTGTTTTCTGGGGGAAGCATCTCTCAGGCCCCGCTGGCCTGGAATTCTGGAATGACAAAGCTCTTGGCCTGGGCTGGTCCAAGGAGATGATGTCCTGGCCCGTCGGCTGGAGCTTGGGGTGTCTGCGGCAGGCCCGGGTCCCCCTGTGGGTCTGAAGAGGGGTCTGTCCTCCACCAATCAGCCTGCCTGCCTCTAACTGTGCAGACGGGTCAAACGCTGAACGTGTCAGGACCTGTTGTCCTTGATATGGGGAGGTGGCCCCCTACTTACGTGTCTCATAAGGGACCCTAGAAAATTGGTTCTATTGACCCCTGCGGGTGAAGAAAAGGTACCATGTGTTTGGAAGAATGAGTTTAAAAACCTGTTTCCCCAGGAGTTGTTACTATTCAGAAATTAGACTTTTGTTCTTGTCTGAAGTTTTAAAAAGATTTATTTATTTATTTTAGGGGGAGGAGGGGCAGAGAGAGAGAGAGAGACAGAGAGAGAATCTCGAGTAGACTCTTCCCTGCGCATGGAGCCCAATGAGGGGCTCTATCCCATCACCTTGAGATCACGACCTGAGCCAAAATCAAAAGTTGGATGCTCAACCGACTGAGCCACCCCAGCGCCCCTCTGTCGGCATTATTTTGACAAAGTATAGAACAATAGCAAAGAGTCGGCACCTCCCCTGTCCTGCCGGGCACACATTAGCTGATTTACTCCCCAGGAGACAGGCACCATGCTTCTTCCCATTTTATGGACGGGAAAGCTGAGGCCCAGAGGAGCCGTGTGGTGTGTTACAAGAGTGTGGGCTGTGGAGTTAGAGGGGATGCAGCCCGGTGTGAGCGACCTGCTGGCTGTGTGACCTCTGAACCTGTTCTCTCATCTGCGAAGTGGAGGTAATCCCTGCACTCGGGGTGTGTGTGTGTGTGTGTGGGGTCCTGTCCGTTCCATGGCAGCGCTGGCCCTGAGGGCTCAGTGTGTGCAGCAAACATGGGGCCGGGCAGGCTCACTGGAAAGGTCTTGTTGATTGTGGATGAGAGGATCTGCACGGGCCCCTTCCGTTCCAGGGGGCGGTGAAAGCACCCATCCCGCAGGTTGTCACGGGCGTAGTTGGGAGCTCGAACATCCCCGTCCTCACCTCCTTCCTGGTCCTTCGGGCTCTCAGATATCAGACCCCTCCTGCGCCGGGATGCCTGCAGGGTCCTTGGCCCTGATACTCCAGGGCCCCAGACACCTTTTGCGGGTTCGGATCTCCATTCTTTATCCCAATGGCCACGTCTTAGGGTTCTTGGTATGTTCTTCTCAACTCAACCTTTTCTTTTCTTTTTTTTTCTTAAGATTTTATTTATTTATTCATGAGACACAGAGAGAGGGAGGCAGAGACACAGGCAGAGGGGGAAGCAGGCTCCATGCAGGGAGCCCGATGCGGGACTCGATCCCAGGACCCTGGGATCACGCCCTGAGCCAAAGGCAGACGCTCAACCGCTGAGCCTCCCAGGTGCCCCTAAACCTTTTATTTCTTAATTTGACGAGCATATTTGTTTTCTCTTGCTGCTTACCACATTACGACAGACGTCGAAGCAGAAGCAGCACACGTTTACTATCTCACCATTTTTGCGGGCCTGGGGCCACACAGCTGGGCTGTGCCCTCCGCTCCAGGATCGGACAAGGCTGCGGTCAAAGTGTGGGCTGGGCTGTGTGCTCAGTGGGAAGCTCCATCAGGGAAGCATCTCCTCCAGGCTCACTCAGGCTGTTGACAGCATTCATTTCCCTGTGGCTGTGTGACCCAGGACATACGCTGTCTCCTGGCTGGTGGCCGGGACTGTGCTCGGGCTCTGTCGGCCACCACCGGCTCCTAGCGGCTGCACACTGACCTCTGCCTCGTGGCTCTCTCTGGAGGCAGCTGGCGACACAGCGGATTACTTCTTCAAGGCCGGCAGCAGGGCCTCTGTCTTCAGCCTTCGAGGGCAGAGTCTCAGGGAGTGGAACAGGATCGTAGGGAGTCCCATCACCTTTGCAGTGTTTTGTTGGGTGGAAGCAAGCCACGGGCCCCACCCCCGTGCAAGGGTGGGGGGGATTATACAACGACGTAGATCGTCAGGGTCACCTTCAGGCTTGTCTGCCACAATGAGCTTAATAAGCTTATTTAAATTGTATAAAATAAGAGTAATTAGCTCAAAGCACTTCTCTCCTCGGAGTGAAGAATATATAATCCGTTTTGGCTATCAGATCTGTTTTGCTTTGTAGTCGTGGGCTGTGTTCTGGAGCATTACGGGTGCCAGCAAAATAAGGTGTTTAGCTTCTTATTTTGAAACGTTTTTTTTTCCTTTTTTTTTTCTTTCTTTTTTTTTTTTTTTTTGTTGCCTGAATTATGTGAGGCGGGAAGAAGAGTGAAAGATTCAAAGTGCGCACGAGGTCAAGGGTGATAAAGGAGGGAGAGGAACATGTATGTGGGCTTCCTCTGCATATACCTGTCAGTGTCCTTTTTATTTTATTATTTTTCTTTTATTTATTTACTTTCTAGAGAGGGAGCATGAGCGGGGTGAGGGGAAGGGCAGAGATAGGGGGAGAGAGAGAATTTTCAGCAGACCCCCCCCCTGAGTACGGAGCTTGATGTAGGGGTGGATCGCATGACCCTGAGATCACGACCTGAGCCAAAACCAAGAGTCGGATGCTTAACCCGTGGAGCCACCAGGTGCCCCTATGTCAACGCCTTTCTAGGCAGTTTTATAGAAATGCATGACTCTTATACATTTTAGTATACTTTTCCTGCAGTGTGTTTATCCCCTAACCCTCCTTCAGTGACATCATCCCCTCCCACCCCCACTCTGAGACCCTCTAGTAGATCTTTTCATATTTTCCCCACATTCTTAGAGTCACACACAGACCTATGTTGATGTTTTCCCATTCCTGAGTCATCTCTCTTTCACCCGTGCCCTGCGGAAGCCCTGCCCCTATGGAAACAGCTAGAGCTGTAGTTCTAGCACATTCTTTTTAACGACCATATAGTATTCCAGAGTGCGGATGTACCGTCATTGACCAGCCATTCCCCGGTCGGATGTTGTTCCTCGTCCATTTGTTACCGTCATCAGCGGCATGAGGATAAACCTCCGTGCACACCTACATCCTTAGGCGAATCCTTAGATTTTATTTCTCCGGGGTATGATTCCAGGAGTCGAATCCTGCAATGGGCCGGAAGGTTTATGTGCTTTTAATTTTAATAGCCGTCTCCGGCTTGATTTCCCCGGAGGCCTAACAGGTCACGTTTATAAACCCTAGAAGTGTGAGACCTGTCCTTTCCCTGTACCCTGCCAGCAAGAGTCATTGCTGGTCCAGTTAGTTTTGGCCACGTTGAGAGGTATCAAGTGAAATCGCATCCTTAACGTTGAACTTGCATCTCCCCGACCAGCCGCGGGTCCGAGCAGCTCTGGATCTGTTTGGCTCCTTGGACGCTGTCGCCTGTGAATGAGCTCTGAGAACCGTGCACCTGTTCATTTGTCCGGAGCATCATTCGTCCCCGCCTCGTGGGCCTTTCAGCCTTCTGCACCGTGTAGATACGGAGCCTCTTCTGGCCTCTGCAGAGCGGTCCCCTTGCCCAAGATCCTCCGCCGTCTCTTACCTGTTCGTGGCTCTGAATTGTGATGTGGTTAGAAATTCCCACCTTTTCTTCCGTGGTTGCTGGGTCTCCGCAGTTAGAAGGCTTTCTCGCCCTTGCCTGTTCGCGTTACTTTTGCCACAACTCAGTCTAACCGACGTTTGCCACGCCGTAGGACCTGTGCCAGGCCCTGGGCCAGACACCCGAGACGTGGGACCAATAAGAAGCGGTCCCACCCTCGGGGAGCTCAGAGGAGACCATTATAACCAGCGCGGCAGGGAGCAGGTGGCCGTGGTCAGGGGGCTAGTCAGGACACAGCCACGGGGGTGTCAAGGCCGAACCCCTGAGCACAGAAAAAAATGTGGCCTGGGAGGTCGCTGCTGGCCACGGGCATCCTCACCCACGTACCCCCTGCAAGTCGTGGGGCTGCCTGCGTCGGGGGTGCCGGCTGATTTGTCCCGGTGAGGCTAGGGGGTCGGGTCAGTGGAGTTCCCGGAGGCAGACAGCTGCAGGGAGGGGCGGCAGGCTTGTCCTCCTGAGGAGTCCCCACCTGGGCCATAGGGAGAGATGAGGGGGCCGGGGGCAGGGGGCCCCCAGAGCTGATGCGCCCTGGCAGCGGTGCCCCTGTGGGGGGAAGGGAGGCGAGCGGCGGGCCACCTCCAGGCTGCGGGCAGCTCTCGACCAGTGGCCACCAGAGTGGGCTCCGTGGGTCCCCAGGAGGGTGTGGAAAGCTGTGGAGCACCTGTGACAGCAGCAGAACCTCACGTCCTCCGCTAAGGTCCTGTTTTGGTGTGTGTTCACCGAAGACCACGAAGTCAGGGAGGCAGCGCGCATTTATAATGATCAACAAACGCCTCCTGGGACGTGTGCACACTGAGGAGTTGGGAGACCATGGATCCCAGGGCACAAGCAATGCCAGCCCCCCCCACCCCGGGAGGGCGAGGACCTGTGTCAAGGGAGGCAGGGACGCTGGTGCGGGTGGCGCGGCCCAGGCAGGGTGGTCGCCGGGCGGGAGTGACTGCCCCCATGCTCCTAGACGCACCGGGGCCTCCTCCCACGTCCCCCCGTGGAGCAGCCCCTTCCGGTCCCACTTAGCTTTTATTTCAGCCTCTTTCATTCCCTTTAGAAAATACTTAATAATGTGTAGTTACTTCGTCTGTTTAACCTACCGCCTGTTTCGCCCTCGGACTGTAAGGTCCCCGGGGGCAGGGGCTGGACGTCTCCTGCACTGGACTCTCCCCAGCACCCAGGACGGCGCCTGCACAGGATCGGCGCTGCCACCTGGCCCCTGCGCAGTCGGTGCACGCGGGAGCACATTCTAGGTGTCTTCCAGGCCCCACGGCGGGAGACGTCGTTTTGTAGGTGGGAAACTTGGATTCAGAGAGGCTGAGTAATTTGCTCGAAGTCCCACAGCCAGTGGGGTACGGGCGCCAACATTTTCTGAGTGCCCGCCACGTAGATGTCTGGACTCCCTGTACCTCGATGCTCCCTATTGGCTGCGAAAAGCGAACCGAGGCTCAGGAGTGGCAAGGGACTTGCCGGAGGCCACTCAGCTAGGAGATGGAGGAGCTGGGATTTGAACCCAGGTCCACGTGGGTCCTGAGCACAGTTTCTTTCCAGCGCCTCAGTACCAGTCCCTTCATTCTGGGTTAACTCCGGGGCCCGGTGGTGGCTCCGTCCACAGGGGGCACGTAAGGCCGCTCTCCGCACGGTAGGCTCCCCCGGCAGACACCCCACGGGCAGGGGGCGGCTGGCTCGGGCCACCCGGTGGCGGGTGCTGGTCCACGGCCACCAGGCCCGGCTGATCCGCCTGCCTGACGAGGCGACTGATGTTTTATGCATGGCGCCTAATTTTGCCCTGGCGGTCCCTGGCTATATTTAACACCATTAATCATTATTGTTGGCTCCCAGGGGGATGGATCCCTGATTAGTGTCAGAAGCACATCACACGAGGGAGAGAGGGGGAAAAAATAAGAGCTCCCCCCTCCGCCCGGTTCTTCCTAACTGGAGCTGGGATGCGTGTTCGCCGCGCCCTCCTCTCCGCCATCTGGGGGGTGCGTGACTCCCACACCTCCAGCCCTGGGCCTGCCCCCCACCGCGGGCCCCCTCAGCGCCCCCTCCTCTTTGCATCAGGGACTGGGCGGCTCAGCCAAGCGAGGACCGCTGCTGCCTCAGTCTGAGTGCAAGGAAGGGCCCCCTGAGCACTTATTAGGCTCCTACTGTAGGCAGATGTCCCCGCCCAGTGCCTTAGAAGACGGGAGACACCAGGGAAGAGAAAGTGAGGACTGAGGACCCTGTCCTGCCATCACTAGTCACCTAGGTGGCGGCAGCCTAAAGGTCAAGGAGAGTCAAACAGAGGTCAGCAGAGGGCGGGGGGAGGGGAGACGCACCCAAGGGACAGGTGCCACCAGAGGACTCCGTGTCTTCTGCTGTAGGAATGTTCAAATCCAGCAGCTTCCCTGGAGAGGGGCTGGCCCTGAGGGGTCCCCAGTTGGGGGGAGGCTTGCAGTGGCCGACTGGGGCTCTCTCACCCTGGTGTGCGCGACGCATGTGACCACCTGCCGTGTGCACAGACCCTGTGCAAAGGTCTCTATCTGTAGAGTATTATTACTACGTGGGTAAAGACCGGAAACGGTTTTGATTTTTCCACTGGTTGCCTTTAACAGGATTTCTTGGAATTCTCCTTTCTTGGACCTTAATGTCTTCAGGCAGTTTTCAGTATTTTCTGGCCCCTTCCCGTTATAGAACATGGTCCAATCTGTATTAGGACCTCAGCTCTTCTATCCCGTCTAAAGCTCTCTACTCAACAACCACCCCCAAGCTTCCCCAGGTCCTCAGGAGGGGCAGAGGGTGGGGGGCTCACTCCTGAGTGGACTGGGCAGGTGGCAGAGGGTGGGGGGCTTCTACTCTGTGCATTCTGGGGGTCCTGCTGCTCTGATGGCACCTCCAGGTTCCTGCTTTTTGATAAAGCTCCCATCTCTGCGTGCATCACCTCTCCATGGCCAACACTCTGTTCTCTGTGAGGCCGACCTTCTGTGCACAATATGTGGGGGGAGAGTCGGTATTTAGGGCTGGTTCTGGTGCCTCCTGGTAAATCCTGGCAGGGGACAAGAGGGGGTAGTCTGACCCCAATTTGGAGCCATAACTTGTCAGTGCCCTATGGACTCTGAGAGTCCTTGACCCTCCTCATCTCTCATTTGGCCGCAGGTGTAATCCCAGGGCAGCCGGAAAAGTCTCATCCACATTGGTTACCTGCAGATTTCTCTTGTTGTCTTCTCAAAACCACCCCATTTGGTTTATGGGATTAGTCCCATCTCAGGTAAGGAAACAGAAGCTCAGAGAGGTGCAGTCCCTTGTCCAAGGCTGCTCAGCAGTGGACAGCAGATGAAATTTGAACCCAGGTCTGGCTGGGGCACCTAGGTGGCTCAGCCTTGGTTTCAGCTCAGGTCATGAACTCAGGGTCGTGAGGTGGAGCCCCGTGTCGGGCTCCATGCTCAGCGTGGAGTGAGCTTGACTCTCTCTCTCTCCCTCTGTCTCTGCCCCTCCCCACCACATGCTCACTCGCTCTCTCTCTCCCTAATAAATAAATCTTTAAAAAATAAAAATGAGACCCTTGCCTGAGAGCCTGGATTACGGAGTCCAGCTCCCTGGACTGGGATCTCAGGTCTGCCGTTTCCTAGCTGTGTGGCCTTGGGCAGAGTGACTTACTTCCTTTGCCCTAGTTTCCTCATCGGTAAAACACAGTTGACAGTGAACAACACCCAGCGTTGTTGGGAGGATTAGATATATTATACCCTAGACTCATTATTCCATTTGCCACCAGGACTGTTGCTGGCATTGTCCACTGACTGCACTGGCCGTTCTAGGTCCCACAGGAGAGGTGGCTTTCAGGCCTCAAAGCCCAGAAAATAGATAGGAAGCAACCAAAACTCACCATAAGTTGTGTTCCCCTCATTGCTTTGGCTGCTAGGAAGCTCAATCAGACGGCTGCCAGTATGTAAGGCCTTCCTGGTCTCATCTTATTTTTTCTACTTTTCTTTTTTTCCTGGAATTTTTTTTTTTAAACGTCATTGTGTCTTACTACCTACTGTATGAAGTTATAGGGCATTTTCCTGGTTGTCACAGACTGATATCGCCATCACAGGGGACGTTGAGGACAATGTAGAGATCCTAGAGACTTGTTCTTGCAGATGGTGCCTAGTCAGGGAAAAGCATATTTGAAAACCAACCACTCTGGTGTGTGAGCAATACTAGAAATTCCCTTTAACCCTTTGAATGCTGAGACAGCAGGACAATGCGCTGATAAGGTCTGCAAAGGGAAGATTACCACGTAGGGCCCTGTGTCAGCTTAAGGTTGTTGCAGAAAAGCCACAGTAGAGGCCTAAGCAAGAGAGAAGTTGATTCACTCCCTCCTTCAGGTAGTGTAGAGGTGGGGTCCGCCCTGGCCTGGCATGTGGCCCCATCTTCTCTCCGTTGCTGCTGTGTGTAGCTTCCATTCTCCAAGTTGCTCATGCTCCCAGATGGTTCCTGGAGCTCGCCAGCAGGTCTGCATTTCAGCCAGCAGAGGAGGAAGGATGAAGAAGGGCACCCTTCCTCCCATGAAGGTCACTACCTAGAAGCTGCAGATAGAACCCCCCCCCCCACCCCACCCCCGGCTCACCAGCTTTAGGGCCATGCCCAGCTTCTAGGGAGGGTTCATCCCTGCCAACCTGGCTTCCTCTGAGCTCCTTTCCTTTGCTGCAAACACTCCAACCACCTCCCAGGGTTCTTAGGAGGATTAAGTAAGAATGTAGTAAAATATAACAGGTGCTCTGCAAATGTAAATTTCCTTCTATTTTTAGGTTTCTCTTCCCTCCTTTACTTGGGAGGAAGAGGGAAGCTTTAGCTACACCAGGAAAGATATAGGAGCAATAAAAAAAAAAAAAAAAAAAAGAGCACTCTTTGGGAGACGATGTTGCAACACACACCAGAACTGCTGGGGGAACAGATTCCCTTTGGCTCCTCACTGCCAGGCTGTAAAGTGGAAACCAAAAAAGCACCGCCAAGGTCCCGGGTTGAGCACTAGAGGTTAGATAGGTGTAGACACAGGGTGTGGAGCCAGTGAGCTGGGAAGGGTGGTACGTGCCCTTTGGTTCCCGAACGCGGCTGTGATTGCCTTTCCGATGTGCATACTGCTTGTGCAGGGCGGGCTGGGTGTGCATGTGTGGCTCTATTCCTCCTTGAGATGAGCTTGGGCAATGCCAGGACTGCCCACGATGCAAACTGGCACGGGGTGCAGCACTGTGCAGCCTCTCATTCCCCTGACACCCGCTTCCTGTGGGGGCTGAGCCCCCAGGAGCCCCTCCGGGGCCTTTAGGAGCTGAGCTGGTGAGTGCGGGAGCCCAGCAGGCAGCTGGCTCTGCGCAGGGGAGGCTGCTGGGCGTGCGGCTCTCCAGGGGTCTCTCACCAGGGCGGAGATGAAGTCAGCAGTGGGGCAGCACATCCTGCAGACCCCAGCTGCCGCGGGTCCTGAGCATGCCCAGACTGACTCAGCAGTGGATGGTTTGGTTCCCTGGAGGGTGAAGGGGGAGGAACCAGAAGTGGCCTGGGTGGGCTTTAACTTGATGGGGATGGCTGTGTGTGTGTGTGTGTGTGTGTGCGCAGATCCTGGCACAAGAGATGCTAGAACTTTCCAACCTCCAGGCGCACACAGCCACCATGTGGCTGGCCCAGGATTCAAATCCCAGATGCACTTGGCTTCACACACGGATGGTGTGCTTCTTGACCTTGTCTCCTAAATTCTTCCAGGTGGACCCTTCTGCAGCTGATAAGATGCTCTAGATTTAGCCTACTGGGCACGGAGGTTTAGGTGCCGCTTTTTGGAGTATTAACTCATGCTCTTAGAGTTCGCTCGCTGGTTTCCAAGGTCAAGGCCCTTCTCTGGTTTCACTTTTTGCAAATCTTTCATTCCCAACCTTGCTGAATTTCCAGAATGAGAGAACTGGCACGTCTCCAGCACCCCAGTGGGAGCCCACCAGCCCTGAGGACCGAGGTTGTGGGGGAGGGGGGCGGAGAGGGGGAGGGGAGCCCATTTTGGCTCCTGCCCAGGTGCCTCTCTGCATGGGCCTCTCCAGATTGCAGCCAAGGGGGGCCTTCCCCAGTAGCCATACTGCAGGCCCCACATGCCCACCACCCAGGCTTAGAGCCCAGGTCGGGGGCACCTGTCTCGAAGAAGCACTTGGTTTAGCAGAAAGAACAAACTTCCAACCAGACTGGGTTGAGACCTGCATCTCTCCTGCCTCGCCAGTGGCCCAGGGCAAGTCCTGTTACGGCACCTCTATGGGCAAGGATGGCTGTGGCCACCTGCCGTCGCCCTGCTGGGATAGGTGCTTGGTACAGTAGCCGTTGGCGTAGTGCTGGGCCCCCTGTCTCTCCTGGGGACCGTGTGCTGGCAGCTGAGTGGGCCCATTCGCTGCCAAACTGACCTAGTGCCACGCTGGCATTTCCTGGGCCGTGTCCCAGGAAAGGAGGGGTCTGAAACCAACCTGTGCAGGAGATGCCACACTACACAGGCTCCCCCGGGGTCTTCCATATGCCAAAGAGCCTTGAGTCTCCAAGAGGGACAAGGTGAGGTAGGGAACAAACCTGTTGGAGAATAGGAGCTTCCTCTCATCCCTTCCATAGAACGCCATGTGGTGCATGGCCCGAGAGAACATTCTGGACACCTGGGGCCTGGGCAGGGGTCTAGCAGCGTTCCCTTCTTGCTGGTTGTCTGTGACCTCTCTGAACCTCAGCGTGCTTATACCTGTGAAGGTGAGAGAGGGACCCCCGCTCCTGGGTAGCTGCGATGGTAGGTAGAGCTGTTCGTACAAACACTCCGAGCATACAGTGGGTGCCCAGCAAACAGGAACTATGATTACCAGCAGAAAGGGGGGTGGGAGGCAAGAAGCCGAGGATTTGGCCCCATGGGAGACAAGGCGGGACCTGGAATAATTTAGAGACCGAAATGCTATCAGATCTGAGCAAGGAGAGGACAGAAAGGGGGCAGTTCCTTCTCCAAAGACGCTTTTTGTGTAGCCAAACCCTGGAGTGGATTCACGGTCCAGCTCATCCCCCACCACGACTTTGCTTTAGGGGCACCTGGGTTCTCTCTGGATCTCAAAGAATTAGCTAATTAGGCCGGTTCTGCCTAGAAGGCAGTTTGTCGGTTTGTAATTCTGTGAAATGTGCAGTGGAGCTAAGCCGCCTTAATCAGCCCTGGCTCTGCCTTCCGCCTCGTCCTAAGCGGCACAGACGTGGTGCTGCAGGATGGAGCCCACGGCCCCGCGTCCCTCCACCCTCGTGCCACCTGCGGGGAAGGCGGGGTGCCCACAGAGCTCACCGACAGGTGGGGGAGCCCCGGCGAACGTGTGTGGTTAGGATAGGCAGCCCCGGGGGGTCTGCAGGGGCAAGGGGACGCTCTGATCCTGGGAGGCAGGACTGGACAGCCTCTTGGTGGGGGTGTGGGCTCTCAGGGGAAGATTAACAGTTTACCTGGGAGGTACCGAGCACAGGAAAGGACATTAAACCAGCAAAAAGGGGCAGAGAGAGAGAGAGAGAGAGAGGGAGAGAGAGAGAGGAGGGGAGGGAGGGAGGGAGGGAGATCGAGATCTGAAAGGCCCATCGAGTTTTCTTGAAGCTCTAGTTTCAAGATTTGTTAGTCTGAGTCGTGCCCTAATTTCTACCAGGACGATTGAATCTCGTGTGATTGCCTTGCACTCATTCCTCACACGCTTTTCACGTGCCAAAACTAGGTTAGCTTTAAAAAAAAAAATCTTCTATTTTTGTTCCCCAGGTAAAGCAAGTTCACATCATCCTACCGTTTGTCTGGTCAAGACCCTTCTCTGGCTTCACTTTTTGCAAATCTTTCATTCCCAACCTTGCGGCCATCCCCTCCCCACCGGGACGCACATGCCTGTTGCCTGTCCTGCGATACGTGTGCATCCATATAAAATATGTAGGCTTTTGTGTTAACTTATGCCACCGGTCTCGTGCTACCGAGGAGCTCGGTTTATCTTCGTTAATCGTTTCAACCCAACGCTCTTGCAAAGTTATGTCTGTGGCCTGGATGTCCAGGGACAGGCCAGCTCTCCATGGATGCGTCCGGGTCTCCGTCTCCCCTTGAGTGGAACCCACATTGGTGGCATCTCCAGTTCTTGCTCCACAAACAAGGCTTCGGGGAATGTCCTCGTAAAGCCCCATCGGAGGCCTGGAGGGGGATGTTTCTCTGGGGGTGCAGACCAAGGAGTGGGGAAGCCCAGGCACCAGGTCGCAGCAGTGGTCCTGCTGGGTTCGCTCCCACAACTGGGGCCGAGAGGTACCCCACCCTGCCTCCCTGTATCCTCCCCTGCCCCTGTCGGTAATTTTTTTTTTTTTCCCCTGTCGGTAATTTTTAGTGTCGCTAAGCTGGTGCATATAGAACACCTCCTTGCTCTACTACGTGTGGTGCGGACCCAGGTGTGGTGGACACCTCTGCATGCTTGCGGGCTGTTTGGATTACCGGCCCCTGAACTGGCCAGTCTTACACTTTGCCCATTCCTCCATTTGTTGGTCTTTTTTTCTCTTGTTGGTTTGTAGGATTTCCTTACTTGTCACTGTTCGACGTTGCTGGGTTCTTCTGGTGTAGTGATATGTATCTGTTAAATGCGTCTGTGCTTTCACGGAACAGGAATCGATCACTTTTATGTTGTTACATCTCTCGCTCCTGTTTTTTTTTTTTTTTCCTGCAGTTGGCCTTAGAAATTGTGTGTATGTGTGTGTGCGTTTTAAAAGCCCTTCCCGATGCCAAGGCCAAAAAGACTCTCCTATGACTTCTCCCTTAGCTTTATAGTGGCACTTTTTAAATTTAGGACTTTGATCCGTCTGGATCCTGTCCTGTGTTCTCCATCTGGCGAGCAGGCCAGTATAAATCAGTCCCACCCCCTGCCCCCAACCACCACATTTTATCCTTTTTCCTCCGGTTTAGGGACCACCTTTATCAGGCTTCACCTTGGCACACAAAGGAGGTTCCCATGTCTGATCTCTCTTAGCTGTCCTGCTGTTCATCTGTTTTTATATGAGCATTATAGCTGTTTTTATTGCCCTACGTCTGGGAGAGTCCTTCCTTTCTCGGAGGCTGGATGGAGCCTTTGTTCTTCTCTTCAGGATGGAGCGATTTTCTTTGTCCAGATTATTTTAGAATTGCTTGATCGAATTCTGGCTGTAATTTTTACTGACATTGCATTAAAATTTCTGGATTAATTTGGGGAGTTAACATCTTAACAATGTTCACATGACATTTAGAATTCCTTTATTATTATTTTTTTCCTTTTTGGTCATTTGATAACTTAAAACTTTTCCTCATCCAATTCCTGGGCATTTGGGTCGATTCTAAAACAGGATATATCTTTTAATTGATGACACGAGTGGTGTCTCTCTTTGGTTATTGCCAGTATAGAAGGATGCTGTTCATTGTTCTGAACATGTTTCCACTCTGGTTGACATTTTTTCTGTCGATGCTGACATTATTATCTTAAATGTGAACAGTGTTAGTTTTTTCTCTCTTCTTCCGATTATTTTATGTTTTATTTATTCTTGTCCGACTGCGTGGGCCAGCACTTTTAGTGCCATATTGAATAGTATAGTAGCAATGACGGCAGGCTCTTTGCCTTATTCCCAATATAAAGAGGAACAGGGCTAAGATTTTCACCTAAGGAAGGATTTGCTGTAGGTTTTATGATGTAGCATTGATCCAGTTGAGGAAATTCTCTTCAATTCCTTGTTGAGTTTTTAAAAATGGATGTTAAATTTGATCAAAGACGTTTTATCAGTCTATTGTTGAAATTCTTGCACTTCTGTGCTAAACACTACTGTCTAAAAGTGATTATAAAGTTTCTATGTGCCAGTGTTATAGGTGCCTTATAGGCATTAACTCAATCCTTGCAAAAGCTCTGAATGAGGCAGTATTTTTTTATCCCTTCCTTGGACGAGACAAAGGAAGACGTAGAGAGGCTAATTAACTTGCCCAGAGTCACACAGCTAATCAGGCCCTATTGTAGCATTTGTAGGGCCAGGGAAAGAGTATAAAAGAATAGTCCTATATCAATTCTAAATATATAGACAATGGAATATTACTAAACCATAAAAAAGAATGAAATCTTGCCCCTTGCAGCAACATGGATGGATCCAGAGAGTATAATGCTAAGTGAAATAAGTCTGAGAAAGACAAATTATCATATGATTTCACTCAATGTGGAATTTAAGAAACAAAGCAAATGAACAAAGAAAAAAAAGAGCCAAACAAATAGTCTTAACTATGGGGGACAAACTGGTGGTTACCAGAGGAGAGGTGGGTGGGAGGGATGTTAAATAGGTGATGAGGATTAAGAGTACATTTATGATGAGGACTGAGAAACGTGTAGAACTGTCAAGTCACTACATTTTACACCTGAAACTAACATAACGCTGTATGTTAGCTATACTTCAATAAAAAAATTGAAAAACTCTTCTAAAACAAGCAAAAAATCCCCTACCCATTTATACCTTAAATTTCATTTCGATTTAAAAATAAAGTTATAAAACAAGTTAACAAACTGTTAAATAAAATATATTCTATCCTCCAGTCTCAGAAATCTACCTTGATAAAGATCAAATCTACAAGATACCAAGATCACCGAATTTAATTATTACCACACATTTCATTATTCTGTTAATAAGCCAGAAGTTTTTGGATGAGTAATGAAGTCATACATAATTCATAAATTACATATTTATTCCACAAAACTGACTTATCTGGCCTCCGATTCAGTGAAATAACTAAATTTTGTTGTAATCAAGGCTTTCCCATAATTTGTGTTCTATTGATAGCAGTGAGATAAGAGATGAAAAAAATAAAACATAATTACGTACGAAGTATACAAAATTAAACTTTTATGAACTATAAATTAAATGTAAAAAGAAAATAAGAAGAATTTCTTAAGCTTTCCAAAGTTTTTCATCTAAAATTCAAAATGGTCTGTAAACATTACAAGGCAAAGTATGCATCAATAAAAATTTTAAATGCAAAATTATTTGAAGACTGAACGTGCCTGTCCTTTGAAGACATGATTCTAGCATTCACTGTCCATGTAGTCGCCAATGTAAATAATTGCCTCTAGACCCAGGTCCATATAAATGTTAAAGGTCATGTGAATTGTTCAATGTTCAGATGTCCCCGAGCTGCCACCCGAGGCGGCTGGGAATGCGGTTCCAGTCCGGCTAATTCACAGGTGCCTCTACTCCCGCAAATGGGAGCCTGCGGGAAGTGAGGAAATAAATGCTCCTTCCTTCTGCGAGAGTCTGTTGCAGGGGAGCTGGGAGGGAGGTTTGAGACAGTGGTTCCTCTTTCCTCTTTGCAAAGTACCTCTGCTGCCCCGTGCCTCCTGCAGCTCAGCGCGGGGGTCCTCTGAGTCCCCAGCCTTTGCACTCCGGTGGCCTCTTCTTGTGTCTGTGATGTTAAGTAGGAGTTTCCGCATGTGCTTCGTCTCTGGGACCCGAATGGCCTTAGTCATGAGAGTGGATGTTGGCTCGTGTGGCCGAATGGCCGAGGATGTGTGTGTGTGTGTGTGTGCGCGCGCGCGCACCCACGTGTGTGGCACATAGTCATCGGGTGTGGAGTCCAGGGCCCTGGGCAGGGTTCAAGGGAGTTACGCAGCTAGTAGCAAGCAGTGGAGGGGTTGGTAAGCTGTGCCACCTGACTGACCCGGCTGTCGGTCTACTGGGTTTCTTTAACTCGACTCTTACCCTGGTTCGCTGACCCTTTATGTCGGGGCTTTATCACTTCTGTTCATAAGTGGATGCGCTTATGGGTTCCCTTGCTCACAGTATCCTTAGTCACTGTGGAATTCAGGTTATACTCAGTTCATAAAAAGAGATCGTGCTTTTCTTTTCTCCTCTGTTCTGTAACGGAGGGATAATCCACTTGGCAGAGCTCACCTCTGTGCTTTCCTCCGTGCTCACCTCGGTGCTCTCTTCTGTGCTCACCTCCGTGCTCACTTCCGTGCTCTCCTCCATGCTCACTTCGATGCTCTCCTCCGTGCTCACCTCTGTGCTCTCCTCTGTGCTCACTTCGGTGCTCTCCTCCATGCTCACCTCTGCTCTCCTCCATGCTCACTTCCGTGCTCTCCTCTGTGCTCTCCTCCGTGCCCTCCCCCGTGCTCACCTCTGTGCTCTCCTCCGTGCTCACTTCCGTGCTCTCCTCTGTGCTCACCTCGGTGCTCTCCTCCGTGCTCTCCTCTGTGCTCACTTCCATGCTTTCCTCCGTGCTCACCTCGGTGCTCTCCTCTGTGCTCACCTCGGTGCTCTCCTCCGTGCTCACCTCGGTGCTCTCCTCCATGCTCACCTCCGTGCTCTCCTCCATGCTCACCTCCGTGCTCACCTCTGTGCTCACTTCCATGCTTTCCTCCATGCTCACCTTGGTGCTCTCCTCTGTGCTCACCTCTGTGCTCTCCTCCGTGCTCTCCTCCGTGCTCACCTCTGTGCTCACTTTGATGCTCTCCGTGATCACCTCTGTGCCCTTGTCTGTGCTCACCTCGGTGCTCTCCTCTGTGCTCACCTCGGTGCTCTCCTCCATGCTCACTTTGATGATCTCCGTGCTCACCTCTGTGCCCTCCTCTGTGCTCACCTCGGTGCTCTCCTCTGTGCTCTCCTCCGTGCTCACCTCCGTGCTCTCCTCCATGCTCACTTCCGTGCTCACCTCCATGCTCTCCTCCGTGCTCACCTCCGTGCTCACTTCTATGCTCTCCTCCATGCTCACCTCCGTGCTCACTTCTATGCTCTCCTCCGTGCTCACCTCCGTGCTCACTTCCATGCTCTCCTCCCTGGTCACCTCCGTGCGCTCTCCTCCGTGCTCACCTCCATGCTCACTTCCGTGCTCTCCTCTGTGCTCACCTCAGTGCTCTCCTTTGTGCTCACCTCGGTGCTCTCCTCCATGCTCACCTCCGTGCTCTCCTCCATGCTCACCTCCGTGCTCACCTCTGTGCTCACTTCCATGCTTTCCTCCATGCTCACCTCGGTGCTCTCCTCTGTGCTCACCTCTGTGCTCTCCTCCGTGCTCACCTCTGTGCTCATGTGCGCTGATGGCCCTTTGAGGAAGTATCTTTGATTACCATTTCGATTTATTTAATAGATTGGTCTGCTCAAATTTTTTGTTTCTTCTTTTACCTATGTTGGGATTTTCTATTTTTCTGGGAGCTTCTGTTGGTTTTCAAATTTGCGACCTGCCCAGGGCAACGTGGGACACAAGTGTGGTCCCCTGGCCTCCCCTGTGAGTGGTGCTCCAGAGTTGCCCTGAGGGCTGTGGTTTCCCCAAGAGTCCTGGCCACTGCCAGCTCCTGGTGGCATCTCCTGGTTTTCGGCATTGATGTCAGTGTCCTTCTGTGGCCTCCTCAGGACGGGGCCGGGGAAAGGGTGGCTCTTATGGGCTTGGGAGCCATGGCTCAGCAGCCAGGGTTAGTTCTCGATCTTGTCAGGACTGTGTTCACTTATTATGCCACGTGGGGCCTCCAGGTGGCTGGAAGCAGATGGAAAGAGTCCACACTGCATCGAGACCCTGCAGGAAAGCATCCTTCAGATGCTGAGCGATGCCCGTCAGCGATGACGTCTGCTGAGGGTGTGAGCAGGGGGCGGTGTATGCTGCCTCCGTGTTCCCAAATTAAGTCATTCGGCCCAGTTGAAGGTCCCTGTGATTTTAGAGATAGACTAGAAGTTCAAGGCAAGGATTTTAAAGCCAACAAGACTTGTGTTTGAATTCCAGCAGTCTGCCATTGGGCAATTTTTCTGGACGCCCATTTTCTTACTACAAATTGGAAAGTTGGATATAATCCTTACGTCATAGGGTATGTGTAAGCCTCGGTGAAACGATTCCCACAGCACAAGAACTCTGTGTCAGTTAGGATTCTAACCTACCTGAAGCGGCTCAAACAAAACAAGGAGATGGATTGGCTCAAAGAACTGAAAACCCCAGTGGGGGTCTGGCTTCAGGAGCAGTTTGATCCAAAAGTTCATTTCGTTGCCCCATTTCTCTGGGCCATTCTTGGCTTTGCCTTCTCCACGGGCCCACTTTACCCTCAGGGGGTAGCTGTGTCACACTCAGGACCGTGGGAGTTTCAGATCTGACATGCTCAGGCTAACATGGGCGGAGGCCTCTGGGAGAAGAGGAAAAAAGGTTCTTTCCCAGAGGCCCTGAGTTGACGTCTCCTCATCATTGGCTTAGATCGGGTCGCATGTCCCTCCCTGAACCAGTGGTCAGCGGTTCGGGACACAGCCCTGAGCTGAGGGTTAAGTAGAGGGCAGCCCCAAGGCCAGATGCAGGTGCTGTTGACCAAGTAGGGTGATGCATACACAACAGAGAGGCCACCGTGGCGCCCTGATGACGGTGGCCACCTCCCAACTGGCCTTTCCGCTTCTGCCCGTGTCTCCCACCCAACCTGAAGCCAACCGCCAGCGTGGTTCTTCTTCTAACGTGCCAGGGGGACGACCCCTCTCATCCTGCTCAGAAGCCTTAGTGGCAACGTCTTCCTTTAGGATTTCCCGACAAGGCCTTCGATGCTCTGCACCCCGTGCTCCCCACTAAAAAGCACCCCACACGTCTGGGTCACTCCTGTCCAACCATGCTGTGTACACCTCGGGGTCTTTACGCCCGTCTTTGCCAGACATCTGTAGGCCTTGTGCCCTCACCACCTGTTCGCATCTTGGTCACACGGCACCTCCTCAGAGGGGTCTTTTCTGATCAGCCTGTTTATAATAGGAATTTCTTCCCACATATCTACCCTTGTCCCTTGCTTTCTTTTTCATTATAGTGAGTGTTTTATAAAACGAGTGTTTTCTACCTCCTCTAATGCATAGGCACCCTCCAGTGACAGCTCCGTGGTCTTCCAGTTCACTGCTCTGTCTGAAGAGCCCAGCACCATGCCTGGCACACAGTAGGTGCTCAATAAATTATCTGTCAAAGATTGTAGCTCTAACCCTGCCACCTCCTCTTACCAGCCCATGAGCACGCCTCTCTCTTTCGCCGGTCTTGTCCTAGGGCAGAGGGGAGGGAGGAGGCCCAGGGACCAGATGGCACGTGCCCTGATGATCTGTGACATGCGGCCTGGACATCCGTGTGTCCCCTCTGGTCCTTGGGGGCACCTGGTTGAAGGCAATGCTCGCCCCCTCCCTTCCCTCTCACTCTAGGCTGCCAGGATCTTATTAGCCCTGTTTACACGGCCAGGATGTCGAGCGATTAATTTTTAATGGCTTGGTTTATTGCATGTTTGAATGGTTTATTGAGTAATTCCCACATTTAAGTGATTAATTCCCCAGAGTTCAGAACGACTGGTTAGTTTTACATTAATCAGGGTTTCTGAATGCCAAGAGACAATCAATCAATCCTCCCTGCCAGGGAGAGTAATGTTAAAATACCTCAAGGTACAATGGAGTTAAGAAAAGGAGTAATTAAAACCCTGTCTTCCCCTCATGCAAATTTGATGTCTCTCTCTGTCTCTGTCTCTCTCTCCTCCACCTCCCCTCCCCCTCCTCAGGGAAGGCGCTCCCTGAGCTCCCTGAACCCAGCTGCTCTTCGGGAGGAGCAAGTCTACCCTGAGCTTAGACTTCCTATGATGAGGTTCAGCCCACCTGCCTCCAGAGGTGGGATCTACTCAGCTCCCTGCTCCCCAGGAAGGGGTCTCGGGAGCTGATGAGGCCTGTTGCAGGGCCCCTGGCTTGTGTTCCCCGGGGAAGCTGAGAGCCTCATGATAACACATCTGGTCTCACCTGGTAGCCCAGCAGGTGGGATCTCCCTCCAGGAGGCAAGGGGAGGATGTTTGGGATGGGATGCCCCGTGGCCTGGTCAGCCACGAACAGGAAAGAAACGCGAGCTGCTTTTGCGTCTGTATGGGTTCCCTACGGCGGCTGTGACAAATGACTGCAAACTTAGTGCTTAAAATGAGGCAGATTTAGTACCTTATGGTTCTGGAGGTCTGAAGCACAAAGGGAGTCTCACGGGCTCCAATCAGGGTGTTGGCAGGGCTACGCGCTGCGCTCTTCTCGGATGCCCTCGAGAAGGATCCACCTCCCTGCCGTCCCAGCTTCTAGAGGCCACCTGCGCTCCTGGGCTCGCGGCCCCGTCTCCTGCCCCGGAGCCAGCAGTATCGCTACCTCTTCAGATCATTCTCTGACTCTGGCCTTCTTCCTCTCTCCTCTGCATTTCAAGGATCCTTATGATTCCCTTGGGCTCCCCTGGATAATCCCAGATATGTTCCCTATTCCAAGATCAGATGTTCAGCAGCCTGAATTCCACCTGGAACCTTAATTCCCCTTTGCCACATAACCTAGCCTGTTCGCAGGTTTGGGGATCGGGACACGGACATCTTTGTACTGTGCCGATCACAGCATCGAGAGGCTGAGAACCATGTGACGGTCGGGTTAGACGCACGGACTCTGGAGCCAGAGACTTTGGGTTCATATCCTAGTTGAGTGCTCAACAGCTGTGGGGACTTGGTAAGTTTCCTACCTGTGCCTCAGTTTCCTTACCTAAACACCGGAGGCCAATGATGGTGTGTAGCCCACAGGGTGGCTGTGCTCATGAGATGGGGAGTGAGATGCTCGTGTAGCGTGGGGATCGTGGGACCTACGCTCAGGGGAGGTGAGCAGAGGTCAAGTGGTAATATCCAAACACGGAGTGAGGTTCCCTATGTCACGAGGGCTCCTAGGGTCCAGCGAGAATGCAGATAAAGGTGCCGAGGTCCTTACAAAATGCTTGCAACCAAACATAAAGCATTTTGTAAGGGTCCCTGGGGGAGCCAGGGTGCCCGTGTGTGCACTTGCCGTGCAGACCCAGGGGGAGCGAAGACCCCTGGTAGACAATTAGCAGTGAGAGGCTCCACCAACTAATGGGAGCTGAAGCAGCATCATTTCACGCCACTTCCTTTAAATGGTATTGCTCGTCCTTTCAGCATCCGTGAAAGGTAATTGTTCTCATTTGAGAATGAAGGGTTAGAGAACTAGTTAACCCAAGCCCCCTGGTTAGCCATGGCAGTAGTTACCCTGGGCTCTGGAAGCCACGGGCCTGGATATGAATCCTGATAGCCCTGTGGACTGGGTGTCTTAAAGCCAATGCCCTCACCTCTATAGACCATAATCCCTGCCTCCGTACACCGGAGATGGTCCTAGGCCCTTGTCATTGGCTTGTTGTGCCGTTTAAATGAGATGATACATGGGAAGTGCCTTGCCTGGAGCCTGGCCTGGCCTGGGGTAAGCCCCAGCAGGTGTTCTGGGTCCTGCTCATCCCCTGGAGGAATGAGGTCCCACATGGAAGTTGTCTGATGCTAGAAGCTTTCTGGAGTAAAGGCTTGATTTGGATCTTCAAGGTCAGAGAAGTGTCGAGAAAGGGAATTTCGGGTGGAGAAGAGATGTGGAACGGACAGATTTCTCAAGAAGCAACTACTACACTGCGGCTCTCGCTTTAAGTGCATGGAGAGGGGAGGAGGGGGGAGGAGAGGGGAGGCCGGCCAGCGGCCAGAGCCTGCTGCCTTCCCAGGTCAAGCAGAGTTCACACTCCCTTTTGTTCACAGTGGAGCTGGTGCAGGGTTTGGGGCAGGAAGTCACCAGAGGCTGACAGAAAGAAACTAATGTTTAAGGCACATGGGAATGGAGTCCCTATGGAACCATCACGCTGCCAGCAAGCCCATGTGATTGATTGATGGATTGATTTATAAACTTCCTTTATTCACGAGAGACACAGGGAGAGAGGCAGAGACACAGGCAGAGGGAGAAGCAGGCTCCCTGTGGGGAGCCCGATGCGGGACTCGATTCCAGGACCCCGGGGTCACGCCCTGAGCCAAAGGCAGATGCTCCACCACTGAGCCACCCGGGTGCCCCGAGCCCATGTGTTTTAAAAACCGTATCCATTCAACACAAATTGATTTAACAAAAACAGGCCAGTTATGTGGTGGGACCATGGATGTGAAAGATAAAAACTTGTCCTCCTTGGAGCCTAGATTTTGGTGACAGTCGGAAGACAGACAACAGGCTAGAAGACACGTGGCGTCCCCGTGTATTGGGATAAGTGCTATGGAACTAGTAGAGGTCGCCGCTCTGACAGTGGCTGGGAGCCGAGCGAGTGGCCAGGGAAGCCTTCTTCTGCGGCAACCCCTGAGCTCAGCCCGTCACGACGGGAAGCAGCCGTTTCCAGAAGAGTCGGAACAGGTGTTCCAGACAGAAGGCAAAGGGAATGCAAGGCTCCCGGGGAGGACGGCGTAGGCTGTGGCCCAGGGAAGGAAAGAACAGAACAAGGTCAGTGAGGCCGGAGGCCCATGCGCCGAGGGAGACGGTCCGATATGATGTTGGAAACGCAGGCAAAATTTTCATAATACAGGATCTAGACTTAACTGTGGTTTGTTCTGATTCCATTCAACTTTTTCTCCACTGGATTATTCTCATCAGCACACAAAACCTTAGCATATTATTTCTCATCTCTTAAAAAAAAAAAGAAGCCCAAGCCCCCTGGGGCCCCATATCTCTCCACATCTATTGTTGTATTTCTTTGCTTCTTTTCATAGCAGAACTCATCAGGATCGTCTATATGCACCGTCTCCGATTTCTGTCCTCCCATCCTTTCTTTTCCTGAAAGCTATTAATTTTAAGAACTGTTCATACTTAGAGAAGGTGCGAGAATGGTTCAATGCACTCTCAAAAGCGCGTCACCTCCCTACGGTAGCCGGTATCTTCTGACCACATCTGCTTTGAGGATTCTTCTATAGACACGTGCTGGGTTATTTCCCCGTCTGCTTGGAGGTAAATTGTATGACGTTTTACTTGAAATACCATTTCATGCATCCCTTTAGTATCCAGGCTATTCTCCTTTGAAAGCACAATTTAGTGATCGAGCGCAGGAAATTAGATGTTGAGGATACAACCCATGTTCAAATATCACCGATAGTTCCCCGAATATTCTTTTTAAGAATTCACTCAAAAGATTTGCATGCAAATAAGATCACCCTTTGCTATGTTTGATTCTACACGTGACCAAGATATAATCTGGTTCTGTTGTTCCCCCAAAATTCCCCTATGCTGCTACGTCATCAACCCTTCCTACCACCTCCAGCCTCTGGCGACCACCGGTCAGTTCTCTGTTGTTTATAGTTTTTGCCTTTTTCCAGAATGTCCTAGAAATGCAAACATACAGCCATAGGCACTTCGCAGGCTGATTTCGGAAGTCACCATACTGTTGTACAAACTATGGATCCACAGTTTGTGGCTTTTTACTACTGAGTGGTGCGCCGTTGGATGGATATACCACAGTTTATCCATTCCCCGGTTGGAGAATCTTTAGGGTTGGTTCCAGTCGTGGGTGATTTACGTTGTGGGGTAAAGGCTTTCGTGTGAACATTAACTTTTTATTTCTCTTAAGAGTCATGTTGCTGGGTTGACTGGTAGGTGGATGTTTAACTTTATAAGAAACCAAGCTGTTTTCCTGATTGAAACTTTTATGTTCCTATCAGTGGTATATGAGAGTTTCAGTTTTTTCACATCCTTGCCAGTGATTGGTATTCTTCTTTTAAAAAAAATTTTTTTTAGCCTTTCTAATATGTAGTAGTATGTCATTGTGGTTTTACTTGGCATTTCCTTAATGACTAATGATGTTTAACATCGTCTCATGTGCTTATTTGTCATCTATATAGCTTCTGTGGTGAAGCATCCAAATTTTTGTCCATTTTTTAATTTAATTTAATTTAATTTTTATTTATTTTTTTTGTTTTTTTTGTCCATTTTTTTAAATGTTCATTTTTTTTATTATTGATTTGTGATCGTCCTTTATATATTCTGGATATAAGTCCTATATCAGAAATGTGATTTACAGGGATGCCTGGATGGCTCAGTGGTTGAGCATCTGCCTTCAGCTCAGGGGGTGATCCTGGAGTCCTGGGATCGAGTCCCACGTCGGGCTCCCTGTATGGTGCCTGCTTCTCCCTCTGCCTGTGTCTCTGCCTCTCTCTCTCATTAATAAATAAATAAAATATTTTTTTAAAAAAAGAGATGTGATTTACAGATATTTTCTACCAGTCCTGTGGCTAATGTTTTTCATTCCCATAGTAGTGTCTTTTAAAGAGCAGAATTTTTAATCTTGACAAAATTCTTTTAAAATAAATTCTTTTAGGGTAGCCCCGGTGGCTCAGTGGTTTAGCGCTGCCTTCAGCCGAGGGTGTGATCCTGGAGACCCGGGATCGAGTCCCACGTCAGGCTCCCTGCATGGAGCCTGTTTCTCCCTCTGGCTGTATCTCTCTCTCTCTCTCTCTCTCTGTCTGTCTCTAATAAATAAATACAATTTTTTTAAAAAAGATTAAAAATAAATAAATAAATAAATTCTTTTAAAATCTTTCCTTTTATGGATTGGGGTGTTGTATCTAAGAACACCTAGATGTTCTTGATGAGGTCACATGACTTTCTCTTACAGTGTCTCCTATAAGCCTTCCAGTTTGGGGGTTTTGTTCTCTTGCTTCTTTTTTGTTTTGTTTTGTTTTGCTTTTTTATTTTTATTTGTTTTAGATTTTATTTATTTATTCATGAGAGACACAGAGAGAGAGAGAGAGAGAGAGAGAGAGGCAGAGACACAGGCAGAGGGAGAAGCAGGCCCCATGCAGGGACCTTGATGTGGGACTCGATCCTGGGATTCCAGGATCACGCCATGGGCCGAAGGCAGGCACTAAACTGCTGAGCCGCCCAGAAATCCCGTTTTGCTTTTTTAAGTAGGCTCCATGCCCGGCATGGAACCCAACATGGGGCTTGATCTCACATCCCTGAGATCAAGACCTGAGTGGAGATCAAGAGTCAGATGCTTAACCACCTGCACCACCCAGGCACCCCCAGTTTGGGGTTTTATAATTACAATTTGTTGCATGATCTACTTTGAATTAATTTTTTGTGTAACAAGTGAGGAATGGAGCAAGGTTGTTTTGGTTTCCGCGGAGAGGTTTAATTTGATTCCAGCACTGTTCATTGAAAAGACGACTTTTCATTACTACAATGTCCTACGTGGCCCCTTTGTCAGAACCCTGGCCATACTTGTCAGAGACTGCTCCCTCACCCTGTTCTTTCCCACTCGTCTGTGTGGCCACCCATACACCAATATCATAGCATCTTGATGACTGTGGATTTATAGTGGGTCTTGAAATTAGATAGTGTGAGTCTTCCAACTTTGTTCTTTTTCAAAATGTTTTTTTTTTTCGGCCATTCTCATTCCTTTGTCTTCCTATATACCTTTGAGAGTCAGATTGTTGATACCTTAAAAAAAATTCTTCAGGGATTTTGATTGAGATTGAATCAATAAATCAGTTTGGGGAGAATTGACATCTTAATGATATCGCATCTTCTCATCCATGAACACAGCATCTCTCTATTTACTTAGATTTTCTTTGGTTTCTTGCATCGATGTTTGTAGTTTTCAGCATATTTTATGACACATTTTGTTAGATTTATGCCAAAGTCTTTTACGCTTTTTGATGCTATTATGAATGGCACTGTTTTTTAAAATTTTGACTTCTAACTATTTGTTGTTGTATGTAAAATAAAACTGATTTCTAAAATATGGAACTTGAATGATATAAGTTGGCCAAGCTCATTTATTAGTTGTAGGATTTTTTTTTTGTAGGTTCTTTGAGATGTTCTATATAGCTAATTATGCCTTCTGTAAATAGGGGCAGTTATATTTCTTCCTTTGCAATTTGTATATGTCTTTTCTTTCTTGTTCTTGCCTCATTGAAGTGGGTAGGATGTCTGGTTCATTGTTGAATGGGAGTGGTGAGAGATGACATCCTTCCTCTTCCACTTACCCCCTTAGGGGGAAAGTGCCAGTCTTTCACCATTATCTGTAGGTTTTTTCCTAGATGTCCCTTATCAGGTTAAGGAAATTCACTTGTAGTCCTAGCTATTGAAACTTCTTATTATGAATGGACACTGAACCTTATCCGGGGTTTTTTTTTTTTTTTTTTTTCATTGCGATAGTCATGGTTTTCTTCTTGGTCTGTTGGTAGGTCAAGTATATCGACATTAAAGTATTGAGCCAGCCTTACATCTCTGAAATATACCCCATTCAGTTGACGTGAATTATCCTTTTTATATATTGCTGGGCTTGCTAATATTTTATTGAGAATTTTTTTGTGTTTATGTTCACGAGGGATTTTGGTTTGTAGTTTTTTTTTTTTTTTTTTTTAATTTTTGATTTGGGTATCAGGGTAATGCTGCCCTCGCAAAAAAATCTGGGATGCATTCCCTTTTCTTCTGTTTTCGTGAAGACATTGTGTGTAATGAGCTTTGCTTCTTCCTTCAGTGTTTGGTTAAATTTACCAGCAAAGCCATTTGGGACTGTCATTTTCTTTGTTGGAAGGCTCTTAAACTGAAAATTCATCTCTTTCATGGTTCTAGGGCTATTCAGCTTATATATTTCTTTTTGAGTGAACCATGGTAGCTTCTGTCTTTGAAGGACTTTGTTCATTTCACCTATGCTGTCAAATTGATAGGCAGGAAGCTGTTCATAATATTCTCTTTTCATGTCTGTTGAGTTCCAAGTAATGTCACCTCATTCCTGATATCAACCCTTTGTGTCTTTCCTCTTTTTTTTTTTCTTGGTCTGACTGGTGGTTTATTAATTTATTGATCTTTTCAAAGGACTGACTTTTGGTTTTATTGAGTTTTCTCTATTGGTTTCCTGTTTTCAGTTTCAATGATTTTGCTCCTTATCACTTCTACCCTCTGCTTGCTTTAGGTTTAATGCATGCTTCCTTTTCTGGTTTCCTGAGGTGGATGGTTAGATTATTGGCTTGACACCATTCTTCTTTTCCTAATATGAACATTTAATGCTATAAATTCCCTCTGAGCACTGCTTTAGCTGCACTCCACCCATTCTGATAAGCTGTATTTTTATTTCCATTCATTTCAAAATCTTTTCCAACTTTTTACTTTGATTCATGAGTTATCTAAACTCGCATTATTTAATTTCCAAAAGTTTGGAGATTTTCGTGTTATCATTCTGCTTTTGACTTCTGGCCTAATTCCTTTGTGATGAGGGAACATTTTTTATATGATTTCAATTCTGTATTTGTTAAGGTTTGTTTTGTGGCTCATAAGGTGGCTTATCTTGGTGAGTGTCCCATGCGCTTTGGAAAAAGAATGTTCATTCTGCTCTTGTTTAACGGAATGCTTTATAAATGTCAGTTGGAAAATTAGCAAAGATATAGAATTCCTAAATAGCCAGCTTGGCTTATCTACTTTTTCTCTCAATTACTGGAGTCAAGGCCTACAGGTTTGAATGGTGGATTTTTCTCTTTATGCACCTTTTTAAGTTTTTGCTTAAAGAGGTTTGAATACCTGTTCGATGCATATATATTTTAGGACTATTATGTCATTTTGGTGAACCGACCTTTTACCATTATGCAACACCTGTCTTTGTTCCTGGCAATATTCTTTGTTCAAAAGCCAACTTTGTCTGATATTAAGGTAGCTACTCCTGCTTTTATTTGATTAATTCTTACTTGCTTTAGTTTTTTTCTATTCTTCTACTGTTTGGCTAATCTTTCTTATTGTATTTAAAGTGGATATCTTGTAGACAGTCTACAGTTAGGTCTTTTTGTTGTTATTCCAAACTGACAATCTCTGTCTTTCAATTGGTGTGGCTTGAGACACGTTATTTTAGTATAATTGTTGATATGATATAGGGTTACTATTTGTGTCTCTCCTTCCCTGCTCTGTTCTTTTGTTTCTCTGTTCTTTCTTTCTTGCCATGTTTCAGATTATTTGAATGTTTTTTTTAGTATTTAATACTACATTTTAATATTAAATTTTAGTATTAATATTTAATACAAAATACTATTTAATACTATTTAGTATTAGTTATTTAGTGGTATTGTTTTACTTTATCTATTGGATTTTTTGGGTTTATCTCTTTGTACTTTTTTTTTTATTGCTTGCTCTTGGGATTGCCACGGACATACCTAGCCTTTAATGATCTAGTTAGAGTTAATATTCATGCTTCACTTAGTGCAACCACATAGGTCCCTTCCCCCACCACCTTTCTCATAGGACTTACATGCATTACATCTGTGTACCCTGGAAATGCCACCATATGTTGTTATAACATTTTGCTTTCACTGGCCATATCTATTTTTAAGAGGAAAAAAAATCCTTTTATTATTACCGAGATATTTACTAAATCTGCTCTTGTTTCTTCACTCCTGGAGATCCAGATTCTGGTATAATTGTCCTTCAACATGAAGACCTTACAGTTGCATTTCTGAAAGCAGTGCTGCTGCAGGTGAATTTTTTTGATTTTCCTTCAACTAAGAATGTCCAACTTTGTCTTCATTCCTGAAGGATACTCTTGGAGGGTATAGAATTCTGGGTCAATATTTCTGTCTGGTGTAAAGTCTGCAGTCAGCCTGATTTTTGTCCCTGCTGCTCAACCCCATCTTTATAATGCTTTCATTTTTCTCCGAAGGCTTTCAAAATTAAGCAAGAGAAAAAAACTTCAGTATTCGATAGTTGACTACACTGTCTTCATGTGTGTTTGTGTGTTTTGTTTCTTAAATGTATTCTCTTTGGGATGTGCAGAGCCTCCTTAGTTGTCAGACTTACGTCTTTCACCAAATCTGGGAAATTTTTAACCATTATTGCTTCAAATATCTTGTACTGTGCTAATACTTCCTTCTCTTCTTGTAAGACGTCAATGGCATGAATATTAGACATTTTAATATTGTCCCACGGGTCTCTGAGGCTCTCTTTATCATTTCCTTCCTGTTTTTCAGATTGGATAATTTCTGTTACTATCTTAATTTATTTTATTCATTGCTCCACCACCTCCATTCAACTACTGAAAAGATTTTTTACAAAAACTTCAGATATTATGCATACCTCTTGGTTCTTTTTATAGTATCTACTTCTCGCTGAGAACACCTGTCTTTTCATTCACTTCCAGCGTGTCTACCTTTATGTCCGTTACAACAGCTGCTCAGACGTCTTCAGTAATTCCAGCATCTGGGTCATCTCAGGGTTGGCATGTTTATCTTTTTCCCTGAAGGATTAGTTAGGTTTCTCTGATTCTCTGTGTAATTTAGTAATTTTGGTTTCTATGCTGGATATCCTGAATATTCTGCAGCGAAATCCCTCTGGGGAACACTTGTTTTCATTGGTTCTGTTTTAGCGTGCAGCAGCTCAGCTCACACTGTACTTACTTGGTTTTCCTCCGTGGGTGGTGGTTCCAATGTTCACTTTACTGCTTTGGGTCAATCCCTCCTAGGCACAGGCGAGTCTGGGCCTTGAGCCGGTTCTTACACAGAATGAGGGGAGCCCCTTCTCTGCTTTCTTCTTTCCATGCTCTTTGACTTACAAGGGCCCCCTTTCCTGATGTTCTGTCCAGAAAGACAGGTCTTCCTTGCTCTTATTTTTCAGCTACCCACTCCTGAAGGTCTGCTGGGAACCTGCCTCAGGCCTACCCTGCAAAAGAAAAAGGGAAATAGACGAGAACCTCACCCCTCTGTGGGTTGCTTCTCTAAGTTTTTGATTCTTCTCCTTAATCTGCTTGTTCTGCTTTTTCTTTTGCTTTTTGCATTTTGTCTGACATCATTAGTTATATTCGGCGGGAGGCAGGGCTGCGGTACTCTCTGCTGACCAGCACCAGAAGAAGCCCACAATAACGTTTTTTTTTTTTTGTAATTTTATTTCTCTGATCCAGGATCAGAAAATGTACATCGTGTTGGTGACCCTGTCTGTGAATTTTGAACACCTAATGTTCCTTTTTGTTATGGACACTGCTGATGTTTTTGCAGAGTGGGGGCTAGTTTTGTAGAATCTCTGTCTCCCATCCCTCAGGCTTTTCTCCATTAGTAACACTCTGAAGAAACTCTTTTGCCAAAGCTACTGGTGATTTCTGTGTTGCTAAATTCCACGGACATTTCTCAGTCTTCATCTAATTTCTCTCTTCTTGACGAATTTTTCCGCTTGGGCTCTGAGATGCCCTCCTACCCCTTAGCCACTCCTTTTCATCCCCTTTACTGGTTCCTTCTCAATGCCCAGCCTCTAGACCTTAAATTACCCACAGCCGTCGGGCTTGATCTACCCCGAGTCTCTTCATGAGTTCCTCCATCCCCAAAACTTGTAATTTCATCCACTCAGTAAGTTCCAATTATATCTTCAGCTCAGACATCTGCAGACTCTGCCTCCAGATATCGTCATGCGTACCTAATAGGCATTGCAAACTTTATCACGTCCAACATACAAGTCCCGATTTCTTCCCTGCCCCAAACCTGCTCATTCTCCGGTCTTCTCCATCTCAGTAAGAGGGTGCTTCATTCTTCCACTTTTCAGGCCTCAGATCTGGGTGTTCCCCTTCATTCTTCTCCTGGTCTCATGCTCCACTGTAACCGTCTTTCCTAAATACATCTAGGGTTCGACCATGTCCCACCCTCTTTCCTCCTGCCACCGTCATGCAGGCCACCATCATCTGTCCTTTCCATCCCCTGCCTCTACCTTGACCTCTGCAGTCTATTCTTCATATCAGCCCAAGTGGTATGTATACAACTCAAGTCAGATCATGTCATTCCTCTGTTCAACCCCTGCAGTGGTTTCCCATGTCTCTAAATAATATGAAGGCCCACGATCTTCAGCACCCTTTTCCACCCGCTGCATCCATCCCCAGTCTACTGGCCTCCTGGTTATTCCTAGAACACATGCACCAGTTTCTTCCCCAGGGCCTTTGCACTTGCTCTTCTTTTGGCTTAGACACTTTTCCAGGTAATCACATGCTTTATTCTCTCACGCTTGTTCTCTGCTCAAATGTCACCTGATAGAGAGGCCTCTCCTGACTGCCCCACCTAGAACACCAGCACACCTCTGTGCTCCTAATTCCCTGTCCCTCTCACCTGATTTTATTTTTCTTCACTGCACGAATCCTCCCTCTCCTTCCCTGGCATGAGACAGTCGATCTGGCGCTTACTGACAATCTTTCTCAGTCTAGAATCGTTCTTGGTACTTTGTCCAAATTCGTAGAACAGGTGACTCAGTAAAAATGCTTTTGAAGACATGTGTTCTATCTCTGTCCTCAGAGCTGGGCTCCTGGATGTCACCCAGACTTTCTTCCCACTTCATGACCCAGGAGAGGAATGGTACACTGCCTCCCCGCCTTCTGCTCCCAGGCCAGGTCACGGGGGCTACCAGCCTGGAGTTGCCCCTCAGTAGATGCACAACCACAGTGGAGGTCATCCTACCAGCCTGTCCTCTGACTCCGAATTTCAGGACCAGTGAAGCCTTCATCAGCTAGCCCGCTCTTGTGACACGGGGAGGTCAGTGCACCTGGTTCTGCATCACTGGGTGATTCGGTGTGAGGAATCCGTCACTCAGCCCGCCAGCGTGCCAGGGAGGCCAACACCCCAGCTCCATCTCTCCTCCTTTTTGCTTTCCCCCATCTGATGTCAGAGCTATTTCAAGGTGGTGGAGCCTCGTCACTGCCCCAAGGTTGGTGGTGGTGGGGAACCACTGGCCGGGGGCCAGGCAGTGGCCGTCCTGCTCCATAGAGATGTGCAGTACAGCTGCTGCCCAGGACTGAGGCAGAGTCTAGAGCCGGTGGGATGACAGCCCCAGAAATAACCTTCAGGCCCAACCGCCTTCCTGGATGTCTCTTACAGGAAACGCCCACGTGCCTTCTAGGCACCGAGTCTGCTGTCTGTGTGACAGTTCGTATTCTGCAGGGTGACTTCATCAACTTTCATGTGTCCCCACACCCACGGGGTTTTTTTCCCCTTAACATTTTTTACTTAGAGTAAAAGTCATTCTTCTTAGTGTATAGTCGCTCACACAGTCACGTGCTCACCCTCACAACCCAGACCTAGCACAGAGCCGTCATCACCCCAAATCCCGCCATGACCCCTCATGGCCACCCCTACCCCCATCTCTCCGCTTCCAGCCGCTGGCACCCACGGATCTGTTTCCTGTCTTTATACGTTTGCCTTTTCCAGAATCGTTATGGGAATCGAATCGTACAGTCGCTGCCTTGTCAGTCTGGCTTCTTTCCCTTGGTACATTTGAGATTTATTCATGTTATTACAGGTATCACTTGTTCGTTCCTGTTTGTGGCTATTACGCCATCGGATGGAGACTTGTGTATCCATTCTCCAGCCGGAGGGCCTTCAGGTGGCTGCCAGGTTTTGACGATTATGAATAAAGCGACTGTAAACGTGGACATAAGGGTTTTGGGGGTGAACGTAAGTTTTCGTTTCCCTTGGGGAATCCCTAGGAGTGGCAATCCTAGGTCCGGTGGGTGGATATTTACCTTTATATAAGAAGCTGCCAAACTGTTTTCCAAAGTATGTTATTTTGCCTTCCCACCGGGAGCACGCGGGGACTCCAGGCGCTCCTCCTCCTCGCCAGCGTCGGGGCCGCCTCTGGCCTTGGGTGTTCTCGGAGCCGTGCGGCGCCGTCTCACTGTGGTTTTAATGTTCATTTTCCTAATGACTCATGAGTTCGGCATCTTTTCCTATGTTTATGTGCCATCCGTATATCTTCTTTTGTGACATGTTTGCATCTTTGCCCGCTGGAACGATTGGATCGTTTTTCTTATGCCGCACCTTGTGAGTGTGTTATATTTTTCGAACGCAAGCTGCTTCTCAGGTATATGATTTGCAAATACTTTCCACCCAGTCCGTGGCTTGTCTTTTTGTTCCCATCACCGTGTCTTTCAAAGGGCAAATTTCTTAAATTTTGGCAAAGTCCAGCTTATCATTTTGTATTTTGCGAACCAGGCTAATGATATTCTACGTACGGAGATTCTACTTTGTCTAAGGTCACAGTGAACTTCTCCTCTGTTTCTTTTCAGAGCTGTATCATACTTTCAGGTTTTATGTTTAGATCTATGATCCATTTCGAGTTTTTTGAGGTATGGGTTGAGGTTCTTTTGTTTTTTGTTTTGTTTTGTTTTGTTTTGCATGTAGATACCAGTTGTTCCCTACCGTTTATCGTAAAGACGGTTCATCCTCCCTTTCTGTGTTCTTGCACCTTGTCAGACTTTGTGAGGGTCTGTGTCTGGACTCCTGGACTCTTCATTCTGTCCCGTGTCTCTGTGACTAATCTTTCACCAATGCCCCATTGTCTTGGCTACTGTAGTTTTGTAGAAGGTCTGGAAACCAGGTAGGGACCACACCTACCTTCCCAGCATGGTGGTTATGATTCTACCCACTTTACAGGGGTTGAAACCAACCGTGGTTGTGCTCAGATGTCCCACGTACAGTCTCCCTTATGTAATAACCTATCTGCCTAGCACCTGCTCAAAACCCACTCCTCATGCTTAGCCTGATGCTCAGAGTCTTTGGAATCTACTTTGGGTATAATTGTCAGCCCTGCTTGTCAGTTGTGTGGCCCTGGGAAAGTAACTTCAAGCCACCGCCCCCCCATGCCTCAGTTTCTCCACCTGCAACATGGGGACAGCAGTGGGACCTGCCTTACAGGTTGTGGTAAACATGAAACGATCACCAGCTCAAGCCATATTAAACTGCTGTTGAATCAATTTTTTTTTGGCCGGCACGAATGGCAGTGTTACATAGTTCAGCCTCCCGTGCAAGGTGTTCCTCCTAGCACTAGACGGAGGGCGTGTGCCTCGGAAATGGTAGCTCCGCTGGTCCTCATTGTCATCATCATTGTCACTGTGGTTGCCACTGCTCATGCTGCTGTTGCTCCTAAGCTATTATTGCAGAGGGTGGTGGCTCCCGAGACTGATGTCCCCGAGTTCTCAGGTCGAGCAGCCAGAGCCATCAAGTACTTCCTGTGTGAAGTCGGTGGGAAGGAGGGCTTGGCACGACTTCCAAAGGGCCTTGTAGGATGATGAGGAGTTCGGGATGGGGGGAACACTGCAGGCACAGCTTGCACAAAGGCTTGGGGAGGGGGCGATGGACACACTCTAGGGGAACATGCGGTTTGATTCTTGGGTGGAGAATGGGAAATAACTGGCCTCGTCTTCTCCCTCCACAGCCAAGTCCAGAAGCCCTCGCCCACCTCTGTCTTCACCATGGCCGCAAGAACCATTATCATCGACCATGGGTCTGGCTTTCTGAAGGCTGGCTTTTCTGGGTGGAATGAGCCCCAGATGGTCTTCCCGAGCATCGTGAACTATATCCCGTGCAGAGAAAACCCTGGGCCCAGCTATGCCCAAAGGCGCGTGAGTCTGGGTATTGACATTTGCCATCCCGATACCTTTAGCTACCCCATCCAGCGTGGCCGCATCCTCAACTGGGAGGGCGTGGAGCACATCTGGTCGTTTGTGCTGGAGAGACACAGGCGGGAGCATGAGGACTTCCCGGTGATGGTCACAGAGTCCCCCATGAGAGAGCCCATAGACCGACAGAAGACACTGGAGGTAAGGCCACAGGACATAGCCCGGCACTTGGTGTTCAGACGTGACTGAGTGTTGGGGACTCTGCTTCCTAAATAATTTTCCCCCTGGAGGTTTGCTGAGTACCTAGTGTGTGCCTGGCACCTGTTCTCGGCAAGAATGGGGTTCCCGGCCTTTCCTCTAACAGACGGAGAAGGGAGGACACGGGATACTTTGTTTGCAGGTTCCATAAATGTTCAGAGATCATATTCCACCTTAAAGAGCTCGTGTTGTCGGGGAAGACTTGACCGGGAATAATTCCAGAGAGCGACCGGTTCTAGAAGCGAAATGGGGCGGTGGCTGGCTGGTGGGGAGCAATTAGGGAGGGCTGCTCTGAGGAGGTGGTTTCAGGGGCCAGGGAGGCTGGGAAGAGGGGGACCGGAAGGTGAAGTCTCGGGGGTTGGGTCTTGCAGGCCCCGGAGGCAGTGGGAGTGCTTAGAAGTTACTCTAAATCAAGGTTTGGCAAACTACGGCCAGTGGGCCACATTGGCCCACCATCTGTTTTTATAAATAAAGTTTTATTGGAACATAGCCGTGTCCACCCATTTCCATATCGTCTTTGGCTACTTTCACACCACAGCAGCAGAGCTGGGTGGTTGTGGCAGAGACTGCGTATATGCTGTGTAAGGGCTAAAAAACTTACTTACTGTAGGTTTGCTTGACAGAACGCATGGTGCCCGGTTAGAGCTGAATTTCAGATAAGCAACAAATAATACTTTAGTATAAGCAGGTCCCGAGTATCTCATGGGACACACGTTTATGAAAATGTTATTTGTTGTTTGTCAAAAAGTCAAATTTAATTGGGCAGCCTGTATTTTTATTTGCTAAATTTGGCCACCCCAACTGTCTAGCTTTTGTAGAAAATGCTTGCCAACCCCTGCTCTAAATAAATCGGAAGATCCTGGAGAGTTTTAAGTGGGATTCATATTTCATTTCCTATTTGAAAAAGAGGGCCTTGGCTTCTATTTGGGAAATGGCTAGTGGTGGGACAATATTCTGCGTTGGGGGGGGATGGGGAGCTCCTTTCCCCGCTCAGTGGGGAAGATGGGCCTTGTGGGGTCCGAAGAGGTGGCCCCCACAGAAGGGCGGACTAGTGCTGCCTTTCTGTGTCTATAGGGTCAGAGATATGGGGATGCAGTCAGAGCTGGGGAATTAGGAAGGTGGTGGGGGTGCTCAGTGAAGATCTGGGGGGGAGGGGGTGATGGGTGTGGGAGAAAAATCAGCCTAGGGACTTTGCCAAAACCTAAATGTCAGAATTCCAGTTTTGTCTTGATGTGTAGGGGGGAAAAAAAGGCTTCACTTACCAGGAGGTGAGAATATGTATCTCCCTCCTCCCTCTCTCCCTCCCAGGCTCCCTCCCTCCTTCCCTCCCTCCTCCCACCCCGACTTTTGGAGGCAGTGGTGGATAATGATGCACTTGTTTCTTGTCTGATTTCTTCTTCCCTCTTTTAAAGAAATGGGTCAGGCTGCAGGTCTGTCCCTTGGCCATGGCCCCCGCTGGTCCCCCCACTGCCTGCACAACGAGGCATCTTGGGACCATCTCGTACATGCAGCTGACAGCTCTTCCCACCTTGCCACCAAAACAATCTTCTGGACGGTGGTGGTCCTCAAACAAACTCCCGAGGGCAAATCCCAAATCCGACTGCTAATCCTCTAGAGCCTCCTTTGTTCCCATAGCATGAGCTCCAGGAGCCCTGTGCCCCATCTCCTCAGGGCAGCTCCCCAGTCCCTTGGGGACACAGGTGTGCACCGACTGCAGTTCTGAGAGCTAAGCATGTAGCTGGGTCTTGGAGAAAACAGAAAACAGAAATGCATCGGGGCCAGGACACCTGGGTGGGCCAGGACACCTGGGTGGGTCAGGGGTTGAGCATCTGCCTTCAGCTCAGGTCGTGATCCCGGGGTCCTGGGATTGAGTCTTGCATCAGGCTGCCTGCAGGGAGCCTGCTTCTCCCTCTGCCTGTGTCTCTGCCTGTCTCTCTGTGTCAAGAATAAATAAATAAAATCTTTAAAAGATATATCAAGGCCTTTGGTTTGGGGCAAAATACCCTAGTGGCTCTTCTCCCTTCTTACAGATTATGTTTGAGCTGCTGGACGTGCCGTCCATACTCCTGGCCGACCAGCTGGAGATGTCCCTGTACGCCTCCGGCCTCCTGACGGGCGTGGTGGTTGATTCGGGCTACGGCCTGACCCGCGTGCAGCCCTTCCACCTGGGCCGCCCCTTACGGTCCAGCCGCAAGACGCTGGAGTTCGCGGGCCAGGATCTGTCGGCCTATCTCTTCAGGAGCCTCTTTAAGGAGGATTGCAATCGCCACAACCTGTTTCAGCTGGAAACGGTGGCCACCACCCAGATGAGCAAGTGCTACGTGCCGCAGAATTTGGGGGAGGCGCTAGACTTCCGCCAGAGTCTGCCCAGCGGCTCGGATGAGAACAACACCTACCAGCTCCCCGACGGCACCCCGGTGGAGCTGACCCCCATGCAGCGGCTGGCCCCCGAGATGTTCTTCAGCCCCCAGGTGTTTGACCTGCAGGGGCCCAGCATCTCTCAGGTCGCGGTGGATGCCATCCTGGGCTGCGACGCCGCCTTGCACCCGCTGCTCACCTCCCACGTGATGGCCTGCGGGGGCAACACCCTGTACCCCGGCTTCACCAAGCGCCTGTACAAGGAGCTGACCGCAGATCACTTCTCCTCCGCCAAGGCCACCATGTGGGTGGGTTCCAACAGAAACTTTAGCGTCTGGCTAGGAGCATCTGTTGTGGCCCATCTGTCTTCCTACAAGTCCGAGTGGATGAGCAAAGAGGAGTACGAAGAGAGCCAGAGGCCGTGACCTGGTGGCGGCTCCTGGGACCCTGTCCCCATCCCAGGGGCTCAGGTGGATTAGTTTTCAGTGATGGGGCTGGGCAGGCAGAGGTAGGGTTAGCTGGCTTTGGAATTCTGAGGTCATGAGGGGTGTTTTAGGTTCTAGGGTTTTATCTTGTTTCAAGAGTAGGATCCAGCCCAGAGGAGGACAGGGTGTCATCCCTGGAAGTCCCTCAGGGACAGTTTCTCCAGGGGTGGCCTGTCATTTGGAGGGGAGCAGTCAGTTAACATCTCCGTAATAGCCCCTGACTTTTCATTGGCATCTTCCTTGGGGCCGCCCTGTCCTCAGTTCGGTAGGTTTTAACCGGGGCGAGAGAGATGGGACCTTCTGCTGGGGTCCCAGTTATTTTTGACTAGTTGATGAGGTGGGACGGGGAGAGATGAAGTTTCTAGTTTTACGCATTCACTCTGGTCAGGGAGGAATTGCCACCGGTGAGCCCGAGGACCCTCCCTTCTGTGGCCAGGGTCTCATTTTACAGATGAAAATAAACAACTTCTTTGGAATCTGTGTTGGCTTCTGTTCTGGGGCGGACAGTCTCTGGGGGAGACGCAGGGAGTGTGTGCACACGAGGGCCGGGGTGGGGCCGGGGCAGCCTCCGGGGACCCCCTGAGCGGGATCGACAAGGGCCTGGAGCCTCCCGTTCTTCCTCCACCACATTACATTCTCTCTCTCCACCCCAGATGTCCCAATATTCTGTTAAGGTTTGAGTTTCCACTAGCGCCATATTCTATTTGATAAGTATTGGAGGAAATCTGGGGTGAAAGATACCTGAGGTTCCTCATTTCAAGGAGGTCACAGTCCACTGGGGGGGTATATAGGCAGTAAAGAAGGAAATCTATTTAAGGTGACAAACAAATGGAATGAGGTCACGTTATCTGGGGGGTGGGGGCTGCCTACTTCTGATGAGGTCACCTGAGAGGAGACCACTGGAGACCATGGATGACCACCCCGTTCTTCCCTGGCACACCATGAGGTTACACTTCCCAGCACACACCCCGTCCCTGAGAGTTAGGTAGGGGCGTGTGACCGTACCATAGGTTCTGGACAGTTGAGCGAATGCCTGACCCTTAAAATAGCCTGATCAGCTTGCAGGATGTAGAGGATCTAATATGGGAGGGACAGAGCTGCATATGGAAGGAGGCTGGGTGGCACGTGGACACCCCCACCCCACCCCACCCTACCCCACCCACTGCACTGCCCTGGGACATGAGGAAAAATCTGCCATGTTCAGCCACTGAGATTTGGGGGTTGTTTGTTACAGCAGCTGTTTTGCTTACCCTGACTAATACAGAGAGAATAATTTACTTAAGTTTTTTTTTCCTGGTCGGTGGCAAAAGTGGGGTTCAAATCCAGTGCGTGTTCTCAACCACTGTGTTATACGGCTGCTTCTGAACAGGGCTCTTGGTCTCCTCATGTTCGTGGAGGTACGAGCGCAGTGGGCAGAAGATTGGAGCCCAAGGAACCCTGAGGTTTCAGGGACAGGAGGGGGAATTTGGAGGCCAGAGTCCAGCCCACATTGTCTTTGCCACATGAGCCACGCTGGCTCGGCCACAGCGTTATCCCCCAACTTGAGACATCGGTGGTCCCCAGGAGGAGAAGGGGGGCCTGTAGGAGAACAGTTCAGAGCCGGCCTGGCCTGGGCCCCAGGGACTCGGAGCCAGATTTGAGTTACAGGCTGGCCTCATCCTCAGCTAAGCTACTTTGGGCAGGTTGCTTAACCTCCATTGAATCTGCTGGGCGTAAAATAGGGAATAATACTTCTTCCTCTCGGGGATTTGGGGTTGAGGGTGAGCTGAGATGAAGAAAGAGAAGGCTCTCTGAAAACTAGAAAGTGTGATTGAGAGAGGAGGGGTGGACTGTAAAGTTTACAATTCGATATTGCTTTCCTGTCAACCAGGAGTATAAATGACAACGGAGCCGTCGTGCTTTACGAATGGAGTCCCATTTAATCCTCACACGCACACTATGAGTGATATTTGTCCCCATTTACACGTAGGAAATCCAAAGCTGCGGGATGTGAAGTTCTTGCTCACGCTCACACTCAAGCTCAGGTTCATAAAGGATTGTCACAGTTAGGAATGGATTCAGCATTTCTAGAAAGTTGGACCAGGGACGCCTGGGTGGCTCAGTGGTTGAGCATCTGCCTTTGGCCCCGGGTGTGATCCCGAGGTCCTGGGATCGAGTCCTACATCAGGGTCCCCGCAGGGGGCCTGCTTCTCCCTCTGCCTGTGTCTCTGCCTCTCTCTGTGTCTCTCATGAATAAATAGATAAAATCTTTAAAAAAAAGAAAAAGAAAAAGAAAATTAGACCAAAAGTGGCTAAAACAAACGGGGATTTCTTTGTCCCAGGCGACAAGCCCGCAGCCCTGTGGCACAGTGGCATGTCTACATCATCAAGGACCCTTTCTGTCTTTCAGTTTTTGCACTTTGAGCGTGGTGCTTGGGAGCACAAAATGACGGCAGCAGCTCCAGGCATCTCGTCTATATCCCCTGCTGGAAAAGGAAGGATGAAAGGAGCGTGCCGTCTATCTCTTTGTAACAGGAAAGTCTGAACCAGCAGTCGTCTGTTTATGGCTTGGCGCATCTGTCCCTTGGCAGAGGAGGCATTTGAACCTGGGTGCATCCGTACTAAAGCCCATGTGGTTCCCCACAGTGCCAGACGGCCATCCCAATTCTCCGGGCCCCGTTAGACCTATTGGGCTGAGAGATGAAAATGTGAGATTTTTTTCAGGCATTGAGTGAAAGCTGCTTTTGGGTGGCAATCAAGTGTTGACATGCTGAGTAGTGATCTTTGTGCTCCAAACTGGTTTATTTGTACGCTCCCGAGCTTTCAAAGGCAGAAGGGGGGATGCTCAGCAATGAGTACGAGGGAGAAGAAGAAGCTGGAGAAGAGACGGGCAAGGGGTATTTTTTTTTTCCTCCTTATTTAGCTCTGGGCAACTGTCATCAGGACTTTTTCTCATTTTATTCTGAATGTAACATTTAACCTTTCTGTTCAAGCATCAAATCTGGCTGCCTGGTGTATAATTACGAACTTTTCTTCGCGTTCTCTCCCCCTTCCCCCACCCCGAAAGCTTTTAAAACTCTCTCGCTGGGTACCATCTTTCTCCTCCGACTCTCCAATTAAATTAAAAATAGCAGCTCCGTGGGGCTGTGCAGGGCCATCGACCTAACGTGGAACCGCTGGCGTGCCAGGCTTGGCGGGGCGGCAAGTGGTGCCCAGAAGATGCCTGCCGGCTCCGGCATGGCCTGGCAGCTGCTCGGAGCTGGGGGAAGCTTCTCCTCCATGAGGGGTCTGGGGCTGCCTGCCAGGGGCAGCCAGGTGCAGGGGGGTGGGAGGCAGGGTCTTGGCAGCTGGGGAGAGTAGGGGGGTGCTGGGGGGGCTGGTGGAGGGGACAAAGAGAAGGGCCCCAAGGCGGGCTGTTCCCAGCTGTGAGGGTGCAGTCCTGCCAGTTTCTGCTGCCGAGGCTGGGGCTTGGCACCCTTGGGTTGGTGTGGATGCCCACGTTCCCTGAGATAACCCTGGTAGGCGCTTTAGGTTCTGCTGACGTGGAGAACAGAGTAAACACCAGGATCCTCCCGGCTCTCGGGGAGACCGTCCTTACCTCTTCCACCTTTAGGTCCCCTTTCGTTAGAGAAGCAGCTGGCGAGACGGACAAGGGCCCAGACTCCGAACCAGACTGTCTGGCTTGGCCTCCCTGCTCTGCTGCTCTCTGGCTCTGTTGCCTCCGGGCAGGGATACTTACCTGCTGTGCCTCATTTTCTCTCATCTGTGAAATGGACCCGGTGACAATGCTTCCCTCGGGGTGGTTTTGACGATTATCATATGGGCGTGGTGAGTTCACATATATATGACACTTCGCAGGTGCCAGGCACAGAGGGGTTAGCCGTTATTAGCACACATTATAATTATAACTGTTATTCTTTCTATATACACCAGGCTCTATTAACCAAGTCCCCAGGCAAAAAAAAAAAAAAAAAAAAAAAAAAAGACACCTGGCTCTTCTGTTTATTTTTGCTTGCTCACATGCAGGCAGGTGCTAGTGATACAAAATGGATAAAACCTCACAAAGTGTGAGCTCACCTTCTAGGGGGACATGTTTGCAGGGTATTTTCTTGCCTGAGTGTCGGAGCAGAATCATGTTCTGTACACAGAGGTATCACAGGGATGGTGAGTGACGGGCTCCAGGGAGAGGCGGTCAGCTAGAGGGGGTCTTCCTTAGGAAGGGATTCCTGCGATGACTCTTGCAGAGGAGCAGGACTTAGCACACGCTGTTCCCTTTGTTTGGAATGCTTGTCCCTGCTACCGGCCCCAGAGCTGTCTTTGACAACTTGGCGTCAGGGGTTAAATAGAGGCGGGGCACTTAGAATGGCTGGACAATGAAGGCGTTGGGAGCGGGGACAGATGGAGGTGGAGGTCGGTGAAGCCAGCTCTTGAAGGGCGTCGAGTGTCACACCAAGGAGTGAAGACTGCAGAGCTGTAAGCAGAGTCATGACATCATGGGAGAGCTCTGGGTGGAGCCAGGAGAATGGCCTGGAGAGGGA
Organism: Canis lupus dingo; assembly: GCF_003254725.2. Taxonomy (NCBI): domain Eukaryota; kingdom Metazoa; phylum Chordata; class Mammalia; order Carnivora; family Canidae; genus Canis; species Canis lupus. The sequence goes on along the minus strand of NC_064244.1, from coordinate 79,114,453 downwards.
CCCCAGTGGAGCAATAACATACATCAGGAAAACACACATCCCGTTAGACTCGAGGTGAAACCGGTTCTGTGCCATCCAGACCCTGCTCCGCTCTGATGCGTCAGACTAGGGATTTAGTATTGGTGGCCCTTGGGGTGGCCGTGGGTTTGAGGGACCAGCAGACCTTCCCGTCCTATCATCTGGCACCTGTCTGGTCGCTGTGTGTTTTAGAGCACCTCGACCTGGGTGGCAGGAGGGGTGGCCTGTGGTGCAGGACGTGGGGAGAGTAGTCTCCAAGGTGAGACACCCAGATGAACTCCTGAGGAGGGCCAGGAGACTGCCCTGCCTCACCTGGGAGTCTGTCACAGGGGCGGGTCTCCCGTGCTCTCTCCTCTCAGCAATGCAAATGCTGGACAGCTCCCGGCTTCTCACTTCCTCCCTCCCGCCTCACCCCTGCCCAGAGAGGAGGAGGCCAGGCCGGCCTGAGGGATCTCCCCCTTGGGAGTCAGGCAGGGGCCTGAATCTGTTTCCCTCTGCGTGCTGGGCTGCCTGGGGGGCGGGGGCGGCAAGGAACTGGCCCTCTCTGGTTCTATTGCCTCATCTGTAAAGAGATGATTATGACGCCCTGTCACTGGGCTTAAAGTCATTTTAACCCATCCAATCAATATTTACTAGGCACCTACCCTGTGCTGTGAGCTCTTTTCCAGGATCTGTTAAATTAAGGAATGTTTATCAAGTGGCTTCGCACAGTGCCTGGCACATAGTAGGTGCTCGGGAAGGGTTCAGTTTTTCCCTGAGTGGGCAACACCAAGGACTCCAGGAGCAATCAGCCACACGCCGGCATCACAAAGCACGCCTGCCCGGAAGCTCTAGGCGTGCTGCTCGCCAAGATTCCTTTTCATCCTGTCCTTTTGATGAACTTTTCCACTAAGATGTTAGGATCTTGATATACAACCCCTGCCAGGCATCTTTGGCTTCTTAAAGAGGCCCTAAAATCAGAGTGTGAGAGGTGGGTCCAGTTCTTTTTGTTAATTAAGACAGAGTGCGCCGGCTTTGCCCCGATTCAGGCCGCTTCTGCTGACCCTCGACGATTGCCTCCCTCCAGGGAGACGACGATGCTGAGCCCAGCAAGGGCAGACACTGCGAAGGTGGAGGACACAGAATCACTTCGGTGAGCCTTGCCGGACTGCGGCTGGGTGCTCGGGACCGCCCGGCATATCCCGATGCCTAGGCCCAGGGCACCGCAGGGGGGTGGACAGCACCCCAAGGAGGTGAGAGCCACCTCCTAACCTCCTCCGTGACCCCACGCTGAGGGCGGCCACCGTCCTCACCCGGCCCCCTGGTCCCACAAACCAGGCTCCTGGAGGGGGCGAGGGGGCCCGAGGAGGCCTGTTCCCGCCGGAGACATTCAGCTGGGGAGGGAGCTGGCCGTAATCCGTGTTTAATTTCTCCAGGGCCTCCATTATAAATTCCATAACTCTACCAGTCAAAACATGGCTAATTCCTGGGACTGCAGCCCCCACCTGGGAGCCGAAAGCCCTGTGCTGTTTTTGCTGCCTTTTATCACCGCTAATAAAGGCTTGGCAGTTGGAATTTAGCTGCTGTGGGTGGTTTTCTTGTGCATGTGGGCTCCCCCCTCCCCCCACAGGGTCGCTATAGAATAAGTGCTTGCTTGCTGGGCTGCTTTTCTACCAGCTTGGTAATATTCCCAGCCTGAAAAGCCGTGGGTTGGGGGGCGGGAGAGTGGGGGGCGCGCGGAGTTTGCAGGGAAGGGGCCACGGTATTCTGGGTTAATTGGACCTTTGATGATTCTGACAAGGGCAGGACTGCTGTGTGATTTATGGAGGAAAGACTGGGTTCCTTGAAAGTAAATAGAGCCAAATTGCAGGTGTGATGTTTAACTTGCCGAGGGAAGACTTAGCCTCTTGCCCCCTATCCCGCCTGCCTAACGGTGGTCCAGAGAGGGCCACGGGGGCAGTGAACCTCTGCGTGACTCCTGCCTGCATGCACCTCTGGGCAGGCTACTCAACCTTGCTGAGGCCGTTCCCCGGGGGAAGCTAGTTCTGACGGGCCACAGGCCCCGTCTCCTGCAGGGTTTTGAGGGTATGCACTCAGCAAAATGCTCGGCCGGCCCATCGGAGGCCGTCCGTCCAGTGTCAGGTGGCGGCGGCCGGGGTGGGGGGGCAGTGAGGGGATCCCCTCTGGTCGTGCTATTTTATTTAACTCCGTAGTCATTACATCTTCATTAAGAAGGATCCCCCGGAGGCCTTGCTAAGGTATTAGTTTGTTGTCTTTGCAATATGCAACCCACCTGGCTTTCGTCTCTCTAAAAATAGTGCCCATTTCCAACCGTGCGGCCTTGGCGTTGAGGTGGTCTCACTGCAGGTAGGAAACAGTGGACTGTAGAGCCTTTGCCGTAGGGCATCTGGGGGTGGGGGTGCGTGTGGATGGAGCTGGTGGGTGTTGAGGCCCAGGAAGTGGGGGGGACCATCCAGGGCCAAGGGCCATCAGGTGATCAGAGGGTCTGGGTGGTGAGCCCTGGGAGGAGTTGCCCTGCAACCACAGGCTGGTTGGCCAGGCATTGCATGCGAAGGCTGCAGGGGCAGCTCCAGAAGCCAGAGTTTTAACCCTGGCTCGGTCACGTCCTAACTGCGACCTTAGGCTGATTACTTAGTGCCTCTGAGCCTCAAACTCTCATCTGTAAAGTGAAGGTAATAACAGTACCTACCCCCTGGTGTATAGAGGGCTAAGTGAGCTACTGTGAGCCAAGGGCTTAGCACAGTGCCTGGCACGTAGTCTAACGGGGGGTCATTGGCACCAACAGCCCCTGTTGCTCCCCTGAGGTTACTGGCCGTGTCGGAGGCTGCGGGTTGGCTGCCGCGTGCCAGCGTCTTGCCAGAGGTAGACGGACGCCTCCGGGAAGACCTGGGTCCCCCAGGACAGCACATCTTAGACCAGCACAGCAGGCCCGCTTCTGCTCCAGGCAAGCCCCTCTCCTGCTCCCACCTGCCTTGAGGTGCGTAACCGTTTTCAGGTGGAAAAGCCTCTTTCCTTCTAGTTTCTGGAGATTAGCATCGGAAGAGAGAATGTCGGTGTCAGCCGAGGACACCTGTATGCAAAGCTCTTGACCCGGTGGCCAGATTCACCTTGGACTGTAAATCAGAGCAGCATAAATGGCCTTCCTGTTGTCTCTGACTTCAAAATCATCCCTGAGCAGCTGCTTCTCACCCACTCCGCAGCGACCACCCCGGCCCGCAGCTTTCACCTGGGTTCCTGCGAGTGGCTCCCACCTGCTTCGCCCTGGCTTGGCCTCAGTGCGGTTTGTGCTCCGTGCTTCTGCGGGCCGACGGGAGCCTGCGACAGCCTGGCCGATCACACCCTGCCCGAAAGCCCCTCCACTGGTTCCCATGTGGCTCAGAGTGAAAGCCAGAGTCCCCACTGTGTCCCATGAGGCCCTGCCTGGTGTGGCTCCTGTGACACTCGGACCCCCCGCCCTGTCCCTGCCCACTGGCCTCCCCAGCAGTCCTCCATCGGGCCAGGGGTGCTCCCACCCAGGCTTCGGCCTTGCTGATTCCTCCACCTGGAGCACCGTCCCCAGACATGCCCAGACGTCGCCGGCTCCTTCTCCGGCTGCTTCCCCTCTGCTCAAATACCACCTTCCTGCAGAGGACTTCCCTGACCCCCACCCGCCTCTTTCCTCTCCCTGCTTCATTTTTTATTTATTTTATTTTATTTATTTTATTTTATTTTATTTTATTTATTATTTATTATATTTATTTATTTATTTATTTATTTATTTATTTATTTATTTATTCCCTGCTTCACTTTTTAAAATACAAGCTTGTCTCTCCACTAAACTGTAAGCTCTGTGAAGGCAGGACTTGGTGTTTTGTTCACTGCCATATATCCCCAGTGTCTGCGACAGGGCAAGCGCATGGTCCCTCCTCAGTAAGTGTTGGATGAACGGATGATTTGATCTTCTTTCCTTGAGAGTAGGTCTATAATCAACACCCCGAATGGTCAGCTAGCTCTGCACTCCCTCCTGAGGACCAAGCAAAAGCATGTGGTTCCAATATCCAGCGGTATGTACTTGGATGAGCTGCTTGCAGAATTTTCTGGCATTGCCTTAACTCCTGGCATGGTCTTGTGAGTACTTTTATTGAACTGGCTCTCAAGGAGCTTTGAAAGCCTCTCACCTGCACGACGATGTGTTTAGGTAGTTGCCTGCTACGGTTTTCTGTTGTGGGGAGATGGGCCTGATTAGAGAGAGAAGGAGGAAACCCAGAGAAGTGAGGCTATGCTCGAGGCTGCCCCTTGTTAGTCGCAGAACGAGGCCCAAATCAGCACCTTCTCTGCCGTACACACCGAAGGTTCCCAGGTGAATGGTTCCTTTCTGTGCGGGACTCACAGTCCAGACCCTCCACCTCACCGTCTGAGTTTTTCACCCCAAATTCTATTATTGAAGGCTCTGCAACCTTCCTCCCAAACGCTGGAATGTTCCAGGCACAACCTCCAGGTAAACGCTCCCTGCCTCGCCCCCACCTCTCTCCCTTTCTCTCCAGTCTGGCTCAAAACAGCATCACTTGCCAGCTCAATCTGGGCCCCTCCACCCCCCCCACCGGCCCTCCCATACAACAAGTTGGGGGGGCGTCATCTTTGCTTCTTTGGTATTTTGGGGAGGCTGCACTATGTCTCCTGGAGTCCAGGGAACTTAGCCCAGAGGGCTGGGGCCACAGCCACACTGAGTAGAGAGACCCGGGGTGTGTCGTTAGGTGGGCGACCAGGTTCCAAGTCAGGGTTCACTAGGAGCTTTGGTGTTCTCACTTATAAATGAGGGGAGACCACAGGCCTCATCTTTCTCAGGAAGACGTAATGAGCCATAGCACATGAGGAGCCCATTACAGCACCTGGTCCCGTAGGTGGTCAGTGCGAAGCTCTCTGGAGCCAGAGGGCCTGGGTTCAAATCTTGCCTCTGTAGCCCTTCAGCTCAGTGACCTTGGGTGAGTCACTTGCCCTTCTCTGCCAACTGGAGTTAATGCCTGCCTGAGGGGGCTTGGGGGCACTCCTCAAGTTCACCCATGGCACAAGTGCCCCCTGAATTACAACTGTCGTCTCACCATTGTCACTGCCAGGGAGAAAGATTGGAACGTTGCAGAAGGAAACAGAAGAGGCGGTGTCTTCCTAATTTCACACGGGGACACCGAGGCCCAGAGACTCCCAGGCCTGCCCTCGCTGCTCATGTCCTGTCTCCTCTGCCCCCAGGGCTTGAGTGGGGGCTCCGCGGCAGCGTCCCCGCTTGCCCCAGATGACACCTGGCACGGTGGTGTCCATGGCAGGGGGGCCGTGGCCAACTCCCCCTCCTGATCCCCACTTAAGGGGCTCAGACTCTGGTTCCTTCAAGCCCGCTCTTCTCCCCCCCTAATTGAGAAAAAATGTCTCGGCTACGCCTTGTGCCACAGCCAATCCTAATCTGCAAACCCTGTAATTCTCCGAAAGAGAGAAGGAGGGGGGGAAAAAGCACCTACGCAGTCTGGCCGACTCCTGGGCCAAGATTTAGTGACGGGAGCTGTAGCGAGGTCTCGCATTACTGAGCCTTCATTACTTTTACAAAATATGTTCTGGTGGGTTCACCCGCAGCTATAAAGCACCGTCGTAAATAATTAAACTCCACTTGTCAAGAGGGGGGTTGGCGAAGGCTCGCCAGCGCGCGGGGAGCGCTGGGCCGGAGACGGCCTGTTGGGGCGTCTGACCCCTGTGACCTTGGGCCTCGAGCCACCCCCACCCCCCGTGTGCAGGTGAGCGGGTCGGAGCAGGTGGTCTCCCGAGCTTCCGTCAGCTCCGACAGGCAACGATGCCCCCCGCTCCAGGGAGCCCCGCTTTCCTCCTCCTGTGCGTCCCTCTTGCACCCAAGGCCCCGGCATCTGCCCTTTAGACTCTCAGGTGCAGCAGTGGAAGCTGATGGTGACACTAGACCAGCCCAGGGCCCCCTGGAAGCACAGGGGAGGGCCCAGGGAGGCTGCCTGGAAGAGGTGCTGTTGGGCCCAGCCTGAGAGGAGGTGTTAGACGAGGGAGGGCACTCTGGGTGGAGGCACAGAGGACAGCCTGGCGGGGTCCGAAGGCTGGCGGGCAGTTCTGTCAACAGCCAAAGGGACCCAGGAGGGGGTGGGTGGTGGGTGGGGGTGGGCCTGGGGCCTTGAATGCCTCACTGGGGAGCGTGGCCTTCCCTCGAAGGGGGCGGAGCTTCCGCGGCTCTGTCCCTGACCCCAGAACAGCAGGTGGCAAAGCTGCTAGGAGCTTAGGTGGCTCGGCAGCAGCAGCCCCCGCAGCCCCTTGGGTGTCCTTTCTGGGATTCGGTACAACTTGCTGGGGTATCTTAGTGCGCTCGGGCTGCACAGCCGGGGGGCGTCAACGACAGATGTTCCTGTCCCTCCTGGAGGCTGCAAGTCCAGGGCCAAGCAGAAGGCCGGCGGAAGGCCTCCCTCCCTGCCTTGCAGGTGACACCGTGTCCCTGAGACCTCATGGCCTCTGCAAGCTCTGCCCCCCATGTGTTCTGAGCTCCTCTTTTCACAAGGACACTGGTCAGTGAGGTTGGGTTAGGGCCTGCCCCAGGGACCTCATTTTACCTTAGTCACCCCCACCCACCTGCAGTGCCGTGCAGGCTGGCCCGTGGGCTTCCCCGCCTGCCTTCCATGCCCGGTACCCACAGAGGTCTCCCCGCCCCTCCCTCTGTGGCCCACCTCCTGTCCCTGGGAGACACTTGGCCCTGACCTTCCCCCATGTTATCATCTTAACAGTTCCCAGGTGAGTCGTGTACCATTGTGCATGCGCAGCCACCGAGCACCCAGGGGAGCCGTATCCACCCCTCCAAGTGGTCTTGCTGGAGAACCCTCCCCCACCCCCCACCCTGAACACCAAGAAAGGGCAGGTACTTCCACCCTGGCAGGGGGGAAGCTCTCAGAACTCCCAACAGTCCCTGCCCCCAAACTCCCCTCTTCTCCAGCCCCTTTCTTGGGTTTTCCAGCCTCTTTTAAGCTGGAAGTAGGAAACTGGTGAAGGGTGGCAAGGCCAGTTCTTACCGCCTCTTTTGCAAATCATGCTTGGGAGGTCTCTATGCCTCAGCTGGAAATGTGGGTGTGATTGGTGTCTATTGTCTTGGAGCCCCGTCCAAACTGAGGCCGAAATAGTTCCATCTTCACATCTACTCACCTTCAGACATCCCTAGAGCATTCCTACCTCAGGACCTTTGCATACACTGCTCCCTCTTCCTCTGTCTGAATATCTTGTCCTCAGATCCCTGCATGGCTGAGGCCTCACAATGACCTCCCATATGTCACCCTGTCATGTGCTTCCCCTCCCCAGCAGACAGTGTCCACAGTCGGGCCTGTAGGATTCGATCAAGGCACCAGGACATCTGGAAGGGGCCGAGGTAGCAGGCACTGCAGAGCTCTGTGCACCTATTTGATGTGGGTGGCAAAGGTCTTTGCTGTTCAGAACGCCATGGGCCGGCCTGTCCAGCTTCCCCTGGGTCCTCTCCTACACTGACGGGTCCTGAACTAGGACTGACGCTCAGACCTCGAGAGAGAACCTGAGGGCCAGGGGAGGTAAGTGTGAATATTGAGACAGGAAGATGCAGGGAGGTGACCTGGGCAGGTGACAGTGAGCTGCTGACCACTCCCCCTGCCCAGACAGAGGCCATGCGGGTCCCTGAGATGGCTCTGGAGTGACAGGAGAGCCCCCTGCGAGCGGGGCTGGTGGGGGCAGGGGCGTGGAGAGGTGGAGCTTCGCCCAGGGGGAGCCAGCTGCCACAAGAGGCTGGACTACGGGCGGTGCTGACCTGACCAGGGATGGGATTGCCGGGAGGAGGTGGTGCCAGCGGGGCCCCGGGGCAGGGGTGGGGGGAGCTGTGGCGGAGGAAGCCAGCTTAGACCTGGGAGAAAGGGATGGAGACTTGGTTTCTCAGGGGCCACAGCCCCGGTCTCAGCTTCCCTCGGCCGGCTTGGCTCCAGCTCCCGTGGAGGATGGGGCCTCGGGGCCTGGGACTCGTGCACTGGACGTCTTCCTTTGTCCTAATCCTACTGGGATCGGGATTTTAAATGAGGCCATTTAGCCAGGGGAGAAGGGGGCAGCCGTGTACCTGCTATGTGCTGGGTGCTACGCTAGTCACCACCCTGCAGGAAGGCAAGGAGGGTTTGGGCACAGGCACCCCGGGGTTGCCTGCAGACACTCCCCAGGCGCTCTGCAGCCCTGCCCTGCGGTCAGTCCCCGCCTGGGGCAGGCCTGGGAGCCGGTGCTCCAGGAGTGACCCTCCGCAGGCCCAGCTTCCTCACCTGGGGGTGGGGGTGGGAGTGGGGGGGCGGTTCTGAGCTGTGCCCCACCCAGCCTCTCAGAGGGTCCCAGCGGGATTGGCCCTGGTTGCCTGCAGGAGTAACTGCTCAGTGCCCACCCTTTATGGCTTTCCTTCCTCCTTCTGTCACTTTGGGGCTCTTGCCGTGAGCATGGTGTCCTGGGGTCACCTCCTTCCTAATTGACCTGTAGCCAAATCTTTGTCTGCTTTGGGGGGAACCCAAACTGAGAAATGTGGTCAGGAGAATAGAAGAAGACAGGTTGTGCGTGTGTGTGTGTGTCTCTGTGTGTGTGTGTGTGTTTTCATGGAGAAACACCAGTTCAGAGAAGTCCAGCGGCTTCCCCCATGTCACCCCGCTGGGAAGGGGAAGAGCCGGGCTCTGAACCCAGGTCTCTGTTGGTCCCTGAGTCCCAGGCAGGTAACATGGGGCGAGGAAAGAGAAGCCGGCTCTCTGGAGTCAAAGCCTTACTCTGGGGTCTTGTTACAGGGCAGCAGAAGGTCCCTGCGGGTCATGCCCAGCTGGGCTTCCAGAAGATTCTGTAAGCAGCAGAATTTAGGAGAGACACCACCGAGCCCAATCTGGGCGGGGGGGATCCCTCCGCGCAGGGGCTGAGGGGTTAACCCCCCTCGATCTCAAAGTGAGAAGCGTTGGGGGGGTGAAGTGTCCAGCCCCTGGGGGGCGGCCGGCAGCTGGGGGTCAGAGCCCCAGGGCCACCCAGCAAGAGCCCAGCAGGTGGGGATGTGGAATTGAGGACGGAATTGGAGGGAACAGACTCCGAGCCCAGCCCCCGCCCTCCCCAGCACAGATGGCGCAATTAGAGAATCGGGCAGCTTCTCTGCCGAAGATGATGCCACTTGAGGAAAGGAAACAGTTCTGTGGGGGGTCTTTTCTCGATTTTAAAAGCAGCCGGCAGTGTATAATTCCTTCAAGCAAATTGTATATTTAAGTGCTTAGGGTGGGGATGCAGCCACTTACTGGCTTCCATGTGGAACCGAGGAAGATGCTGGGCTCTTGTATCTGGAGCGCCTGCCGGGGGCAGGGAGGGGTGCTCAGCCTCTGCTGGGGGCGGGCAGGGGCATGTGGCCTCCCCCATATTGACTTCCGAGGCAGGACGGGGTCCCCCGGGCTCTCCCCCAAGGTGGCAGTGTCTGACCCCAAAGACGGGGTCAGGAGTGGAGGGTTCAAGGGCCTGTGCTCCACCACCCCCGACCCCGGAAGGGACAGTCTCCCCAGGGCTCCTCTGGGCTCCGGCCTCCCCCACCACCCCAGGGTCTGCAGGGGACAGCAGCATCCCCAAGCTTTGTGGAACTCCAAGAGGGCAGGGGCCCACCTGGCTTGCTCATGAGGTATACAGCAGGTGCTCACTAAGTACACATTGACTGGACATGGAGAGAAGGCGGAGTAGGTCAGGCTGGCTCAGGGGATTTTAAGGCGATCCACAGAGGTGGGTCATGTAAGACTGCTGGCCGGCCCCTGGCACAGGTAGGGGTTCAGGGGGAGGTAGGTCCTGTGCCCCCTCGATGCTCTCAGCCCTGAGTCTCCCAGGTGGCCTCTGGGGCAGGGTGGGGAGTGGGCGACTCTGGACCCAGGGGGCCATGGGGACCGTAGGTCCTTCCCTGCACCCTATACCCCAGCTCCGGCCCCAGGTCTGACTCCACCTGGGGACGGGGAGGCTGGGGCCCAACTGCCTGGGGTGGCCCTGGCCCCACCTTTCCAACCTGTTGCCTGCTTTGAAAAGGGTAGGGTCTTGGTTTGTTCCGAGGGCAGGGATGGGGGCTAGGGCTCCGGAGACCTCCCCATCCTTGTCCCTTTCAAGGGTGCAAGTACGTCATACTTTCCAGGGCCTGGGATAGATACGTGGGAGGATAGTTTCCGGGAAGCTAGTTGGCTGCTGTTAGGCCCCCACGTGTGCGTGCATGTGTGCGTGTTCACGACGTCCTTCTCTGGGGCTCTCTGACTCTGTGTCTCCCTCTGGGTGTCTAGAGACCTTCGTCCCTCTCTGCCTCTATGCCCCCTGCACCCATATCCGGAGGGGGTGTGCACACAGAGGGCACTTGGCTGCCTCAGAAACAAGCCCTCAGCCCAGCCCCCTTGTGCCCTCCTTCCTCCCAGCTGCAGCCACACCAGCCCCTATGGGAGTGACTCACGTCACCCTATTGTCCCCTCACCGAATCCCTCCCTCTGCCCTTTCCTGGTCCCCAATCTAGGGCCTGCCCTGCAGCCATCACCCTGGGCAGGCTGGGTTGCAGGCGGGGCAGGCAGGCTTGGGGCAAGTGTGACTCTGCCTCCTTATGGAATGTTCCGGGCTCTCGGATCTCCCTCTTACCAGGGCATCCCGGACTCTCAGATGAAATGCGAGCTGTTCCAGACTGAGGAGGTGTGGGGGCATTGATGGCACCAAGAGGCCCGTGCTCAAGTCCGGTCTGCCCTGGTGATGCTGATAAAGTCCCTTACTGGGTCTGGGCCTCAGTTTCTCAACCTGTATCCCGGGGCGTTGGCCCAGATGTCTTCTAGGGGTCATCAGCTCAGGTGAAGGTGGACCACAGGACCCTGTATTAATCAGGAATCTCTGGGGAAATCGAACTGATAGGGGACACACACACACACACACACACACACACACACGGCTCTGAAATTCGTAGGGCAGGTGAGACGTACAGGTAAGGTTTGCGGAGTCTGCGATCCACGGCCCAGGCCGGCAGGTTGGAAACTCGGGTGAGCTTTCGTGTTGCATTTTAAAGGCAGAATTGCTTCTTTCTCCAGAAACCTCAGCTTCTCTTCAGGCCTTCAGGTGATGAGATGAGACCCACCCACTTACGGAGGCCGATCTGCTTTACTCGGAAGCTACGGACTTACACGTTCATCTCATCTAAAAAATACCTTCACGGCAGCACCCAGACTGGTGTTTGGCCAAACAGCTGGACACCATAGCCAAGCCAAGTTATGACGTGAAATCAGCCATCGGCCCACCTGGTCTCCAGGTGACATGGCACCTGCTCTGGGATCTCACGTCCTCCTGGACTCACCGAATTCTACTTCTCAGGCGTTAAGTGGGTACTTACGATCGAGGGCAATGGCTTCCCCATGAGCACGGAGTGTGTCTCATTCACCAGCACCCAGCTCCTGGCACACAGTAGGTGCTTGCTAGGTTTTTGTGCAATATAAGTTCCCACAAAGAGGAGGGGGGGGATCCTCGTCTGTTTTACTAACTGCTATATCCACATTAGGTTCTCTAGGTTCTCAACAGATATTTCTGGAATGAATGGATGACTGCTCCTGAGATGTTTTCGGAGTTGAGAGGTCCAGGTGGATTTCTGCTACTTCCTCCTTCTTTTACTCCAAGAAACTGGACTGAACCCCTAGCCTGAGTCTACAGCCCATCTTCTGGTTGGCCTGGGGTGCCCCCCTCCTCTTCCTCCTCTGCCTAGCCAAGTCTGGCGGGTCCTCTGAGGTCGGCTCTGGCCCAGCTGCCCCAGCAAGTCCCCACCGCAGCCAGCCCCAACCACCCACCCCACCCCGACTGCCCCCTGTCTGTCCTCCTCTGCAGCTGTAGCAGGTGCATGGCCATAGGAGACACCATTGGGTTGCGGGGTAAAGTGACTGCTCCAGACTCAGCTTTCAGGCTAGGCTGAGCGAACCAAGAGGGCCCAATTGGAAGGTCCCACCTCTGGATTTTCCACAAAGGGGAGATTGAGGCCCCGTGAAGGGGAGCACCGCAGGGGGGGCACAGGGGAGGCAGCAGGGGTGCTGGACTCCTGACATCTCAGTCCCTCAATGAGACCCATCAACCAGGCCTTCTGAAGACCTCTCAGTTCAGACTTCTCTCCCTCCTGGCAACCTTGATCCTTGTCCAAGCTCCCATCACCTCACGCTGGGAGGCTGCTGGGCCTCCTCCGAGGCCTACCCTTCCACCTCCTCTACCCTGACTTCCGCACAGCAGTGAACCTCCATCAGCCCGAGCCTCGGCTGGAAAGCCTCTTCTGGCTGCACTCCCTCCCTGCCACCCCTCCGGTCTTCTCTCCACCCAGCTGCCAGAATGATAGTTTAAAAATATAAATTAGATCATAACATTCGCCTGCTTAAAACCCTCCAGGGGCTCCCATTACGGTTAAAATAAAATCCAATGCTCTGCAACAGGAGTTGGCAACCTTTTCTGCAAAGGACCAGATAGTAAATATTTTCGGCTCCGTGGGCCATATGGTCTCTGTCGCAACTACTCAACACTGCCTTTATGGCGCAAAAGTGGCCGTGATTCGCAATTGAACGGGCATGGCTATGTTCCAATAAAGCTTTACTTATAAGAACAGGTGGTGGACTGAACTTGGCCCCCCCGGCTATGGTTTGCTGACCCCTGACCTGCAAGGTCTTGCATGGTCCAGTCCTCGCCCCGCTCATGACTCACCATTCTCTTCCTAATGTCTCTGCCAGCCCACGCTGTCCTTCATGCCGCTCAGATCCTCTAGGCTCAGCCCAACCCCAGGCCTTTGCCTCTGCCTGGAATACTCTTCCCCGAGATCTAAGTAAGACTGACTTCCTGTCATAATGCAGATGTTGGGGCCAATGTCCTCTCCTTGCAAACCTTTTTCTGACTAGTCTAGCTGAAGAGCACTCCCCATCCCACATACCCACACACCAAGTCTTGCTTGACTGTATCTTGTTTTACTTTCTTCACAACACTGGTATTCTTTGAATTTACTTATTCATTTATTTATCCCTTCATCCATCCATCCATCCATCCATCTATGGTCTAACTCTCCCTTCTGGAATTTGAGCTTCACTAGAGCATCGTTTTGTCTGTCTTGATCACTAGCATGGCCCCATCATCAAGAATGATGGCAGGCAGGCAGTGGGCATGGTAACTGCTCCATAACACGTGTTAACTGGTGCCTCATTAACCTGCTCATCACAAAGACATGGTGTGGCCGGGTCAGGGTGGGCCAGCCTTGGCTTTGGCGAGTGCACAGGACACCGCTCCTGGGACTTCCCTCCTCTGACGCAGCAGTGCTCGGTCTCTTCCGCCTGCTGTAAAGCTCTTTACCAACTTCTGGGCCACCCTGTCCTTCTCCAAAGTCCATGTAAAGTCACCACCTTCGGGAGACTCCACGTGACCATGCTGCTGGTTGAATCAAGGAAGCTTTGCTCCAGAGACTGGAGTGATGTGGGAGCACTTGAAAATGAAGTGTCTCCCATACAAGTGTTTAATTATCTTATTATAGGACAGTAACTGGGCATTAGGATTTTTTATAATTATTAATAGAGTATTAAACAATGAATTATCGTGAACAATTAAAATTAATTACATTTCTCGGAGTTAATTAAATCACTCCTTTAATAGGACAAGGGGCTAAGCACACATAAAAATTAAGAACCTGCGAAACAAAAGTCTGCAGGATCCAGGTGGGATGAGGCAGGGTGCACTTCCCTCTCCCGCCAGGGGGAGGGGCTCGACGAACGGGCTGGGCCTTGGGAATCTCACAGTTCAGAGGAGGAAGAGGAGGAGGAGGAGTAGGAGGAGGAAAAGGAGGGAGGAAGGGGGGGAGGAAGGTGGAGGAAGGAGAGGAGGAAGAGGAAGAGGAGGGGTGGGAGAAAGAGGAGGAGGTAGGAGGAGGGGTGGAAAGAAGAGGAGGAGGAGGAGGAGTGGGAGGAAGAAGAGGAGGGAGGAGGGGGAGGAGGAGGAAGGTGGAAGAAGAAGAGGAGGAAGAGGAGGAGGGGGAGGAGGAGGAAGGTGGAGGAAGGAGAGGAGGAAGAGGAACTGACTTGGATGGCCAAAGCCCTCCTGCTCAGGAGCCTGCCTCGACCTCCACCCCACAGGCCGGGATCCAGACCTGTCTGCTCTTCTAACCTTCCTTTCCCTCCCTCCTCCTTCTCAAACCCTTCCTCCTCTCTGGTGGGCCGGGCACTGGAAGCACAGGGTCAGTCAGTCCGGATTCCGTCCATCAAGGAGCGAGACGTAACACTGTGTTCATAACGCAAGAGCCAGACAGCCGGGCCTGACTTTGGATGCCACCTCCCACGCGCAGCGCGACTTTGGGCACAGTTTCCTGTTTTCTCTGCGCCTGAGTTCCCTCCTCTGTGGAGGAGCACCGCCCCCGGAGCTGTCGGGGACCCAGCGAGTGATGACACGTGGAGCGTTTAGTACCGTGCTTGGAACATAGCAAGTGCTCCACAAGTGGTAGTATGGTCATCCCTACTGGCCGGCCAATTGCTGTGACGGTCACAGGAAAAAGACTTTCCTGGCCTAGCAAGGACAGAAAAGCATTTCTGGAAATTAAATCCGGGGCACCTGGGTGGCTCAGGAGGTTAAACATCTGCCTTCAGCTCAGGTCATGATCTTGGGGTCCTGGGATCGAGCCCCACGTCGGGCTCCCTGCTCAGTGGGGAACCTGCTCCTCCCTCTCCCTCTGTCCCTCCCCCTGCTTGTGCTCTCTCTCTTTCTCTCTCTGTCTTAAATAAATTTCTAAAAATATTCTTAAAAACTGGAAATTAAAGACTTAGATAAGTCTTTAAACATAAGTAGGTGGAGATGTGAGGGAAGCGGAAACAGCACATGCAAAGGCACAGAGGTGCTGTGTGGGCAGTGCCAGCGTGCTCCAGGACTGTTGCCTACGTTGTGGACTGGGGAAAGACGCGGCCTGGAGGGGTGTGGAAGGCAGCCTCCAAAGCGGTCATGCTCTAGCGTATCCCCTCCCACGCCGTCCTGGGGTTGATCTGTGTGACTGATGGAACACGGCAGGGGTGATGCGATGTCACTCTCGGGCAGGGTCGATGGCTTCTGTCTTGCTTCTGGCTCAGTTGCTTTGGGGGAGGCCAGCTGCCACTTCCTGTCGTCCTGTGGAGAGGCCCAGGTGGGGACAACTGAGGCCTCCTGACGATGGCCACAGAAATGGGCCGTCTTAGGGATCCACCAGCCTCAGCCAAACCAGTGGGTGGCTGCAGCCCAGGGGACACATGGACTGCAACTGCATGGGTGGCCACCCTCGACCTCAACCTGCAGACCCTAAGGTAGATGGTCAACAGCTTTTGTTTTTTAAGCCACTACATGTTGGGATAATTTATTACATAGTGAATGATAATAAGAGTCATTTAGGGACACCTGGGTGACGCAGCGGTGGAGCCTCTGCCTTCGGCTCAGGCTGTGATCCCGGGGTCCTGGGTTCGAGTCCTGCATCAGGCTCCCTGAGCTCCCCTGCTCAGCGGGGGAGCCTGCTTCTCCCTCTGCCTGTGTCTCTGACTCCCTCTCTGTGTCTCTCATGAATAAATAAAATCTTAAAAAAAAAAAAGAAAGAGTCATTTAGCAGAGCCCCAGTTGTGAAGGGTCTAGTGGGGGGCCTGTAATGGGAGGTGAAGTCACATGTGCAGGTTAGGAAGACCGCCCAGCCGCAGCAGGGAGCATGGAGGGGGAATGATACGAGCTGGTACTTGGGGCTCATTTATTATGTTCCAGTGCTTCCGACTATTCACTCATTTAATCCTCTGAACAACGCTATAAGGTAGGTGCTATTATCATGCTAATTTTGTTTTTATTTTATTTTTTTTTAAAGAATTTAGTTATTTGAGAGAGAGCAAGCGTGCACAAGTAGGGGGAGCAGCAGAGGGAGAGGGAGAAGCAGGCTCCCCGCTGAGCAGGGAGCCCGACCCGGGGCTCAAACCGAGGACCCCGGAATCAAGACATGAGCCGAAGGCAGACGCTTACCCAACTGAGCCACCCAGGGGCCCCATCGTGCTAATTTTAAAGATAAGAAGATTTGGACACGGTTGGAAAACTTGCTCAGAATCCTACAGCTGATAGTCACAGCGAAGCTAGGTTTGGAACCTACCACAGTCTTGTGCCTACTACCCCCTGGCCTCCCTGGAGGCCGGGAGGCCCGCCGACATCGGGGCCGCATGTACTCGTGCAGGGCTGGCAGGGAGCCCCGGATCCGGGAGACGTTTGAGAAATGGAGTTGGGAGGACCAGAGGAGAAGGACAAGGAGACACCCATGGGTTCCTGCCCCGGTTCCCATCTCCCAGGGTCGAAGGTGGCTCCAGAACCAGAGGTGGGGCAGGTAGGAGGCCAAAGCCAGGTCCCGAGGGGCACCCAGGTAGCTTGCAGGGGGGTGGGGGGTGGGCAGTGCTTCTCTGCCAGTCCTGGGGGGGGCCCCGGGGTTCCAGATGGATGTGTGCTCCCGTAGTCCGCTCCCAGGACAGGTCCCAGGCCCCCCAGGCTGCTCCGACTGGGGATGACAAGTCACACTGGGGAGAGGGAGGCACGGAGGGCAGGGATGGGTTGCACGCGGCCACCCCCTCTTTGGTCTGATTCCAAGTTTTCAAACTGTGCTTTCAGGAGCCTCCTTGGGGGACTAGAGGGAGGCTGAGTCGGGGTGGGGGTGGGTCCGGGGCTGCTCCAGCGACGCTTTTCATTATTTTCAAATCTAGGGGCCCCGTGCATGGCAAGGTGAGTGGTCAAGCCAGGTACTGTGCTGTGCCAGGGAGCGTGACTTCATGTTTCTCTCTCGGGAAGGGATTTCTGTCCCAGGCTCCCGCTTGGGGGGCTGGGGACTGCCCTCCCCGCCTGCTCCCCGGGCGCTAAGTTCCAGGCCTTCGTGGAATCGGAATCGGCAGGCCCCCGCCGCGCCCCGACCTCGGGGTCCCTCCCCAGGGGTCTCCGCCCGGGGGATGGGGTCCAGCCTGCCCCCCACCGCCCCGGTGTCCACGCCCCTCCCCGATCTCCGGGAGTCCGGGAACTGTGGCTCAGCTGGGGCTCCTGAGGGGGAGAAGAGGGGAGGACGCCGGCAGGGCGCGGGGCTCCTCGGAGCAGAAGCCCAGACTTGAACCCGATTCCCAGGGGGCAGCTGCCGGCTGGGCCTGTGTTTGCAGAGCACTTCGAGATTCTTCACCGCTACGTCTCAGGTGAGCCTCGCCCTGGGAGAGCTCGGAGCTGCTGCGTAGAGGAGCCTGCCCACGTCGGAGGTCACGCCCCCCCAACACCCGGGATCTGGGCCGGGACTGCGGGGGGACACACCTGCCATTTCCCAAGTGGGGCCGCGGGCGCTCAGAGACGACGGACCTCGGTGCGTGACTCGGCAGGAGGGACAGAGGCTGCTTGGCTTTCACAACCGCTGGAAGGCGGGGAGCGTGGGGCACCCCTGGGGCTGGGGGTCAAGGCAGGAACCCCCCCACCTGAGTCAAAGCAGTTGCCCCTCAAGAGCTGGGCTGCTGGCTGCTGGGGCGCAGGCTCCCCACCTCCACTCACCTGCCCCGTGAAGGAAGAGAACCTACCGGGCGCCCCGATCCGCCTCCTGCACACAGTGGGTCTGTGAGACACACATTGTTGTTTCCATTTTACAGACAAAACAACCGAGGCTCACTGACGTGATATGCCCGAGTCCCCCTGTCAATCAGTGACCGAGAAAGGGGAGTTTTAAACATTCCTGTTGCCTTATTTTTGTTTTTACTACAGGCTCATCAAAACGGTGTAAACAACAGTAAAGTCCCCGAAATAGGATCAGACTTTCCCAACCTCCTTTCAGTCTCCCTCCCTCCCATTGCTTCCCGCCCGAGGTAACCGATCCCCCTCCCGCACGTATGAATGTGCGCTGACCTGTAGGCAGGGGCCCAGGGGTGCTGGGGAGGTTGAGGGGTGCTCATCCTGTGGCCTGTGCCACTCCCATAACTCTGTTTTCTTTAATGTCCTTTTTCCTTAGCAGTATATTGCATGCTTGACGCTGTGCTCTGCACGTCTCGGGTCAATGTGGCAGGTGCCATGTCTCGGGTCAATGTGGCAGGTGCCATGTCTCGGGTCAATGTGGCAGGTGCAAGATACTGAGTCTGTAGTTTTGCAGCAGCTGGTGGCCCGGACCGCAGAGTGCATCTAACCGGTCCCCCCTTTATCTGCATCCTCGCCGGTTCAAGGCTTCTGCTCCACTACCGTGGTAGCCGACCTGGAACGGACTTCCGTGGGTGACGGCGTTTATAGGTCTAAGGATCGATTCTAGAAGTGCGACCGTGGGTCAAGGGTCATAACATTTTATGACTGCACAGATACCAGAGGCAGGATTTGAATTCAAATATGTCCCGGACTCCAAAGCACAGGGAGCACCCAGGAAAGCAGGTGGCGGCATGACCCCTGGATGCCCTCCTGGAGCATCCTGCCTGGGGTGCAGGGCGGCAGTCATCCTAACCTGGCAGGAGCCGCTGCCCATGGGCCGTGGTCACAACCTGGCCCATCCCGGAGCCTCAGGAAGCTCAGCCTGGCCTGTTCTCAGCCTGTGAGGGAGGGGCCGGAGGTCATCATTCCCATTTCACGGAGGGGTAAGCTTGCAGACGAGGAGAGGAGGGGCAGGGCTGAGGCCGAGAGGGGAGGCAGGGCTGAGGCCAAGAGGGGAATCACCAGAGGCCACGCAGCTGATAAATTAGATGAGAGGGGAGGACTTCAACGCAGGGCTGTTGAGGAGTACTCGTGGGGCAGGGAGGACTCTCTTTGAGATGATGGATGTGCTTTAGGCCTTGAAGAGAAGGAGCCAGGGGAGGGGGACCCAGGGAGGAGACAGCGCCAGGGCCACACGCCGGGAAAGGAGGGTGGAGAGCTGCCTGCCAGATGGAGGGCAGGGGAAGGCAGGGGCCTGCGGGTGGGGTTGGGGGGAGAGACAGCTGGAGCTCCCAGTCTGATAGGAGAGACACAACTTCTACCCTCAAGGGCTCCCAGTCTAGTGAGGGGGTAACTGGCCCCTGGACACCTCCCAGTCGTATGGAGAAGACAAGAGAAAAATATTAGAAAACCTTAATACAGTTTTCAGTTGCCGAGAACCCAGCTTTAAAACATGAAGAGTGGCACCTGCATCGAGGGGTGACGTGATGGACAGCGTGGCTCGGTGGGGGTCACACGGACTTGGTTGGAATCCCCGCCCACCCAGTGACGAGCTGTGCGACCCTGATTGTGTTACTGTTCCTCTCTGAGCCTGTGTTCTCACTAAATACAGGGATATTATTTAAGTGACTTAATACTCATTTAGCCCCAAGCACTGTGCTTGGCGTGAGCCCTCAGATTATAGTAGCTACTCTGATTCACTTTATTTGGACAAGCTTATTTTATTTTATTTATTTTTTATTTTTCAATTTTTTAAAAAAGATTTTCTACCCATTTATTCATGAGAGACACAGAGAGAGAGGCAGAGACACAGGTGGAGGGAGAAGCAGGCTCCCTGAGGGGAGCCCGAGGCGGGGCTCGATTTCAGGACCCTGGGCTCATGGCCTGGGCGGAAGGCAGACGCTCAACCACTGAGCCACCCAGGTGCCCTATTTTTCATTTTTTTAAAAAAGATTTTATTTGTTTATTAGAGAGAGAGAGAGCAGAAGGAGGGGCAGAGAGGGAGGGAGAGGGACAAGCAGACTCCCCGCTGAGCACAGAGCCGACTAGGGGCTGGATTTCAGGACTCTGAGCCAAAATCAAGAGTCTGATGCTTAACTGACTAAGCCACCCAGGCGCCCTGTTTGGGCAAGTTTAAATCTTAGAGGGCTTCCTGCAGGAGGAGAGCTCTGAGGCTGGAATTGGAGGACTCAGGCTCCCTTCCAAGTTCCCCAGGAGGATCTCAGCTGCCGGACCGCCCAGGCTTTCCAGGCCTCTTTGCCTCTCCTTGCCCCCTTTGAGGCAGCTAAGCCAGGCAGCTCAGGACTGATGATGCATTCAAGGCAAGAGGACGTGTTTAGGGGTAGCAAAGGAAAAGTGCAATGAAGGTAATTAAAGGAGCTGGAAGGTGCCCACCAGAGGGGCCCGCTGACACTGGAAAAGCCACTGAGTCAAATGCCCCCCTTGCCCCTGCCTATGAATCCGTCCCACGAAGGCCACATCGGTAACCCGTGTTCACCTGCTGTGACAAAGTCCAGTGAGGACACAGAGGGCGTGGGAGTCGCCACCAGCGACAGAGGCGGGAGCGTTCACACACACCGTGGACGAGTGCTGAGACCCTGAGCTGGGGTGGCCGCGGAGGCTGGGAGGCTCCCGGACTGGGTGCAAAGCTCCTGGGAGCTCCCTCTCTGTGGCTGGGTCAGCAGGCTGCACGGCTGGACGCTGCCTGACCGGCTTCCTTGGCTGGCTTCTTGGGCCTTGGCCTGGGTGACCCACCATCCCCTATGGTCTATTTAAACTCCCTAGTCCTTGAGGGGTTGGGTCCCCAAGGTGGAGGTGATGGGCATTGTTGCTATTGGGGCTGGTGGAGCTCCAATGGGAAGTTGGGGGGGAGGGCCAGAGACCCACCATCCAGTATGGTAGGAGAGAAGACTCGGCGGAAACAGGGGCTGGGAACTGGGGAGGCACCCATGGGTACTTTCCTCCTTTTTTTTTTTTTTTTTTCATTTATCCAGCAAGTGCTATGCTCTGGGTACCATGCCAATTCGGTTCAGGATCACACGGAAACCTCCCAACCACCCTACGAGCAGGTATCATTGTCATCCCTCTTTGACAGGTGAGGAAACTGAGGCACAGAGACGTTCAGTCCCTTTCCCCAGGTCGCACAGCCACTCTGCGATGGAGCCGGGATCCAGGTATGAGCCTGGAGAATTCCAAAGGCAGGGTATCCAGCCGGCCGGACCTGGAAGGAAAGTCCGCGGGCAGGCTGGGGTCAAACCCTCCCGGGAACATTGATGATGTGCAGGAGCCGGAGCCAAGACACAGGAAGCTGGAGTCCTCTTCCTGGGCAGGCTTTACCTGCACCTGCACCTTCATCCTGTCCACAGACCCAGAGGTGGGGCTTGTCTGGCTCAAAGGCCCGGCTGATTGGGCCCCCGGGACGGGTCCCTTCCTGGTCGGGCTCCTTCAAGTCCACTCTCCCTGACGCGTGCCCTGCAGTGCTCCCGACACAGCCAGCCCCCTGCTCGTATCGGGAACCTGTGAGCACGTGCATCATGTCAACCACCATCCAGGCCTCGCTGGGTCAGGCCCCACCGGGGTCCTCATCTTGGACTTGCCTCCTGGTTCTCTCCTTGGCCAGATGGTGGCTTTTCCCTTTAGATAACACACGCACACAAAGCTCTTGCTTTTGGCGTTAGACTCGCCCTCCTACCTCTACCCACGCCTGGCCTCTCAGAGCACGTAACCTGCCCACCATGGTGCCCGAGGCCATGCCTGACCCACTGGCTCCTCATGCCTCCAGAGGTGCCTGGACGCTGGCCTGGAGGGCCTGTCGGTGCCATTGTTTGAGCCCCACGTTGAGGGTTAAGTCAAGCACGGGGCCTGAGAGGAGGAGGAGGAGAAACAACCCAGCAGGCTGTTCTGTCCATGTTCCTGCTCCCCAGCACCGGGCTGCTCGCAGATAAATGGGTGAAATAGCACGAAGGTGCGTAATGACACAGAGTTATTTCAAAGCGATTATGTGGGATAACAGTAATTATGTCCAAGAACAGAGAAGGTCAAAGCATCTGGTCCCACTGCTGGGCTCCAGCGAGCCTCTTGCCAAGACAAGGCTGCAGGGTGAGGAAGGAGAGCGGGAGGAGGGGTGGGGAGGCGGGGAGTGGGGGGGCGGGAAGGGGCGGAGAAAGGAGAGGTACAGAGCCTCCCCAGGGGCTGCCCGGGGGGGTGGGGGTGGGAGGGTGGGGGGGAGAAGCATAGCTGTCAGGTGCTTGTGCTGCCCTGGCAGCCCCGACTCTGGTTGGTTCTTGGACTCCGTGTGAGGGTGACTCCCCTTCCCCAGGGGTCACCTCTGTGGCGCTCATGGGCTGGGATGAGCCGTTCCCTCCTTTCTTTCCCTCCTTTCTTCTCTCTCCCTCCCCCTCTGTCCCTTCCTTCTTCTCTCATCATCTCCATCATGCTCCCTACTTGCCCAAACCTGTCATCCATCCAATCTTCCCGTCCATCCATCCACCCGCCCAACACTGTCCACTCCCTCACACGCCTACCCACTCGATTGCCTGCTTCCCCATTCTCCCTCCCATCCACGGTCCCTCCTCCATCACCTGGCTGCCCACCTTAGTCTTCTACTATCCGCACGTCCATCCGTGACCCTTCCACCTGCCCACGCTAGCACCCACCGTGTATCCACCTCCACCCGTCTGCGTTTTCACAGTCTCTCGGTCTGCCCATCCGCACACCCGCCCTGCACTGTGCACCCTCCCGCCTAGCCACCTGCCTACCAGTTCTCCCTTCACCCGTGTCTCTTCCCACCCTTCCCTTCCTGTCTGTCCCTCCACTTCCCCTCCTCCTTCCCTCCTCTTCCTTCTTCCACCCTCTGCACATCCATTCCTTCTCATACCTGCCACCACCTGTTCACTGTCCACCATCCACCATTCACTACCCACCCATCTACTGTTCACTGTCCACCCTTGCATCCCTCATCTCTCCATTCTTCGCGTTTGCTCTCACAACTATCCACTCACCTATTCTTCTACCCATCCGCCCTTCCTTCTTACCACCTCTGTCCACGTATCCTTCCAGCCACATGGATTGCATCTTCTTCTATGGAGACCGTTAGCCCACCCAGCGTTCTCCGATGAACCCCTGCATCTCGGGCTTCCATTAGTTTGTGTACACTCCCCACCAGCCATTAGTGTCCTCCTCCTCAGCCCCAAGTTTTGAAACTGTACCCACTTGTCAAGGTTTATTCTAGGGTATCTATTTCAGGCGAACGAAGCCTAGTAGCGAACATGTGAATCTGCAGCCAGAGAGATGGCTGTTGTAATTCTGGCTTAGCCATTCACTAGCTGCTTGACCTTGGGAAGGGGGCTCAACCTCCCCAGGTCTCATTTTCTTCATATGTAAAAGGGGTTAGTGTTACCTACTTGGAAAGTGGTTAAAGCTTTAAATAAGATTATCTAGAAGGTGCCCAGTGACATACGTGGCACCCAAGAGATGCTCAACAATGTTCACTCCTCCGAGGAAGAAATGTAAAACTAATTAAAGACCTCCTAGACTCTCGAGTGTAGAGCTAAGATGCCTGGCTGTGCAGACACGCTTCCGGAGGCTTTTGTTCTCTGCTTCCCATGGTTCCCACTCCAACCATTGATATACCCACCAGAGGTATTAAAAGCAGAGACAGAGGGTGGGTGGTATGGACAGCAGGATATGGTTAAATCAACTTTATCTCGGGAGGGGGCCCAGGACCAAACCATGGGCATCATGCCAACTGCTCATTAGAGACAAGAGACCTGCTTGCCATGCATAGTAATGACTCCAGGGGGCTGAGCTTTGCTATTTCCAAAGGGAGCTGGGTGTCTGCGAGAAGGCCCCTCAACTGAACCCCGTGGTCCCGGAGGCTCCCTGCTGAGATGAGCTGGACCCCAGAGGGAATGTGTACTGAATTTCCCACCTCCCACAGGGAGACTCAGAAAGTCTATAGCTGGTGCTCTTTTCTGAAGTAAGATGTCCTTTTTGAGTGAAGATGGCTTTCTCGTAGCTATCTAGTGGTGTAGTGGAGAATCTTGAAACCACGTTCTTTGATTTGTGATCACATCCTAGGTTGTAAACCAGCCATAGAACGCTAGTAAACGTAGAGTAGCAATCTCTCTGGGGCATTAATAAAAAAATGGACCTGGTTTGCAGCATTTGCCAGTTTCCGTGGTGTAAATGCTCCCACTGTGGCTGGTTTCAGGTTAGGTGCCATTGACTGTGGGGCTGGGAAGAGATGCTCAATCAGACACCATTGTAGGAGCATTTCCACCGTATAGATACGATAGACATGAATGACCTTAAGAGCATAGATAGCAATGGGATCCCTGGGTGGCGCAGCAGTTTAGCGCCTGCCTTTGGCCCAGGACGCGATCCTGGAGACCCGGGATCGAATCCCGCGTCGGGCTCCCGGTGCATGGAGCCTGCTTCTCCCTCTGCCTGTGCCTCTGCCTCTCTCTCTCTCTGTGTGACTATCATAAATAAATAAAAATTTTTAAAAAACTGAGCAAAAAGAGCATAGATAGCAATCAAATAAAGTAAAATAATTAGGAAGTGATGAATTTGGGTGTTTACTATCTAGTTTATTTAACTCTAAGTTTATATACTTTACTTCTTTAGTGATGGGTGTGTTTAACAACTGGCTCACAACGTTTTTGAAAATGTAGCATTCGACTCTCTTGGGCCATTGTGAACCAGCTCCACCTAGTTTTAGTTCAAATGAATTTGACATTCCCTAACACTATCAGGTTTGGGGACACCGGAAGAGTATAATATGGATGTTTGAGTTGGAGAAGTAGAGAAAACCACCTTGGCTTTGAAATTTTGCTGGGGTGCTTGGGGTGAATAATGTGCAGGGCTGACCAGGTGTCATGTTCATGAAGAACAGATGGGGAAATGTGATTTTCTGTATCATTCAGAAGGGCGGGCGGTAGAATTTTACCATTGGATGGTAGTGCGACTTCAGGTAAGGTACTCAACCTCTTTGAGCCTCTTAAATAAATCAAATAATTTGTTAATTTGACAACTATTTATTGCGTACCTACTGTAGGCTACATACTAGAAATAGAGCAGTAAACAATTAGACAAAAACCCCCCTTTGCATATAGCTTCTGTTCTTGCCAGAATATTTAATTACCTGCCATATAGTAGGTATGGTGACTATTCTTTAGATATTATTGTTTTTTTTAAATGTTTTATTTATTATAGTCACAAAGAAAGAGAGAGAGGTAGAGACACAGGCAGAGGGAGAAGCAGGCTCCATGCACCGGGAGCCCGACGTGGGATTCGATCCCGGGTCTCCAGGATCGCGCCCTGGGCCAAAGGCAGGCGCTAAACCGCTGCGCCACCCAGGGATCCCCTATTATTGTTATTATTGATATTATTAAGACTTAATACTCAGATGTTATTGTTTCTTCCACTCACAGAGGTTGGATGGGGTGACAGTGGATGGGATTCTGGATTTTCAAAACAAGGATAAATTGCTTCCAAAACCGCAGCATTTTCTTTCATGGGCTTGACATTTGTAGCTTTTTAAAAATAGAAGTTGACTTCCTGCCCTGGTGCTGTATGTCTTACCTGGATTTCACATGATGATGATCCTTGATCATCCATCCATCCATCCATCCAGGAGGAATGCACCTCCAATTCAAATATTTCCTTCTATGTGAAAGTAGCTCAATTAGTGTAATTCGTGTCCTCTCCCCACTCTGTCCCAGGAGAAGTAGAGTGATGTATCTGCTTAGTGATTTGCTCATAGAGCCTGGTCCTTCCCCTCTTCTCCCCACTTGGAGCTCGTCCAGAGGGGACAAGCATCATTCCCTGATCCTCTAAGACCTTCCTCATCCAACATGTCAGCCACTCACCACATATGGCTATTAGCATTTGAAACGTGGCTAGTCCGAATTGAGATGCGCTGTTGCTATAAAATACACTTGGCAACTTGACGACATAGTAGGAAAAAAAAAAGATGTAAAATGCCTCATTAATAATTTTTTATACTGATAATATGTTAAAATGATCGTATGTTGGGAATATCAGGTTAGATAAAATAAGTTATTACAAGTACTTTCACCTGCTTCTCTTTATTTTTTAAAATATGGCTGATGGGGACGCCCAGAGGGCTCAGTGGTTTAGTGTTTGCCTTCAGCTCAGGTCATGATCCCGGGGTCCTGGGATCGAGTCCCGCATTGGGCTCCCTGCATGGAGACTGCTTCTCCCTCTGCCTATGTCTCCGCCTCTCTCTCTCTGTGTCTCTCACGAATAAATAAATAAAATCTAAAAAACAAAAAAGTAAAAAAATAAATATGTCTGTTAATAAATTTAAAATTACTTTTGTGGCTTGTATTCTATTTCTGTTGGAGGCTGCTAGTCCAGACATAGGCTTTGCTCCTGTGATGAGGGCTGGGAGGTGGGTGGCCTGCCTTCACCCCAAGATGTCTGTGACAAGGTGGGTTGGTCTGCTTAATTCTGGGGTTCACTGAGCACACCCATTTGGCTTTCACAGAGAGCTGTGTTCTGTTCTCCAAATTAGCCTTCATCCATACCAAAGGTGACATGTTGGCCTCCTTCTGCTACTCTTTTGTCTTATTTCCCAATGTGTTCAGAACTTGGGTGGAGAAGAGGAGAACTATTTCTGGGTCTATTAAGGACCCCCTGCCATTCGTCTCAACAGTATGTACCAAGCACTTACCATGTGTTGTGCCCCACGCTGTGTCCCGAACACGAAACAGTCCAACAATTCAGCATCATACCTGGCCTCAATCTGGATGGGATTTTGGAAGATCGTGCTAGAACAATTACCATGTACACAGAGGTCCCAAATTTTGCTTATGATCTCAGGGAGTTGCCTGAATTTTGCAAGGACATCCACGGGCCTTCTAGGGGTCCCAGAACTCCTGGTTAAAGACTCTTTGTTAAAAGCAGAGCTTTGCAGTATAGGCACTACCAACGTTTTGGGTTGGATCATTCTTTTTGTAGTCTGTCCAATGTATCATGGGACAGTTAGCTGCATCCTTAGCCTCACTGGATGTCAGTAAGCGTGCCACCCCCTGCCAAAAATGTCTCCAGGTGTTGCCAAATGTCCCCTGGGTGGGGGAGGGGGGGTAAAATCACCCCAGCTGAGAAGCGTGGAGTTGGAGGGACCTACAGCTGCCTGGAATCAGACACCAACACATGAAGGCATCCTATTACTAAACAGACTGCAGGCTCCGTGAGAGCTCGGGCCACATCTGGTTCATCCCTGGGCCCCCAGGGCCTGGCCTGGTGTCCCCGTACCCTGCCTGCTGTGGGGGACGGGACCATTCAGTTGAATGGAGCCTGAATGAAAGAACAGAGGCTGCTTCATTCCCCCTGCCCCATGGCATGAGAAGCTCACTCTAGGACCTAGTCCCACACTGCCTATTAGGCCCCGAGGAACGTCTTATTATCTTTAATTATTTTAAATTCAGGCCGTGCTGAGAAATGTCCCTTGCCCCCCAACTAGAAAGCTGTGCTTCTGAATGAGTGAGAAAAAAAAATGTCTCTGAGAAGCCTCAAGCCAGATGTTCCTGGGGTCCCGCTGGCCTCTCCCCCCTCTCCGGCTGCTGCAGCTGTGAGTCAGACACACCTGAGCATGCAGATCCCCTGCCCCGTACCCCAGGGACCCCGTCTCCTGGCTCCGTGGCCTCTGGCACCTTCAGTGCAGACCCAGGACCTGGAATCCTCACGGCTTCTGGGGGCTCCCCAGCGGGGCCCCGGGTGCCTGGCTGACCGGGGAGTCGGGCCAGAGCCGGCTGCTGTTGAATGAATGAACGAGAAATTGAGCAATGAGAAGAACGGGGCCTTGGTGTCAGCCAGAGCAGGTTCAGATCCCGATTGCACACTTCTATCTGCTATGCGATTGTCAGTAAGTGACGCTCCCCTCTCCGAACCCCACTTCCTCACCAGGAAAGTGGGAATGTGGGTTGATTGTCTCTAAGAACCTTCCTGCTCTGATGGCTGAGGGTTATTTTTACTCGGGATGACTGGATTGGCTCTTGCTTTGCTTTGCTCAGGCGAATTCATTTTCCATTGTAAAGCGATTGGGGCAAAATGGTTCCAGGTCAGCCTTACTGTCTGTGTTTGGAGGTTTCCGCTACAGACTTCTGCCTCTCGCCTCCTCTCAGCTTCAGTTTCTAGGCTCGGCAAACACCCGGGCCGCGGTGGTTATTCTGTTACTGAGTATGTTATTGCATCCTCGCTTGGCCTCTCTATGCCTCAGTTTCCCTGGACACACAATGGACGTCACAAATAGTTCCTACCTAGCAGAGTGGCAGGAATCACAATTAATCCTCTATGCAGACGAGGCGATGTGCCTCATCCGAGGTGATGTGGTGGCAGGTGGTAGAGCTGGGATTAAAACCCAGATATTCTGGGGCCCAGAGCCCAGGCTCTGACCTATAGTGTGTCACGGTCTCCCGGGTCAGAGACCATTCTTCCCAGAGGAGGAACTCGTGGTGGCTTCTTGCACACACAGGTGCTTTACTGAGGGCACATGTGTGTGCAAGACTGCGGGGGGGAGGGGTCCCCGGGTAGGAGGATGGAAGTGTGCACCTGTACACGGGGGCTCCAGGCTCCGCGCGAGCATGCTTGCACTCATGAAGCAGATGTTTGCTGAGCACCGCGGTGGTTGGGCACCACGAGGGGACAGAGGCATTGCCGCCGTGCTTCTTATGATCTAGCAGCAGGGGAACAATTATAATTTTAATAGTACACACCCTACGGAACGTATGCAAGGTGACGGGTCTAAGGCTGAGGGAGCACAGAGCCGAGGAGGAGATGGGGAGTGAGGAAAAGGGAAGAATAGTTTTGAATGGTGAGGTCAGGGTGGGCCTCACCAAGGAGGCAGCATTTTAACAAAGACTTGCAGGAGGTGAGGGAATTGGCTGCATAGGTGTTTGGGGAGAAGAGCGTTCTGGACTGAGGGAACAGTCGGTGCAAAGGCCCTGAGGCCGGCATGTGCTTGGCGTGTTGAAAGCAGAGCGAGGAGACCAGCTGGGCTGGAGTGCAGTGAGCAAGAGAAACCCCGAGGGCAAGGTTGATTAGGGCTCGGGGTGAGAGAAGGACCTGGGCCCGACTCTGAGTGGCCCTGGGGGCATGAGGGGGGCTCTGAGTGGAGGGATCGTGGATGCAGGAGAGGCAGAGTCACCCATCCAGGGCCCCGTGTCACATGGAAGGAGGACTGGGACTCCTTACCCGTGGTCTCCAGTGGAGAGATGCAGTGCACATGTGCAGCGTCCCGTAGCCTCCTCTCCCAGAAACATCTGGAACCTGGCACTCAAGCCCGAAGTTCTGCTCGCCAAGGCCCAGCTGCCCAGCCCGAGCTCCCTGGACACACCAGCTCCTCAAGACTGAATTCCCCCTCTCCCTCCTCACCAGCCTGGAGCTTTTCATCTCCTGTTTTGTCCCTTTGGGCAATTATTTATTATTTCCTTCTCCAAAGTGTTTCTGAGACTCTTATGAAAGATGCTGCACTGAATAAAGCAGGATGGCATCATAATTCACCCCGGCTCCAGTTGAAATGTTTGAACGACAGCACATTACTGTCCAATTTTGCTGCTCTCTGCTTCCAGGGGGAGGCAGGAGCCCCCACTCAGGGTGCCCCGAGCTCTCTTCAGACCTGCACGGCATGGATTTGGCAGCTGTGGTGCTGAACCGTGGGCCGCGAGGAGCCGCGGGTGGGGGCAGCCACTGAACACGGTCAAGAGGGCCTTGTGCTCGGCTCCCCTGCCTCCCCCCTGAGACCGAGAGGTCCTGCAGAGCAGGGGGTCTGGCTTTTCCTCCTTCCATGGTGTCTCCCATGGTCCCTGGTCCAGGATGCTAAGACGCAGGCCTGGAGTCAGGCCAGCCCGGTTTAAGCGCCATCTCTCCCTCTTGATAGCTGCATACTCTGGGGCCAGACTCTCGAGCCTCAGTCCCTGGACCTCCGTAATGGGGATGCAGGCAACTCCCCCCAAACTTGGCTGGGAGGGGCACCGTGAGATAAGGGGTGTGGCAAATGACCAAGAGGCCCACCCACATGGAAGCCCCACTGTCTCCCTGCCACCAGCGGTTCCAGTAAATTCACAGAGCTCCACGATCATCACCACAATCCAGTCTAGAACATTTCCATCAACCCCAGAAGTCACCCTGTGCCCATTCACAGTTCACCCCAGCTCCTCTTCTCAGTCGCAGGCAACCAGTAGTCTGCTTTCTAGCTTCGATACGTTTGCCCTTGCCAGTCATTTCATAGAGATGGACTCCTAGAATACGTGGTGCTTTCCACCTGGATCCTCTCTCCTGGCAAAATGTGGTTAAGGTTCATCCACGTGGTCGCGTGGTCCAAGAGTTCACTTCTTCCTTTTTGCCGGGGAGCGTTCCACTGTATGGATATACCACATTTTTGTTTATCCATCCGTCAGCTGATGGACATCTGGATGGTTTCCAGTTTTTGCCTGGGGTGAATCATTGCGCAGCCGCGAGCATTGAGGCTCATGTCTTCGTGCCGGATGAATGTTTTCCTTTCTCTGGAGTAGATTCCTAGGAGCAGAGTTGCTGAGTCACGATACATTTACGTTTATCTATTATTACAAGAAGCTGCCAAATTGTTTTCCAAGGTGGCGCTGCCATTTTAAATTCCCACCAGTTAAGTGTCAGGGTTCCAGTTGTTTGGCATCCTTGTCAAAGCTTGGTATTATCTGTCTTTTTGATGAAAGCCATTCTGATGGATGTGGAGTGCTCTCTCGTCATGGTCTTCATTTGCATTTCCCTAATGACTAATTGTGTTGAGCGTCTTCTCTTGGGCTTGTTAGCCATTCATACATCTTCTTTGATGAAATGTCTATTCCAATCTTTTGCCCATTGGGCTTTCTGTCTTATTGTTAAGTTATAAAAGTTCTTTATATATTCTGATTACGAGTCCATTATCAGATCCGTGGTTTGCAAATATTTCTTCCCTGTCTGTGGTTTGTCTTTTTATTCTCTTGGTTGTGGCTTCTAAAGTGTGAATGTTTTGAACTATAATAAAGTCCAGGTTATCAATCATGCCGTTGGTGTGATACATAAGAACTCTTTGTCCAACTCGAAGTCTTGAAGATTTTCTCTTATAATTTCTTCTGAGAGTTTTATTGTTTCAATTCTTATGTTTAGATCTGTGATCCCATTTGTTGATAATTTTTGTGTATGATATAACCCAAAGCTTAAGCTGATTTTTTTTTTCCCCATGTGGCCATCCAACTGTCCTAGCACCAATTGGTGAAAAGATCATTTTTTTTCTCCATTGGTGTCTTAGATCCTTCATTGAACATCAGTTGACTGGAAATTTAAGGATTCATTCCTGGACTCTTAATTCTGTTCTGTTGCTCTATATGTCGATCCTTGTGACGAGACCACACTGTCTTGTTTACCGTGTCTTACTTCACAGTAATTTTTGAGATTGACTGGTGTTAAGTCCATCATCTCTGTGCTTCTTTTTCAGAATTGTTTTGGCTCTTCCACTTGCATTGCATTTCCATATAGACTTTGGAACTGGTTTACCAATTTCAACAAAAAGGCCTGTTGGGATCTAGGGGAGATGTTCATGTCTTTCAGACCTATTCTTGAAAGTGTCTCATCATCAATTGTTCCATATTCTTTTGGTCACACAGACCAGCCCAGGCACAGTATGGAAGGAGTCCATGCAAGGGCATGAGTCCCAGGAGGGGAGATCACAGGGGCCATCCTGGAGCCTGACTACAACCCAATGGACACGGATGCTCATGGGGCCTAGTGAGGGCCTTTACCACTGACCCTCCAAGGTGTCCATCAACTCCCTCAGGTTCTTCTCTCATCTTTCTGGTGATATAAATGGGGAAGTTGGGGTCCAGAGACAGGGTGGGGGTGCACCAGAACTGGGAGATGACAGTAAGCCAGGCTGTCATCTAAGTTCAAGTCAAGGGGACTTTGTCCTCTCCCATCATACTGGGGCCTTCTTATGACTGACTCTGAAGAGCTGTCAGGTGAAGCCTTGGTTTTACCAGTGGTGGTTGGACTCACTGGGTGTCTTACTCAGCTGGGGGTCTCATAAGTAACTTGCTACTGGTAAATAATAAGGTACCAGCTATTGCCCCAATAGGACTACATAACAAATCATCTGAGAACTCATCTGGGTTACAACTGCAAGAATTTCCTCTCAAGCTCACAGAACCACGGTTCTGCTGATCCAGGATGGCTTGGTCGGATGGCTCTGTTTCCACCTGGAGGTTGAGTGGGCTGGGCTCCAGGCTGCACTCCAGGCTGGGCTCAAGTCTGCCCCATGTGTTTCCACTGGGGCTCAGCTTTCCAGTTGGCTTATTGGAGTGCCAGGGAGTGAGTAGAAACATGGGACATGATTGAAGCTTGATCCCACAATTGTTCCACTATTGCTCCTGTCCACAACCCATCAGCCAATGGGGTCACACGTCCAAGGGGGAGGAAATGCGCTCTGCTCTGTCTGGTGGGTGGTTCTGTAGGAGCACATGAGAAAGGGTGTGGATGTGCAATTTTAACAGGGGGAGGGCAAGAAGGATTGTGAATAATGTCCAATATACCACGCGTACCAAAGTATGTGAATGATTTGTCTTTTAAAAAAAAGAGGGTTAGAGTGGATGCCAG
This sequence comes from Canis lupus dingo, assembly GCF_003254725.2. Classification (NCBI taxonomy): domain Eukaryota; kingdom Metazoa; phylum Chordata; class Mammalia; order Carnivora; family Canidae; genus Canis; species Canis lupus. The sequence goes on along the minus strand of NC_064244.1, from coordinate 79,082,149 downwards.
GTTGTTCCTGGATGGTCATGCTCAGCAGTCAGCTGTACCGATGGGCTTTCCGAGGAGGACAGAGAGGGCCAATTTATATCACATGGACTCTTGGGAGTTACCTGTAGCTTCATGTTATCTTTTCTAAGTGGAAGGTCTGAACAGTGCTTTTGCACTTGTGAACATCATGTGCTCTGCATGCCAGCAGGGGGAAAAGGGTGGAGAAGCACAGACATATGCTTGTCACTGCTCTAGACAGCTTCATCGAGCAACTTGGCCAATGCTGTGCTAAGTGCCAAGCTTGATTAATCCTCCCAATGACCCGAGGAGGTGGGCTGAATTATTATCTCCATTTTATAGAAGAGGAAACCAAGACACAGATGGTTGAAGTCACTTCAGATCACCTGGCTGGGGTTAGAACAGAGAGTTACCCACTTGTAAACATGTGCAACTGCTCACCCGACTTTCCAGAGACTCCCTTTGGGCAGAGGTTTCATGAAAGTTGATCTAAATACTAGTCTAAGCATGGACTTTGTAACTTTTGGAGCTGTCTAGCAAGAGAATGGGTGTCCTCCTCTCCATTAGGGCAAGTGAGGGCTTTGCCTTTGGAGGTATTGGCACAGAAGTTAGACAGTCGTCTCTCAGGGATGCTGGGAAGGTGTTGAAAGGAGCTGAGGGCTGAACCAGTTCACACCAGAAATTCCTTCCAGCACAGAGCTCAGGGTCACTTGGTCAGTTAGTGCCAGAGTCGCAATTCGAATTCAGGTTTCCTGACTCCCAGATTTTGTAACCAGGGTCTGTCATTTCTAAAGGCCATTAGAGTTCACCTGGTCCAACATCCTTGTATTATAGAATGAAGGGTAACTGAGGGCCAAAGAGGAGACCACACAAGGACACCTCCAGGCTTTGTGGCAATGCTGGACTTGAGCTCTGGTCTTCAGGGCATTCATCTGCCTCTTCTTCTAAATCCTGGGCTCTCAGGGGGCTGGGAGCCTACTGTTTTGCCTGCCTGGGTCAGGAGGGAGTTAACAAGATAAGGAAGAAAGCCACACTCAGCGACAGTGTTTCTTGTTTAGAAATGCAAATGCCTTGCAAGGCCATGCTCAATGCTTCACGTTTTATGCCACACAATTACTCTTTTTTTCCCACCCTCTAAGGCTTGTCTGGGATTGTTTGTACTACAAAAACCAGAGGGAATTGAGCCATTTGCTGGAACAATCCGGCTAAATCCAGCCTCTGGGATGAGGCCTGCCTTAGCAATGAGGACCCTCACCCCCTCCCCCTGGCTGGGATGGAGGGCAGGCTGCCCGGACACAGCCTTCTGCCTTTTCTGGCTTCCTCCTCCCAAAGACCAGAGATGGGCCAAAGGGGCAAGTCTGGCTCAGGAGGCCACCATGCAACTTCTCCATTACACAGAAGCGAAGACAGAGGCGGGATCTTCCATTCAGGTCCCAATTCTCTCTCACTTTAGGAGACCCAAGGGCAGATCTCAAATTTCTGTCCACCGGCAACTACTCACTTTTGTTCTCTAGGTCCCATCAGCTTTATTTCTGTGGCGTTGTCAAGTCACACAATGCTCATAGGCTATCCTGTGTGCTCCGGGATGGCCCATTTGGTTATCAGCTCAATCATCACCATGAATGTCGTTACTCTTATTTCATAAAAAGGGAAACTGAGCTCAGAGAGTGAAGGCTTGTGTTCACTACATGGAATCAATATTTTGTACATCAAAAAAATGGCTGTCTCTCGGCTGTTTCAGATGGTTCAGTTTATATAATTTACCCTTTATCTAATGACAGCAAACCCATCTATTGTGTTTTAGTTTGACCTTGTTACTGATGATTTACCAACCCCTTGGCCTCTGTTTTGATGAAGGGCATGGATATGTCAGTTTGGCTTGCGTTTCCATAAGTCCCTATGTCATGGCAGTTACCTAGGCTCAGTCAATGTGTCTGTGGGCTCCTAAGGCTCATCAAGACAGGAAGTCTTCTTTCAACTATCCCCTTACTCATCTGCACTCTGCATCTGTTGCTCTATAGCAAATGGCCCTGAAACTTAGTGACTTAAAACAACACACATTCATTATTTCAGTTTCTGTTGGTCTGGAATTCAGGAGCAGTGTAGCGGGGCGGTCCTGGCTCAGAGCCTGTCATGAAGTTGCAGTCAAGATGTTGGACAGTGCTGTAGTCATCTGATGGCTTGACTGGGGCTGGGGGTCTGCTTCTAAGAAGGTTCATTCAAGTGCCTATCAGCAGGGGGACCTAGTGCCCCCTCACATTGGTCTCTTCATAGGGCTGCTTGGGTTTGCTCACAACATGGAATCTGGCTTCCCCCAGAGCAAGTGATCCAAGGGAAAAAAAGAGGGAAATCATGATGCCTTTTATAATCTTCCTTGCAGGCTACAGTCTGTCATTTCTTCCATATTCTGTACATTAGAAGCACGTTGCTAAGGATGGCCCACACTCAGGATGTTAGAAGGAAGGGATGTTAAATAATTTGTGGACATATCTTAGTACCACTACATTCAGACCTGGCCTGGAAGCTGATAGCACACAGAGGGGTAGAAAGTTCCTGATGTTCTTTCTGGAGTTTTGTCCTTAAGCTGACCACGTCTAACATTTCTCTTTGGGTAACTGAACAGTTACCTAAACAGTTCACTTAAAAAAAAAGTCCATTGGTTCTTCTCTTATGTGTATCTCCCATGTGGGAATGTAGTGGAAAGCATGATGGACAGCCTCTGGCCTCTGCTCTCCAGGTGGACCTGCTCCCTTCTTCCTTGGGCATTACTGTTTTATTAACTGATTCCATGGGATGTGGACTAGACCATGGAGCTTTGGGGAGGGGAGGTTCTGGGGTATCATGGGACAGGCACTGGACTGGGGAAAGGAAGACTGGGTTTATTCTGATCTGCACAAATGGGCTGCAGGACTCTATCAAACGGTCATGACTCTGGGCACTAATGGCAGAGATTCCAGCCCAAACTGGCTCTAGCAGAAATAGGAAATCGAATAGCTTGTTTAAGTGAATAAGATCAAGGGCAGATCAAACTTTTGGAGCTGCTTGAGTTGAGCGCTCAGTGATATGGAGATGGAGGTGGCTCCCTAGTCATTAAAGATTTAAGCTCCTTCTTCCTTAGTGCAGAATTGTGGCTGAGGAGCAGGCCAGCCACGAACCCAACACCACTTGCACGCAGGCATGGACTTGTGACCGATTACCACCAATGGAAGAGGGTAGAAGTGGTAGGTGTGGCTTCTAGACCAAGGAGCTTAGGAAACAGATATGCTTCCTCCACCCCATCTCCCCCCAAGGGCTGAATGCAGAGAACCCCAAGGCACTAGGGGAGGGTGGGACACAAGGTAGAAGGATTCCTGGATCCCAGATGATCTGAAAGACCCAGGTCATGCTGTTATGTGAGCAAGAAATACATTTTTATTGGCCCGAGCTACTGAGATTTGGGGGTTTATTTGTTACAGCAGCTAGTATTACCCTAACCATGAGAGATGACACCAGGGCCTCCTCTCTCCAGCTCCCTTCTCTGCCTTCCTCTCTGTTGGCCCCATGGGATGGCAATATGGCTGCCAGCAACTCGAGAGCTCCCCTTCCCATAAAAGGCTGTGTACTGCCCTCCTATTGGTATGAACAAAGTCTCAGACCTTGTATCTCATTGCTCAACTCTGTGAGATTCTCCTGGAATGAATTACTGTGTTCAGGGGGTTTCAGGGCTTGGACTGGTCATCAGCTCAGTGCGTGTCCATCCCTGGAGTCAATTGCGTGGGGGCTGACCTTAGGGATGGAGATTGGGTGCCGCGCCCAACAATCTAGCGATTGCCCATCACCGCTAACCTGGGCTTCGATGTCCTTCCAGTTCATGCTGGACATGGGGGTCCTGTAGAGGAGTCCTTGGGATGAAAAGGCCTGGAGAGCGGCTCAGCCTTGAAATCTGTGACTTGGTGATGCTCAAGTTCCTCCCATCGTGCAATTGGCTTCTTTGGGCCCTGGGTTGACTCTCCCAGCTGAGCATGTTCTATCTCCTCCCTCCTTTTGTTCTTCCTCACATCCATGCAGGGCACTTTCTGGAAGGACATCAATGTTTAGGCCTAAAGCGTGTGGTTTTGAACATCACTCGCTCCGTCTCGCCCGCTGCCAGCACTCTGGTTGGTTCCACTGCCATCCTGGACCCTTTGATGGGAAGGAATTCATCAGAGCCGGTCTCTCCCCCTGAGAGGCAGCGTTTTCATGTCCTTGCCTGCATCGCTGGTCTAGCCTCGCCTAATGGGAACGCGGTCCATGAGGCCCTTCGCGTGGCAGATAATGAGGTGGATGGCTCTTTCAAACACCGCCTCCCAGAGGCCCTCCAGACTGCCCCTGTCCATGCAGAGCTCTCTGAACTCCCAGGTGATTTCTACTTTGGCACCTAATTGTAGTCTGTCCTTTAAATGAACGGTTTCTTACTTTTCCATCTTGTGTAAAGTCCTTCAGGACCAGAATATATTTTCTCTTTTCTTGTGTTCCCCACGGGTCCTTGGGCAGAACTGAGCGCAGAGTCAAGGATATGAAACAGAATCAAGATGACATTTATTTAACATGGACTAACCCGCAGGGCGCGTTTGCATCGGGGCTGGCGTGTGCTTCTCACCAGCAGCTCTGTGGATTGGATCTTCGGACACACGTTTTCACACACGAAGCAACTGACGCTTAAGACAGACAGTGTCACATGCCCAAGGTCACATGCAGAGGAAGAGAAAGGATGACAATTCACACGCGTGGCGCTGTGATTCCTTCAGAGTCTGTGTCTTCCGTGATCCCGCTGGCAGAGAGGTGGGGAGGGGGGCAGTACGAGTGGACCCGGGTTCTCTGTTACTTAGTGTTTAGGGTGGGGTCTCTGTGCTCAGGCTCTGAGTTCAGATCCTGCCTTGACAGCTGAGCTGTGCCACTGTAGACGGAGCACTGCTTCTCTCCTGTCCCAGGCAGTCTGTGTGGGGACACTGCGGGATGTCTAGGGCCTCTGCGTATCCCACTGCTCCACGCGGCTTCATTTACCAGTCCCTCGATGCAGCTCTTATTTGGCGCTTACGGTATGCCCTAAATGATTCAAAGTGCTTGACAAGTACTTGTGCATTTCGGCCTCATATGGCCCCTATGAAGGAAGCGCTACTGTTATCCCTATTTTGCAGATGAGAAAATGAGCTCAGAGAGGCAGAGCGACAGGTCAAGCAATAGAACTAGAATTCGAACCCAGTCTGCCTGGCTCCAGAGTCCCTGCTCTTAGCCATTATGCTCAACTGTCTGTTTATTTAATAAATAGTGGTTGAATCAGACTGAATCACCCCAGTGATTTCTGCTGGGCCTGCTGGGGGCGACGTTTTCCTGATCCCCTGTGGGTCTGAGCAACCATGCCCGTCTTTCCCTTGGACTGTGATTCAGGAGTGAAGTCACGCTCCCATGAGGGAGGCCCTGACAAGGTTCTAAGCAGAGCCAGCAGCACGGCCTCCGCCAGCTGCTCCAAGCCCCGGAGCCCGGCCTGCCCAGTGTGGTCCAGAGGCTTCGAAGCATGATGCTCTGCTGAGTCCTGGATTAGTGGTGCCAGCCTCTGCCAAGCCCTCTCTGCAGGCTGAACCCCCAGCCCCTGCAGCACCCCGCACTCTCCCCACCCTCCCACCTGGAGCCAGCCTGCAAGCTCTCACTCTGACGCCCCCACTCCATGGCTTTCCCCGCACAGAGCGGGTTTCAGAGGAGTCTTGTTTGATCTTTTGGGTCTCTCTCCCCCTCTACTTGACTGGCAGGCATCCCGCACCACCTCTGACAAATCTCGGGATTACTGCACTGTGTCTGGCATGGCTGATGATGGCAGCTGAGGCAGGAGGAACCGAAATTGGCCAGCTGGCAGTGGCGGGGCCTGGGGACTCATCCAAATGTGCCTTCTTCCCCCGGGCCTTCTCTTCCCTTTGTGGCTCAGGCTGTTTGCAAGTCAAGATGCCCTTTGAGGATGACTCTGCTCCCAGAGGGAGCAGCAGATCCAGTGCAGAACCGCACTGCCTGGTGTCCTCCATCACCACGTCCTTTGTCTTTGTCTTTTGAATTGAGTGTGAGGTATTTCCAAGCGCAGACAGGTGCACATGACATTAACTGAGTTCTGTTTACTGACCACTGGGAGTTTATCTTGCATTTCAAAAGTGTAATTCCACGTGGGTACACTCAGGTACGCACACACCGGCCCCCGTCGGTTCCAGCAAAAGCACTCCCATCCCGCAGCCAGGCAGTCCTTAAAGTGTTTCTGTATCCCTTACCTACTTTGAGGGAAGCAGGTGGGCATAAGTACCCATCTTACAGATGGAGAAACTGAGTTTCAGAGAGGTGAGCTATGACCTGCCATTGAGCACACAGTCAGGAAGTGACGGGGTTGAGACTCAAAAGCAGGATTTGTCTACACAGCCCCGGCCTCCTCCTGGTCCCCGAGAGAGGCCAAAGCAACGAGGACAAGAGATGACAACTGTGCTGTCATTGCCTGCGTGTGAGCCCCTTGAAGGAGGGGTTGTATCTTCTCTGTGTCCCCAGCTCCCAGGCACCTGCTGGCTCTTGGTAAACACTTGTGTGACCTTGACTATGGGAAGGGGTTTGCTTCCTTGGGAGAGGGATCAGAATAATCATTCCAGGATTCAAGATTAGGTTCCTGGGGCTGCTGTAACCAAGTACCGCAAACCCAGAGGCTTAAAACAACAGAAATTTATTCTCTCATGATTCCGGAGTTTAGAAGTCCAAAGTTGAGGTGCTGGTAGAGCCATACTCCCCCTTAAGGGTCCAGGGGAAATTCCTTCTTTGTCTAGAAGATTCCTGTCTTCCAAGTCTGAGGTGCTGGTGGTTGCCAGCGATCCCTGCCCCTGTCATCACACGACCTTCCTCCTCTGGTGCTCCTCTGCTTCTCTCTGTGTCTCTGCAAGCCTCTGTCTCCTTGGAAGAACTAGGCCCTGGATAGGGCCCACCCCAGTCCAGGACGATCTTATCTTACCTCATTATATCTGCACCGACCCTATTAACTAATAAGATCTCATTCTGAGGTTCTGTGTAGACCTAAACTTTGGGGAGGTACTGCTGAACCCCCCGGTAGAGATGCTAATCTGTCGCAGGCTAGCCTGGGGAAAGCCACTTATCTTGTTGGAGCTGAAATTCCTCATTTGCAAAAGTGGGGCCAATGGGGTCTACTCATGTGAGAATTCTGAAATTAGGTGTAGTAATAACCCCGCCGCACCTGGTGTTCTGCAGACACCCAACACAGCCGCGATTTTTCCGATTACTATTATTTCTATTATTAAATGAAATGCGAGGTGAATGTAGAATGGCAATGTTTATGTTTAGAAGGGAGCATATTTAGAAGGTGTTGAATGCCAATGGGGCGAACCCAATCTTGTATTTATGAGTCCAAGTTTGGAACCAATGGAGAAACAGATGCCTGATTCCAACAGAAGGAGGTCAGATGTCACCCTGAGCCTGATGCAGCCGTGTGTGTGTGTGTGTGTGTGTGTGTGTGTGTGTGTGTGGCGGGGTGGGGTGGGGGTGGGCTTGGTTTTGAGCCGGCCTCCTACTGCTCCGCTCGCCTGCAGAGCTGCTCAGCGCCCGAAGAGGCAGCATCTCTGGCCCTACCCCTTTCCGGGGCCCCGAGGGCGCCCTCTGCAGGCAGGGTGGCCGAGGCAGGTGGAGTGTATCTGCACATGCTCCGTGCCATCCCCGACTCAGGGATCCAGGCTGGCGGATGGGGGGAATCACCAGAAGACAGGAAAGCCGGCAAGGCCATTCCTCCAACAAGCACATAAAGGTAATCCTAGAACTGCCACCTCCCAGCTGGGAGACCTGGAGCGAGTGCCTTAGCCTCTCTGAGCCTGTTTTCTCACCTGTAAAATGGAGATTATGAGACATCTTCGGTCTTAGGTCTGTGTGTGAATGGAGAGATTTAATACCCGTCAAGTGCTCGGAACAGAAGCTTAGTTACTCTCGTCTCCGACGTTTATTAGCCGCCTCATCCCTTCTGTGCAAGGCTCAGGATCAGTAGAAAGGCAAGGGAACTTAAACTCCATCCTGATGCTTCTGTAATATAATCCGATTCTGGAAGGAGGTGGAGTGGGGCATAGCGACCCCGCTTGTCCTCAAGATTTCTGAGAAAATGTGCTTTGTGGTAAGTTATAGACTATAGAGTGCTGAGTAAAGGGAGCCTTGATGTTATTGTGAAACCTGAGAGCTGTGGGCCGAGGCCCTCTCCTGTCTCCCTGGCTTGGAGAACCCCGGAGTGAAGGAGGCTCCTGGCATTGGAGCTGGGCTGTGGGTAGGCCACGGGTGGGCAGGAGGCCTCAGCAGGCTTGTGGATGTGTAGGAGTGGGTGCCAGGGGATGTTGGGATGCTGCGCAGGAGGGTGACATCACCTGGAAAGCATCTCCCTATCTCTCTCCAGCCTGGACCAAGGGAGAGAAGGAGGACATGCTGGCTGGCTGGCTGGCTGGCTGGGAGGGAGGTTTTCTTCTCTTGTGAGCATCCATCACGCTGCTCAAGGAGCTGGATCTTGCCTGGAACTGACCCGTCCAGGTCTGAGTGCCTCGTGGTACAGCTGCACAGAGCCGGAGGTGGGCCCCTCATAGTGGTTCTGTGGGCCAGCCAGCTTGGTGCTGCCCCTGAGCCTGGGGTGGGGGCGGGGAGAGGGGCAGATGGCAACTCAGAGCTCTGTCCCAGGTCTACATCCTGGGATATGGCACCCCGGGCTGTACTGGAATCCACAGAAATTAGTGGCCCTCTGAGTGTTAACCTCTCAAGATAGCCTAAGGTCAAACACAATGGATGTTATGTTATGAGGAATTTTGGATTATCCGGGCTCCAGGCACTGCCTGGTCTGGATAAGGAGGAAACAGCTTGAATTTGAGTCCTTGAGCTAGTTACTAAAGCTCTCTGAGCCCCGGTCTCTTCATCCATACAATGTAGACAATGATGGAACGCCGTCCTCTTCATCGGGGATGCCATGAAGATGAGCAGAAAAATCATGTGAATATGTTAGCACCCTGCCTGGCACGTAGTAAGTGCTTAGTGAGTGTTAGGTGTATCGACAGTGATGGCAGGGACGGTGGTGGTGATGCTGGCGGTGCGGATGGAGGTGATGATGCTGATAGTGGCGATGATGATGGTGGTGGTGGTGATGGTGGTGGGAAGGATGGAGGTGATGGTGGTAATGGTGATGGTGGTGGTGATGGTAGAGATGGTGGTGGTGAGGAAGGTGGTGAGGATGATGGTGATGCTGGCGGTGAGGATGGAGGTGATGATGCTGATACTGATGATGATGATAGTGATGGTGGTGATGGTGGTGGGAAGGTTGGAGGTGATGGCAATGGTGGTGATGATGGAGATGGTGGTGGTGATGATGGTGATGGTGGTGATGATGGAGATGGTGGTGATGGTGGTGGTAAGGATGGTGGTGATGGTGGTGATGATGGTGAGGATGGTGGTGATGGTGGTGGTGAGGATGGAGGTGGTGGTGAGGATGGAGGTGATGATGATGGTGTTGGTGGTGGAAAGGATGGAGGTGATGGTGGTGGTGATGGTGGTGGTGATGGTGGTGGTGGTGATGGTGGTGGTAAGGATAGAAATGATGGCGGTGGTGTTGACGACAATGGTGATGTGGTTCCAGGCCTGGGATTTGGTGCTGGTGATATGGAGATTTAAAAAGGGAAGCAGGAGAGATAAGCACTAATTGGCAATTACCATACTTTGTGTGACAAGAGCAGTTATGAGGAGCATGAGGCTGAAGTGGTCAACTCTTCAAGAAAATACTTATTTTAAAAAACATTATTTTTAGGAAAACGAAAGGCATTGCATGGAGGGGAAACCACCCGTGCCGTGGTGTGGAGGCATGAAATGGCAGGGTGTTCACTGTCCCTAAGCACGAAGCCTGGGCTGGGGCTGGGGTGGTAAGGCACAGGCTGGAGAGGTACGCAGGGCATCGAATGCCATGCCAAGGAGTTTGGTCTTGTTCTTGCATCGATGGGGAAGTACTGAGCACACAGCTGGGATGAGGGCGAGTTCAGAGACACCTGATGGTATCAGCTTTTGTGCAGGTAAGAAGGGTGAGGGTGGGAGGGGAAGGCTTAAAATGGCCAGAGACCCATGAGGCATGGGTATTGTCCCACGGTGGGGCTTCAGGGGCTGCAGGTGTCAGGGAATTTGGGAGTCAGTGTGGGACAGCGACCAGGGTGGTGGCTTCATCACCGAGTCCACTTTGGTTTCTGTTCAGTTCCCTGGCCTAATGCTCGCTACAGAAAGGCTCCACCACTTCTCAGCCAGGGCCCAGGTCCACAAAGAACCTCCCTCCTTCCTTCCTCCCTCCCCCCACCTCCCTCCCTCCCGTGTCTGCTTATTGAGCCCGGAGCATTGTTCAGGACACTAGGGATTACAGAGGTGAACAAGACAGACAACGTCTTGACCCTCGTGGAGCTTCTATTTTAATGGACATCTCCCATTCCATTGACCCCAACCCTGGCCACAGACTGGCCCCCAGCTTGGTCAGAGAGCAGGCCTGTAGGCTGCTCCTCAGAGAAGCCTGGCAATGCTGCTCATTCATGATCCTGCCCTCCACAAAGTCCATGGGCACCGCCACTTTATTAGCAGGGGAGGGGCGGGGGGGAGCACACAGAGGCCCCCCAGGGGGGCCCAAGAGGGTCCGGATGCCTATGCCTCGACATAATCTGCTCCCACTACCCGAGGAGCTGCCTTCCACGTCTGTGTTAACATCCCCGAGACCGAGTTGAAAACATTTACCTCTTGCTGATGGCTTTGCCCTCTGACCACCCCGAAGCGCTGAGGGGGTGGCCCCAGGTGTGTGTACACCCGAGTGTGTCTGTCTTAACGGTGTGGGGGATCCAGGACCTTCCCAGAGACGGCGGGTCCTGAGCCAGGTTTTCCAGGCCCGGGGTGTCCCCCTCTCTAGAACGTCCCCCTCCTGGAGGGAAGGCGTTGGGTCTCACTGTCATGTGCCCAGGGCAGGACGTGGAATGTTCTAGAAGCTTTTGCTCCCGTGTGTTGAATGCATGCATGCATGAAGGCACGAGCGGGAGTGGGGCTCGGGGGAGACAGGCTGCTTCGCCCGGTTCTCCCGCTCGCTGGGAGCCGGCGACTCCCACCCCCTGGCTGCTTAGCGGAGGCCCGGGCGGCAAACCCTGCGGAAATATAGAGCCGTATCTAAGTGCTAAATAGCAGCAGTAACAGGCGAGATGGGCTCCATGAACAATGCGCCGGCTTATTGGCCATATCCTGCCTCCCGTCCTCGCCGCTGCAGAAGCCCTTCTAGAAGGCCTGTCGGGCCCGCTTAGTACTCACACTTTGTCAGGACCCGCGAGCATCTCCGAGGCGGCAGCTGGGGGGAGCCGGGCTGTGGGTGCTGGGTCCTGGGCCGGGGGTGGGTGGGGGTGGGGGGTGGACCCTGCCCGCCTCCTGCGGCCTTGCAGCCAGACCCCGATACCCTGGGAGCCTCCTGTGCCCCAGGCACCTTCCTTACGCGGTTTCAGAGTCTCAGAACAAGCCTGCAAAGTTCTCCATTTTACAGGCAGAGAAACTGGGGCTCAGACGGGGGAAGAGACCCCCCAGCCAGCGCGTGCTATAAATAGGCCGCAGCCCCAGCGGCCTGAGCCAACCTCTGCCGGCTGCTGCCAACGGGAGGGGCGGGCGGGATCACAGGTTTGTAAAGTGTTTGTAGTAGAGGGAAGCTTTGTTCAAACAAAATCTTACGCTGAAATTCTCCACGGGAAACAGATAAAAGCAGAGTGGGTCTGACTGAAGCTGGGGAGGGGAGGGGTGAGTGGGGAGAGGCGGCGGGGGGGGCGGGGGGCGGGGGGCCCTTCCCGACTCGCCTCGCTCCCACCCTGCTGCAGCCAGGGCTCCGTGGGGCTGAGGGTCACCCCTCCCTGGTGACCTGGGAGGTCAGGAACCCACCTTCCTGGGCTGGAAGGGGATCCCGAACCTGCGGGGTTTTCCAGGAAGGACCTGGATCGGGCCACACTTGAGGGTTACCACCTGCCTCTGCGTGGGGACACCCAGGGCCTGGGGATTATGGAGGCAGGGAGGGGACCCTCAGCCATCGCCTCCAGAGGGGCCTCGCAGGGGCAGTGGGGAGTCACTGCCTGCCCTCTGACCCTCTGACGGTAGAAGCAGAGGGGACTGTGGCGGGGGGTGGGGGGTCCTGATTCTCCATCCTCCCTGAGGCTCATCACCCGGAGCCTTCGAGGCTCACGGTAAACTCAGGTGCGCCCGGAGGGAGGCCTGGGGGGGCCTAGAGTGAGGTGCCCAGGGCTGGGGGGCGAAGTGGGCCCTCAAAGGGTGGGGTGGCACAGCTACGGATCTGGCCTCGGGAGGTGCCAGGCCTGGGGGATTGTGGGGAGGGGGCCAAGATCTCCCCTGGGCTTCCACTGGAGTCCCTGCCACTTGGTCCCGGAGATGACGGGCAAGTTCCAGAAAAGAATGAAGGGTTCAGTGAAGTGGGCATGGGCTCTGAGAGGAGGGTCTCAGGACATGGGGTGGGGGGTGGGGGGTGGGCTTCAGACTGAGAGCCCCTCCGGGGATGCTCTGGGAAAGGTCATTTTGGAGGACGAGTCAAATCCCCCCGGAAGTGGGAGTAACAGCTCTGTTTTGGGGTTCGGTTTGTGGTCAGTCTCCACTGCTCCACCCGACTCCCCCTCCTGATAAATGCTTGAGCCTCAAGTGTCCGTTCCCCACTGCGACCCCTCTTTCTACTCTGTGTCCCTGCCCTGTGGTCTCAGGCTCATAGAAACACCACCCCCTACCCCAGACCCCAGGTCTGACCGCACCAGCCCCAGCCCCGGTAATCCTGGATTCTAGTCCCACCGACGCCCCCGCCTCCGCTTTCTCACCTGTGCTCCGAGGGTGTTGGGAGACGCGTGACCTCCCATGACCTCCTGGCCCCAAGGGTCCCTGGGACCGGGAAACCCCCGAAGGCTTCGACTGGAAGTCTGTGTCCCGTGCTGCCCGCCCCTCGGGCTGGCGCCTGGCTGCCTCCACCATCCGTCACTCCGGGTGGACTCTGCAAAGTCCATTTGGTTTATTAACACAAACACTCTTGGCACAAGCCCGGGAACAGCAAATTGGATGGGAGTTCACGGAAGTCGGGGGATGTGTTTATCACCTCCCGCTCAGTCACCTGTCGCGGGGGCCCTGAGAGGCGAACGGAGTCACCTCCCGACAAGCACCCCTGCGAGGCCGCCGTGGGCTGCCCTGTGGCCTCAGTTCCACGCCGGGCGAGGTCCTGCTCCTGTCCGGGCCTTGGGGTCTCCTCCCGAGATTGGGGGTGCGAGGAGCTGGGGACACGGCCTGGACACGGGTCGGACGGTGCTGTGCTGGCGGCTGGCTGGAGGACCAGGACCAGTCCCCTCTCCCCCCAGTCTCACTCTCCTCAACTGTACAATGGGGATAATGACTCACCCCTGTAATCATGAAACATGGGGCTTTAAAGAGTAATAATAATAAATAATAATAATAATAATAAAGCCAAGGATGTGTCAGCACTTGGTATATCAAGTAATGTCATCCTCCCAAGAGCCCAACAGGATGCGTACTGGCCCTGACCCCATTTCCCGGGTGGGGACCCTGAGGCCCCCAAGGTTACCAGGTTCTAATGAGGACTGGTGACACCTGCCCTCACCCCAATGCATCTGGGAGGCCTCATGGGGACCAGAGTGGGGAGAAGTCAGGAGGAGCTTGGGGGGGAGGTGGCAGCTGTGTTGTCGTCCTGACGTACGAGGTCGGCGCTGGGGCAGAGGGGACCAGGGAGCAGGTGTTCTGGGCAGAGGGCACAGCACGTGCGGGCCTCTGGGGGGCCTCGCCTTGGCCCAGCATGTCCAGGAGCGACAGGTGGTCTGATACGAGGCGGTGGGGGGGGGGGGATTCTGAGAGGAGACCTGGGCCTGTTTGTGGGCACATGCAGTTTGGTCACAAAACGCCAGGACTGGGGGCACAGAGACCACCGACGTTTGTTCCTCGCAGCTCTGGAGCCGGGACATGGGAGCAGATGCAGCTTCCCTGTGTCCTCTGGTGGCCGAGGGAGTGGAGCGACAGCCAGCTCTCGGGTGTCTCTCCAACGAAGGGCACTCATCCCATCACGGGAGACCCACCCCACGACCCATCTGGCCCCGCTCACCTCCCCGAGGCCGCCTCTGCAAATACCACCTTGGCGGGGGGGCTTCAGCAGATGGATTGAGGGGGCACAGGCTGCAGCTCCGGGAAACTGCTGCAAAGATTCAAGGAGGCAGGGCCCGGGGTGGAACTTTCTCGACTCCCAGGACTGTGGGGCAATCAGAGAAGTACACGGGAGGGTGTAAAAGGCACCTCGTGCGCTTCTGCAACAGCAGGTGGCAGAGGGGCTCCGCTCCCAGGGAGGGCACAGGGAAGGGGTGGGCGCCTTCACCTGGGGGAGGAGGGTCCCCTGAGGCTGGAGGCCACTTGCTTTCATTGACACCTTCTCTGCTCCCACCTGCTGGGCACCGGGTGGGGTGGTCCCGCCGCCCCCACCCCCTGCGGCGGAGAGCCGGGGCTCCCAGGAGGGTGGGGACACTGGGTGACCTGGTGTCGTGGAGGGCTGTGGCCTTGGGATTGGGCTGCTCCAGCCCGATGGCTTCTTTCCGGATGACAAAACAGAGGCTCTGCTGGAGTGTCGTTCAGGTGAGACTTGTTCAAGGTCCCGTGGAGGAGGCGGTGGGGGGGCGGGCACAGCCCCAACTGCTCATCCATAGGGGCTCTCCTCCCTCCGTCCCCTCTTCCTCCCTGCCTCCACCCCTCCTTCCCACCTCCTCTCCTCTCCCCACCTCCCGTCCCTCATGCTCCCCCCCCCCAACCCCCAGGCCCCAGGGAGCAGCCCTCCGCCTGCCCTGTGTTTGTGAGGAGCACGAGCAGAATGTAGGTGAGGGAGATGGACGTGCACTGGGGTGAGCGGGCGGGCGGAGGGGGCCTGGCCTGGCCGTGAGCACTGCATCCTTCCCAACACTCCAGAGTAGGACTTGGGGGGCTTGCCCCCACCACGCCCGAGTAGCTCCCTTCTCTTCCACAAGGGCAAGGAGGAGGGACAGGGGCTCGGCTCCGTGGCTGCCCACCTGCCCCTGGCCTCTCCAGGACCCATCCCTTCTCTATGCCACCTCTCGCTCTGGGCCCGGGCACGGAGACCCCATGAACCACCTCCTGGGTGGCTCACCCCCACCTCCGTGCAGTCAGAGGGTCTCTAAACCTGCCCAGCTGCTGCCCCTCCCTCACCCCCAGGGCCTGCAGGACAAGAACTTGAGGCCCTTCCCCTTGGCAGACATGGGCCTCCGCTGGGAAGTGGACTCGCAGCCACACCCCCACCAGACTCATCTCTCACCCCTGCCCCCCACCCCCCATACCCCACACTTGAGACTTGAAGTTTTGGGCCAGGCCATGCGCTCACTCCTTCAGGCACTAACTCTGGAGCCAGGCTACCTGGTAGGTCCCCCACTGATGTGTCCCGTGACGGGCAGACCAGCCAACCTTTGTCTTTATAAACTGGGAAGTCAATAGCACCCCTCCTCCAAGGCCCACCATAAAGTAGGGGCTACATAAGGCTTATGACGATGCTGATGATGTATTTTGGGGGTGGCTGACCTGGAGACCCGGAAGGCAGAGGTGCATCTGAGGCCCAGCTTGGCTTCCGCCCAGCATGGGGCTCAGGGCAGGGTGTACAGTAAGTGTTCAGCAAGGGCCAGGCGAACAAATCAGTGAATGGAGAAGGATCTACTCTCTGGGGTGGAGAGGACATGGCCCCAGCCAGTCAGATGAGGGGCCCAGGCTGCTAACCTAGGAGGGTGTGAGCCTGCAGCAGGCTGCCAGGTGATTCTGGTCCTGCAGAAAGGGCGGCGCTGGGCTGCAGAGACCAGAGCTCACGGTGCACCTGAGCCCCTAGATCAAGCCAAGCCTGAAGGTGTGATGCTGGGCTTCTCACATACATGGACCAGCTATTTCTGTGGTCATTTAAGTTGATGCGGGGCCGGCTTCTGTCATAAGAGAGACAAGCGAGTCCTGACTAAAGCACTATGTGACCTTGGACAAGTCTCCCTCTGGACTCTGCTGTCTATCTACAGAGTGGCAAGGTCAGTTAGTAATTCTTCAAAGTCCCTTCCAGCTAGAACGTTCTATACCTTGCCCCTCTGCCTGCCTCTTGGGCAATGAGCTTTGCCTGGCTTTGTCAGCTTGGGCGTAGCTGTGGGAGCCTGGGGTGCCATGCAGGGCTCTGGGAGCTGGGGCTCTGGAGGATGTAAGACAGGTGCAGGGGGAGACACTTTGTTTGACAACACGAGTAATGAAACAAAAAGAGCTTTCATCAAATACCAACATTACAGGCATCATTGTACCGTTTTCCAAATAAGGTCACAGTTGGTCGTTCCCCGGGATTAAGACCCAGCATCCTCGGGGCCACCGTTCAGCCTGTTACAGGGAGTGGAGTCACTGGGGTATCTCCGTGAGGACTGAGCGAGGCCACGGCTCCCTGCAAGTCAGTCCGCGAACTCAGCGCCCGTCCCTCGGTGCTAAACAAAGCCCATGGGTAGCCCGTAGCTGTTAGATACTCCACCCAGGTGACCCCTCCCTTGCGGCGGCACCTTTGCACCAAGTAGATCAACTGAAAGTCACGAGGCTCTGAGGCTGCCCGACCCTCAAGATCATAATCTGGAGAAGAAACATGCGGCGGGCAAACACGTCGGCTTGGGGGGCTGAGGCACACGCGAGTGTAATTCCAGGGCTGGCATTGCTGACCGTGTTCCCCGGGACAAGTCCCTCAACCTCCTTCGGCCACCCGTCTCCTTAGGCCCACCCCCGAGCCAGTCGCTGAGCCGGTGGGAGGCAATTCGCGGAGCGGCCAGGCCTGGCCACAAGCCCACCCGCCCCGCCCGCCCGGGGGGAGAAGCCTGGGGCTGTTTCCCGAAGGAGAAGTGATGGTGGCAGGCGAAACCGCCCTGTCCACAGTGCCCAGGTGGCTCATGGGGATGACGCGAGGGGTGTGCGTGTGTGTGTGTGTGTGTGAACACTGGCACGTGGCAGGGGTTGACCTGGGTGCTGGTAGGTGGTAGGATAGGAGGAGTCAGGCTGAGGCAGTGATATTGGAAAGTTTCTCCAAGGACAGTCTGGGGCCCCAGTAAACATCAGGGACCAGCCCCCGACTCCAGCTAGCAGACAGCCCACCCCGGAGGAGGCTCTCGGCATCTCCCCGTTTCCACGCCAGGCTGGTCCCAGCAGGTGGGCGGCAGGCCCAGGTGTGGAGGAGGCCACAGGCCATCAGGCGGCCTCAGTATATCCAGGTGTGACTCCGCTGTCGGGACTTGGGTTGGGACTTGCCCCTTCATCTCACACCTCCCAGGATGCCCTGACCTCCCATGCTCCTCAGATGCCAGATGCTGGTTGAAGTCCTCAGTTGTTTGTGGTGTCCTGTCTCGTTTCTGCCAGCGGCCGGAGCCTGGCCCCTCTTCCTGGTCCCCTTCCGTCCCTGGCCACCGAGTCTCTCCACACAGAGAAATCAGGGTGCAGCAGGGCAGTGAATAGTGTTTGCCTTCACGGGTGCCGGATATCCCCAACCTCCACCAGGGGAGAGCCCCACCACCCTTCCGATGGGGCCCAGAAGCTCTCGGCTGTCCCCTTCCAGCTCTACACAAGGACAGAGGCGTGGACACATCCTGGGCACCTCCAGCGAACTGCAGGCCCCCTAACACCTTGGCCCCCAGGTCACCCCCAAACTCTGCTTCCCCATGTGGAGAATCTCCAGGTCATGAGCACAGGCTTTGGAAACAGAAGCTTCTGGGTTCAGCAACTAGGCCTGCCATTCACTGGCTGGGTGACGGGGGGCAAGCGACCAGCTGTCGCTGAGCCCCGCTTCCCCTTCGTGTAACGTGAGGATAGCACGTCTCTCTCTAGGATCATCGGGATTACGGGGGGCAACGTGGGAAAAGCACGTGGCCCGTGCTTCATGAATGGTGTCTGGCACTCCCCCAGGGCCTGTCTTATGCTCTTAAACCATTTTACGCATTTTTATCTTGGGCTGGACCCTTCGGGACCATTGACATCTCTCCTTGGGTTCAAATTCTCCTCCAACCCTCAGAGAACAGTTTTCTACAGCCTCCCAGAAGTTGATAGAGGAAATTTCCATAATGAAACAGAAATGGACGTACTTTGCCTGAGGAAGAAATGCATCCTTGCAGCTTCCAAGTCCCAGCTCCAGGCTGAAGCTCGACGCAGAGGAGGTGCCAACAAATGTAGTTCCCCTGCGTTTGGGGGGGAATCTGTCTTCCAAGCTCCACTGAGGTGCTGTGCTGGGATCCAGAGTCCCAGACAGGCTTGAGGAGCCCCCCACCCCCAAGGCCCCCTGCCCCTAACTCAGGCGTATTGCCCTGAGCCCCAGGGCCTCCCTGTCCAGGGCCAGGGCCTGAGTGGAGACCCAGCAGTGAGGATCTTTCCATGGACAACCAGCGTGATGCCTAACTGCTTGCTTGCTTGCTTGCGTTTCCCACCCAGTGGGCAGCAGGGAGCAGTTTGGACAGGATAAGACACGATTCCTGGGGAGTGGTGCTTTCTAATCCTGCTCCTTCCCTGAGCCGAGGGCCCAGGTCTTCTGGACTCCTGGTGGCTGCCTGGTTGGGTTTCTCCTCCATCGTGTAGATGAATAAACCTCACAGTAGTAGTTGGATGACAAACCGTGTAGACAGTGGTGGTGCTGGGACCAGATCCCGTTTCCTGGCTCCAGGTTTGGGGCTGTCCACTCAGAGCTCTGCCAGCAGGTGCTAACCACGGCCAGGAATTCGGAATTCTATTTCCACGCATCCCAGCTGCGTACTTTGGACCAGGGACTGGACCTCTCCACGCTGCCTCTTCCTCATCCGTCCAGGGCGGCTCATCATCACACCTTCCTCATGGGTTTGGTGATAGTTTTTGGAGATGCTGTTGGTATCTGCCTAGATGCCCTGGGACCTCTCTTCCTGGGTATGTGTGCCCGTCCCCTGGGTGCTGAGGGCTGATGCTGCTGAAAGCACCTCCTCACTAGAGGGTAGCCCATGGGTGACTAGAGCCACTAACTCGGAGGTACCAGGGAGGTTATGCCTCTGCCCAAAGGGTGGCCATTGGCCAGTGACTACCTGGGCTGTGTGTGTGTGTGTGTGTGCATGTGCACACACGCGTGTAGGCACTGGAAACCCAGCTCCCTTGTCTTAGAGTGGGACAAACTGTGCCATGCAGTTTACATTCTCGAACTCTCCATAGGATCTAGCGCCTCATCTGAACCAGGTCTATTTGCTTCACAACCTGCCTTCCTGTCCTGTTTCCCTCCCCCACTGGCCGGTTTCTCCTGGGAGCTCTCCCCTGAGAAATCCATTTGCATGCAAATCCCATCCCAGGCTCTGCTTCTGGAAAACCTGACCTAAGATAATAACTAACTAACGTTAGTTGAGCACGTGCGACGCCAGACACCACGCTACGCGGCCGACCCATACGAACAAGTCTAATCACCTCACACGTCTGTGAAGTAGGCAGTGCGAAGGCATCTGCTGACACATAGCAAATCTGCAGACGGTAGAGTAGGGCTGAGCTTTTGAACCATAATTACAGAAATGATAGCGTGTGGCTTCCCAGGCTAGGTCACAAGAGACGCCGGGGCTCCCATCCTGCCCTCTCGGGTCACCTTGCTGGGCGTAGCCAGCTGCTATGTCCTGAGGACACTCAAGCGGTCCCATGGGAGGGCCCATTTGGTGAGGAACTGAGCCCTCTGCCAAGGCGCTGAGTCTGCCGTCCTGGAATCAGAGTCTCCAGCCCCTGCAAGCCTTCAGATGAGCACAGCCCCAGATGACAGCTTGAGAGGCTCCAAGCCAGAACCACCCAGCGAAGCTGCTCCCAAATCTCTGGCTCCAGAAACGAATCTTAAATGTTTACTGTTTTAGGCCACTGAGTCTTTGGAAAACAAAAAGTTTTCTTGTTGAATCTGTCGCGGCTCCGGATGACTGGCTGCTTGATTCCTCGGGACCTCCGAGAAGTGTGTGAGCTGTGTCTCAAGACCATCTGCTCAGGCGAGGAAGGAAGGAAGCCTTCGCCTGGTGGCTCCCAACTTCCACCGTCCAAGGGTTGCCTCACGGGCACGGACACGTCTGCGTTTGCGGGTTGCACATGCGTGTGCACCAGGCAGGTCCCCGTGGGCATCCCGTGTCACCGAGCGAGGACATCCCGGGGGCAGGAAACAAGGCACTTGCCAGTGGCTCCGCAGATGGGAGTCCACGCGGAACTGTCACCGCGGCAGTGGCTGGAGTAAGGGGTGGGGCCGAGGGCAACGACCTGGGTGTGCGAGGGGTGTCCTACACAGCAGTGCGACAGTGCAGGGAGTATTACCTCCCCGTCCACCGGTGTGACTCCGGCAGCCCAGGCACAGTCAGGGATGGAGATACACTCGAGCTGTGCTTCCAGTTCTGGGCGGGACCCTCTTGCACTGCAGCTCAGCTCCGGCTCCTCGTCCTCCCTGCAGAGAGGGGGCCTCGGGCGCTCCAGCGAGCTCCAGGTGAGTACGAGACAGAGATGGAGACAGAGACAGAGACAGAGACAGAGAATGAGCCATCAGCTTCGCCTGGCAGCATCAGGATGGAGGGAGAGCCCGCGGTGCCTGCTCCTGCCTCTGGCGTCCGACAGGGAGATCACGGACCTGAGATCCCCACCTGGAAACTGGACCTGAGCAACCTTCCCCTGGGCTACGGATGCCTGGCTGGGTTTCAGAGAAGGCTCTCGCCTCCGTGGCCGTGGGGCCTGGCCCCTCTTCCTCCCTTTCCTCGCAGAAGAAAACAGGGCACGAATGACAGCTCGGTGCTCAGACGGCCCTGCATCGGGTCAACATCCCGATCGGCCCCATTTTACAGACGGAGGAAGCGAGGCCCAGGGAGGGAGAGACTTGCCACGGAGCTGTGGCAAGACGGAGACGAGAGGAGCCCCTTAGGGGTCTTTCCTATTCATGCCCGGAGTAGAGGTGGCTAAAGCCCTTGATTCTGTGAGGAAACTGGATCCTGCAGCATGATTTAGAAAAGCGGTAGCCAGAGCCCTGAGTCGGAACCCCGCAGATCTGTTCTGAACCCAGGCCTGGCCCCTGGGGTGTCCGGGCAAGTCACTCCCCACTCTGAGCCTGGGCTTTGCCCAGGGAAGGAGGGGTCTGGCCTGCAGATGCACTCCCGTCCTCTGCAGAGAGCCAGGAACTGCAGGGGAGTGCGGCCTCGCATTTATTAAGCACCTACTACATGCCTGGCACCAGGCAGGGCAAAAAGCACATACGCCTCCTTGCCTCCCCGGCCCGGTAAGGCTGGCATGACTGGGCCTACTTTACACACGAAGAAGCAGAGGCTTGAGAGGTGAGAGGTCAGCTGACGTGCCCAGAGACAGAGCTGCTACGGCCGAGCGGCGAGCACTGAACGCAGGGCCCCCTTCGAACCAGCAAGCCGCACGGCGTCCTAAAGAAAACCATTTACTTTTCTTGCTGCTGCTGCTCATGGTGCTGCACCCGTGAGTGCCATTTATTGGGCATCTACTATTGGTCGGGTTTTATTCCAGGTGATTCCATGTGCAATGCAAGTCTCTGGATCAGCGAAGCCCGTTTCTTGTGCAAGTGAAGAAATACAACGCAAACTGGCTCAGGCCACGTATTTATCGGCTGCCATAATTGATAATTCCAGGGATGGATCCCCCTGCATAGGCAGATCTGGAGGCTAAGTCAGATCTTCCGTTCTCTCCTTTCCACTCTGTTCATTCCTTTCCCTGCCCTGTGCCGGAGCAGGGATTTTTCCATGATTTCCAGCCCTCTGGCTTCGGGTGGAACGGAGACTGTCCCCCGTATGCCTATCACCGTTCCGGGTAAGGTCGCTGATTGGCTTTTCTCCGGGGCGTAAGCCCACCCTTGGGCTCATCGGTATTTCCAGCGCTGAGCAGTATTCCCGGGACTGGTTGGTGTTTCCAGGATAGTGGGATCTGTACCCGGCCAGACGCAGGTCACGTGCCCACTCCTGAGGGTGGGATGAGCAGAGGTGGGATTCTGCAAGTGGCAAATCCCTGGACTCATTAATGCTGTGCACACACACGTGCACCCGGTTCCATCCCATTAACTGCCACGCAACCCCGTGGGAAAGGGACGACGAACCCGCATTCTGTAGATAAGGACGGTAGGGGTCCAGAAGGATGAGTAAGCTGTCTAGGTCCCATCGTCGGCAAGTGACTCACGCTAATGAATATTGAGAGATAGGGACTGGGTTACACCGAATGGATGGAGCGTTAATTGAGCACCTCCTGTGTGCGGCTGCAAAGAGAAGCGGGAGCCCCGGCGCCTGTCACCGCGGCGTCTACCTGGGAAAGCGCGGTTACAGCACAGCAGTGGATCTGAACAATAGGTGCAGGCGGCAGCAGAAGGGCTGTCAGGAGGCTGGAGGTGATTAATTGCTAAATGAGCGGTGCAGACAGTAATTGCTCGAGGAGTTCAGAGGAGAGCGTGAGAGCTGTGGGCTGCCGTCAGGAACGTGTTTTTGAAAGAGAGAGAGAGAGAGAGAGACCCTGAACCTGAGCCTGAAGGACAGGAGGATTTGGGGGTGGGGGCGGCTCCCACGTGGGCCAAGGGCTCCAACAAACCCAGGTGCTCCTGGCTCTGCAACGTTGTGGCTTCGACAAGCTCCCCAGGCTCTGCCTACAGCCTCCCACGTTCTCTCTCGCCTCTGCCCGTGGTCTTGTTCGGATCCCAGCTGCGTGACCTTGGGCCAGGCGCTTCACCTCTCTAAACCTTGGGGTTCTCATCCATATATTGGGAGGTAGGATTCCGACTCCGCCCACCTCGCCAGGTTGTTATAAGGGTGGCTTGACATTATGTGCATGGAAGTGCCTTGGGAAGCAACGTGCTTTGTAAGCAGAGTGGGGCTTATGGATGGAGAGCCTGGATGCCTTTATTCTTAGCCTGGGGGGCTCCCCATAATGTGCTGAGGGAGGCTTGTTGTACCCCTACCCCTTGAGCCCCATGCTTTATGCTAGGCTGGAATAGTGTATAAGAGGATTGGAAGCCCAGATCACCCACTTCCCAAACTGGCACCGCCCCTTACTGCTGGTCTTACTCAAGTGCTTACACCTCCAAGCCCCAGTGTGAGGATTAAAAGGGGGAGCATAGGCTAAGGGGTCCGCTCCAGTGCCTGGGCTGGAGGAGGTTAATTTATTTCAAATGCTCTTTCCCTTTGGGAGGCTTTTCTCAAAGCACTTCTTTTATGTTCAGAAGCGACCCGGGGCCAGAAAAATAAATGGGGATTGGCCAGACCTGGGCCGAGTGACCAGCCGTGGCGCTGGCAGGTGGAGCGGGCCGACCTCGGGTGGGGCCATGGGCCAGAGAAGGTGAGGGGGATGTGCGCACTCCTCGCTATGTCAGGGGGTCAGCGCACCGCCGCTCGGGCCGGAGCGGGCCCGCAGCGCATTTCTGTGCTCCTCACAAGCCAAGAATAGTTTTCACATTTTTTAAAAGGCCTAATTAAAAATAAAGAAGAAGACTGTGCTACCCAGACTCATGTGGCCTACAAAGTCTGAAACATTCCTATCTGGCTCTTTCCAGGGAAAGTGGCCTGACCCCTGACCCATTTTGTTGTTAACACGGAGAACCCGTGTTCTCGGTCTTCTCAAAATCCAACCGTTAATGAGTCTACGAGGCGGCTCTTGACAGAGCAACCTGAGGTTGTTTCTGACCAAATAAAGGTCTTAGGGAAGGTGTGTCAGGCAGGCCCCAACCAGGAAAACAGAGACTGAGCTGAGTATTTAAAATGGGGCGGGAGGGGCAGTGAGGGAGCCTTATTATAAGGTCTTGGGATCTACAGGTGACAGGAGGGTTGACAGAGGAGGGAAAGGTGCCTCCATCCTTGGCTGGAGGGAGGGAGGCAGTGAGACGAGACCCCGGTCCAGGGTCCCAGGGAAGCTGAAAGCACAGCAGCCCCGACCCTGGGACACAGGCAAGTGAGGGCAAGGATACCTCCGCTTCTCCCTTCTTCCATCCTCTCATTTTCCAGAGATGCCTCCTCTGGGCTGCACCCGGCCACGGCCAGTTCCCATGGGAGTCTCGGAAATGCCCTACAGCGCCTGGGGGTCCTCTGCTTTCCGACCGAACCCAGGCAGGGTGAGAGAATGAGGGAAGGGCAAATAGACAAGGAGTCAGCCAGGAGGGAGAACCAGATGCTGCTCAATCCATCTCTTTTCTTTTCTTTTTTTTTTTTTAAAGATTTTATTTATTTATTCATGAAAGACAGAGAGAGAGAGAGAGAGAGAGGCAGAGACACAGGCAGAGGGAGAAGCAGGCTCCATGCAGGGAGCCCAAGGTGGGACTCGATCCCGGGTCTCCAGAATCACACCCTGGGCCGAAGGCAGGTGCCAAACCGCTGAGCCACCCGGGGATCCCCATCTTTTCTGAAGGCCATTGGCCATGCCAATGGGGCTGGGACCACAAAACACATGTGTGTCGGAGCAGGAGAATTTGCACAACGTCCGAGTTCCCTGCTGCACCTGCCTTGACGCAGCCGACCTGTGAGATGTAGGTCCGCGCCGGTGCCGTGGCTTGCATTCCGCTGCTAGCTGACTAGTCCCAAGCGGCCTTGACCTTCGCACTTCCTGCCTCCCTTTCTCCATCCCGTGTTCCCTCTTCTTTGTCTTCACAGAGGTATAGACGGTTGGCCACGTTCGGACGTTCCCCACGCCCCTTCTCGACCAGCCCGCGCTCAGGTACCGTGTCCAACCCACCTTGGTGCCTCCCGCTCCCCCCCGGCCCACGGATGGTACCATTGTTTTCCTTCCTCTCTTTCTTTCTTTTTTCCTTCATTCTATTTTTAAACACATTAATAAATCTAGTGAGGAAGAAAACTTTCTACCACCGCTGTAAATAGAAACTCAGAATCATATGCCATCAATATAAATAAATACCATGAAGCGGAATCATGTTAATTAAATTCTGGCTAGATCCTCCTGCTTTGGCAAAGGCTGTGAATATGAGGCTCTTCGTTAACATGGAAATTCGTTAAAAATAAAACGGAGAGGTGTTGCAGAGTGGCACCGAAGGGAGACTTTTTCCTTGATGTAATCAGAGGGACCGAAACAGAGCCGGGGAGGGGTTAGCTCCCTCCCCGTGTGATTTGAGGCTATCAGAGCCACTGATGTCACTTCTCTTTCCACCTGAAATCATACCAAAATCACACTTAATCTGTCCCACCAGAGGGCTACGTATCGCACCTTGGGGAACCCGGCATAAGGGCTCCCTGTTACCCATCGCTCTTTTAATCTCTCCTCTAAAATTTTATTAGTTCTTCTCCCGCATTTATCCGACTTCTTACCTTCAATTCAGCCATTTTTACACTTCTCAAAGCTTTGAGATCTCTGTCGAAGTAAATGAATGTTCAAAGACACTCCACAGCCTCTGATTAATTAAACCCATACCCAGAAAGGAGGGAAATTCCCATAAATACTTTATTCAGGGAACGAGGGCAGAGAGAGCTCGTGTTTACTCTTCCACCTTATGAAAATTCCAAGTTTGTTTTTTAAAAACAACACTCTAATGATTAAGTTTTCAACAGTTACTTATAAATAGTTACAACTTACGTGTCATCTGTATCAACATTTATGAATTAATGACATGGCTTTTATGCTATTACTGGCGTTTGGGGATGTTTGTCTTCCTGGTGGCACGTTCAGCTGAATTTTAGGGAAGAACACCTACATTACAGGTGGGTGCACATATATACACGTATATATAATATAATATAATATATATTATACAGTAATGTTACATATTGCATATGACAAATTGCGTATTATAGGCATATATACTATTTCTATTTATTTATTTATTTTACTATTTCTTACATATTCCCTCAATGTTATGCTCTGTGTAAAGTGCTATTCCCATCCTTCCTCCTCACAACAACCCCATGGGAGAGTACTATGTTAATTCTCATATTTTCCATAAAGAAACTGAGGATCGGAGAGGTCAAGTCTCATGCCCAAGGTCACAGGTTGCTGAGCATTGAAAACTGCGTTGAAGTCGAGCGTGTCTGAGCCCAGCACCAACCATCAAAATGTGGCTTTTCTCATTTTCCAATCCCTCCTCTGGAGAAAATGAGGCCAGAGAGGGGACCAGCCTTGCTGTGGTCCCGCTGCCACTGATAGAGTCTGGGGAGAAGGCGGCCCTCCGAGTCCCGCTGCCCTTTTCTGGGCCCTCCTGACTCCTGCAAGTCCCAACATGGGACAGTGCCAAGGCCGTCTCCCTGGTCAACCACACCCGCGGGGCGGCCGCCGACCAACTAAAAACATTGCCAATATTCTTTCTAATTCTCCTGCCTTTTTTTTTTTTATGAACAGAGCATGGAGCTTTTTTTGTTTTTTTGTTTTTTTTCCCCCCCGGCAGGTCCTAATGTGATTATGTGTGTAGCAGACAAACATACAAATGTACGTGACTTTGAGTTATGGGGAATGCCAGGATAGGCTGTATTTAAAACAACAAGTCTATTACTCAGAGCTCGAGAGGACCAGAATAGCATTATTAGGAGGCCTTCTGCCGACGTTTGTGGCAGGATTCCGTTTGCTGGTGTTTCGGGCTGGTTCTCTCTTCGTTCCGATGCAGCTAGTGATTAGCAGTTGCCCTACTAGGTGCAAGGCCCGATGGTAGGCCTGGGTGGGCGCTTCCTTCCTTGCTGCCCTTTCCTGTCACGCCTCCACCTTCTTCTCTCTTTGCTTTTTCCCCTAGCCTTTCTTCGCTCCCTCCCCTGTTGCCTGCCTCCCTTATTCCAACAGGTTTGGGGGTCCTATTATGTGCTGGGCACCCTGCTAAGGCATTCACACAAAGATAAATCACCATCCCTTTCATGAAGGAGCTAACAAGTTACTGCGGTGGAAGGTGCCGGAGCTGGAAGGGTCCTTTGTAATCATGCCAACATCTTGTTTTCGAGTTGGACAAAGCAGAGTAACCGGAGGAGCGAGCGGACTTCCCCGGGGTCACACAGCTGGAGGGCAGCAGCTTGGGATGAGTGCTCAGCATTCCAGACTCTTTAGACATTGCTCTGTCTGCCACGGCGGGCCCAAGCAACAGAGTCGGGCCACGTGGGTGCCCGGCAGAGACACCTGGGTCCAGCCAGCCAGCACCAGCTGATGGCAGGACGGACCTGGGACAAGTCCTAAAACAGGAGCTCCCTATGTGACCCGCTGATCGCTGACCCCATCTTGCTCCTCCCACTCACCCCTGCTGGGGTCCCCTGAGGGCTTCAATAGGGCTCCTCTAAGCTTTTGGGGTCACAACCCCCTTTATAGGCACCCCAGCGTCCCAGCCATGCCCCAATTTAAGCAATCAGAGAAGCCCAGAAAGAATTTCACTGCAGTAGGTGAGCTGAAGGCTCATGACTACAAACCCAACGAGTAGGAAAGAGGTGGCTCTGCAGCCAGCCTGACCTTGAGCAAGTGACATACTCACTCTCTGCCTCGGCTTCCTCATCTGTAAAATGGGCTGACAAGATGCTTTCCTCGTGAGACTGTTGGGAGGACCCCACGTTAGCTCACGGAAAGCCCTTGGGGAAACAGCAGGGGCAGGCGCTGACTGTGTGTGGCCTTGGTTTCCATGCTTACACCTCCTGCTCTGAGCCCTGTCCCGGGGGCGGCTCAGCCCCGCCCTCCCGGTGTCTAGCTCTGATTCTGCCACATCATGTGATGGTTCTCTGATCCCTCAGATTCACGGAAGACACGGCTATTCTTGAGCTCCCGCTGCATACAAGGCTCTGCGAGGCACGCGGTGGGGAGACTCCAGGCATCTCAGGGAAGCCTCTCTGTACCTCGTGCGTCTCCGTGGAAAAACAGGCCTAGACACGGTACCTGCCTGCATGGCTGCCCCGAGGAATTAGCGAACGAGTCATAGAGACAGAGTGAGTGCGCCGTCATGAGGACAAGCTCTGAGGACTGGTGTGTGCAAGGCCATGGTGTTTAGAGGGAAACTAGCTAATGGCCCCTGCCTGGTGGTCACACTTGCCACAGATCCTGCGTGGCTCCTTCCTGCCCCACCGAGTGCAGATCAAACACCTCGTCCCCAGCCTGGGGGCCTGGCTTGTCCCTCATGAAGAGCCACCATCTGATTTGCCAGAAGGTTTCCTGCACAGGCGGCCAAGTCAGGTTCAGCACCTCGGGGTTTGTGCTGGGTCCCTCGGGAGCTCGCTCCCTTTTATGGAGAGTGCGTCGCGTTCCAGAAATCGGGCTGAGTAGTCTCCAAAGGTGATCTCATTAAATCTGCACACCGACCCTACAAGGGCAGCTGACAATATGACCCCTACTTCACAGACGGGGAAGTGGAGGCTCAGAGAGGTTGAGGCATTTGCCCAGTGTCGCACAGACACCGAGTGGCAGAGCCAGGACTCTGAATCCTCAGGCCAGCCTCTGGCTTATGTAAGGGAGCTATTTCTCATCTCCGACCCTTTCTCTTCCAGACCCGCCCTGCCCCCCCACCCCCCAAGGCTATCTGCTCCGGTCACGCTGCACCCCTGCGGTCGGGGCGAGGGCCATCCTCCCGGCTCCCTGGATCTGCCCTTTCCTGAGCCGAAGAGGGTGACCCAACAGCCCTCTGGTCTGACCTTCTGCAAGCCCTCGCCCCCGATCGCCTGCTGACCTTGACCCTCGGCCTTTCCTCTTGCCTCTTGAGGTCACTCCTTCCAGGATGTGGTCCCACCATCCTGTGACTCACTCACGCTGCCCTTTCTCCAGACACACGGCTGTCAGGCCCCCGCCTCCGCAAGCACACATTTCCAGCAGCACCCGCGTGGGCTTCCGTGGCTCTCAGCCAGGGGGTCCTCGGGACACAGAGGAATGGGGAGGGCGTACGCTCCAGTTGCCGCAGCTGTCAGCTGGGCCGCAGGAAAATGTTCCCTGGCCTAAAGCCTCAGGGAACCCCGGCATCGACAACCCCTTGAGAAATCCCAGGATAAGCTAACATCTCCCAGATGTATCTGATGATCGGATTCTTTTTTTTTTTTAAATCCCTCTTTCTGATTCCAGGGAACATATCAAACAACCTCCCCGGCAGCCCTGATGTGAAGCATGAAGCAGCACGCTGGTCTCGCCTGTTCAAATTGCCCCACCTCTGCCGAAGAATTCAACTCGTCCTTCAAGGCCCCATCGGAAGCCTACACCTTTCGGGAAGTTTTCCTTGATTCCTTCAGTTAGACACAATCTTTTCTTTCCGGGGAGTCTTCAAGCCAAGGGTTTTTTGTGAGCGACCGCAGCAGGCGCTGGGTGGCACGGAGCCTGAGATGGACTTTGGAGTCCCACACAAATCTGTGTCCCCGTACTACCTCTTCGGCGCTGGGTGACCTTGGACACAGTGACTCGACTTCCCCGAGCCGCACCTGCAACTGTGTCCTCACCTGCCACACGGGACAGTAACAGACCCCGTCTGCAGTGTTTTCACACGAGCAGCACAGCAGAACGTGTGGTGGGCCATAGTACGCAGTTAATGAATGGAAGTTGCTATTATTACTCTTATTGTTAATTTTATTGCAGATACTGTTCAGAATGTCAGTATCTGTTGAGTGGAGTCGCGATCTGTGCCGGGACGTAAAGGGCCGTTTGGAGTGCGACCTCCCCCGAGCCCCCTGTCTGCCCCCTACTACGGGCCAGAGGCTGAGGGGTGCCCCGGCTCGGGACTTGCACCTGGAGTTGCCTCCAAGAAGGAGGCCAAGTTGGGAGGCTGGAGTCCCCCCCACGAGAGCGCAGGGTCCTCAAGGCCTCCCTGGGTCCCCACTGGGAAGGGACGCCCAGAGGCGAGGCTGGTGTGGGGTTAATGAGTCTCTCCCTCCTGCAATCCTCTGACAAATGGATCCTCCCCACCCTGCGCCTCCAGGGAACCTCGAGGTCCCTTCCTTGGCTGCTGCCTCCCTGGTAGAGACCTCTGAGTAGGCCATTATGGCTTAATTACCGGCTAAACGCTCTCATTTGTTCTCCGTTTGTCAGCGGCGAGTCCAGGCCAGGGCACTGGACGCAACTTTGGAATTCCTCACCGAGCTCTGGCTTTGGGAGATGAAGCCGCCCCGTGTCCTTCCTCCCTGGTGGCCGAGAAGCTCCGGGGCTGGTGCTGGCCGCCCTGCCCGCCACCCTGCGCTCCTGCCTTGACTCTCCTCCTGGCTTCTCCCTTGGTGGTCTTTCCCCGTGTCGCCTTGGTCTCTCCGCTCCCCCTCGCCTGGTGCCGCAGGATGAACGTGGACCCTGCACGCGTGAAACCCGGATCTGAAGCCCCGTCTCCCGCCGGCCAGCTGGGCCCCGGAATGTCGGTGTTGCGCAGATCGGCCGGAGCGGCCACGCGGGGAGGAGGAGGCGGGGATTTCCGCCGCCCGCTGCGGTTGCGTGTGCTGTCCGGTTACCGACTGCAATGACAGTTGTGTCGCTCACGCGATGCACCTCATCCCTCTGCGTCGCTGCCACGGGTACCTTCGGGGAGGAGGAGAGGGATGTTGGCTCCGACCAGCCTGTCACGCCGGCGCTGTCTTCTGCGCCTCGTCCCCTCACTCGTCTCCTTGCCCCGCAGCAGTGGTCCACGTGGATGACGTGGGTCTGGGAGCGGAGATTCCTGCCTTTGCAATAACGCTGTTGAAAAATCTTCTCTCGGTGAGAAATCAACTTCCTAAGAAACAGCTCATCTAGAGAGCGACTGTGCACGCGGCCAGGGGATGGTTGGTTGGGCGCCACCCCCCAACCCACCCCGGCTCAGCGGAGTGGAGCGTCGACGCTGTCATAGGTGGGATCTATGGGAAGCCAACTCTGGGAGGGGGTGCGCCATGGGGTATGAGGGCGTGTGCTCGGGAGCCATGCCTGGGGGAAGGCGACGAAGGACGCAGGACCGGCCAGAGGGAGACTGTGAGCTGGGACACCGTCCCCCATGGCCCTAGCCGGCCAGCGCTGGGATGGCTCTTCAGAGTCTGCCCAAACTGGGGGTGTGCGGGGCCTTCATTCCCGTGTGCTAACCAGTCAGTAGGTGCAGGCCGCCGCGGAAGGGGAGTGACCCTCGGAAGAGGTGACTCCTCAGCCGAGGCCATCCCTGAAGGGGGCTGACGGTCAAGGTTTGTCAGCAGCCTGGCAGCTGGGACCCAAGCCCCCGTTTCTTCCCAAGGACCATCCAAGAGGTGCATTACAGAGATAACTACAAAAGTTCTAGAATGTCTGGTCTAGCGGAGTCACGACCTCCTCATGCTGGACACAATTCTGCTTCTCCTGACTCTGGTCTTCCCAGCCCCACTTGCCCTTTGCTGCGTCTTTTGTCCTCAGGATCCCGATCCCCCCACGCCCACCCCCGCTTCAGACCCAACCTGGCAACTGGACGTGGCTTTGAAATACCCAGGCATGTTCTGGCCCTTGCCTCTTGGCTCCACTCCGACCCCAGTGACCCCCTCTCTAGAGGAAGGACGTAAGCCTCTTCATCAGTCAGCTCCTGGATTTTTGCACTTATGGAAGGGAGCCATGTCACCAATCATGCAAAGCAGCCGATAATGCAGAATCATTTACATTTGTCCTTCAGTTGCGTTATGTGATTACAAGGGGATGGGGAAAGTGTGGTGGGACTAAGGGGGTGCACCCTGGATCCCGCCTGCCTGTGTGTGTATCTCGGCTCTACCACTTACTAGCTGCATGACCTTGGAAAAAGCACTACGCCTTGCTGGGCCTCGGTTTCCTAACCTGTAGCAAGGAGGCTTTAATAACGGTACCTGTCTTACTCAGCAGCTGTCGGCTCTGTGAATCCTTATGTCAGAGCCTCAGGACGGTGGCTGGCACATACTGTCCTGAAATCCCGGACAGTAACCAGTGGACGGGGCATCGAGGACCCAGCCCCAGGGACAGTCCTATCTCCCCGTCACATGCATGTTTTCACCAAACGATAAGAAACCGTGTGAACTCCGTCCACGGTTGTCTGCCAAGGCCTCCTGGCGAGTTAAGGCCCCGAATGCACTAGCCCAAGGATTCTGGGATATCAGTCTTGATCCCCGAAAGGTAGCAGAGAAAAGGCTGAAGGAGCCGAAGAGAGGAAAATCTGCATCCCGAGTCTGCCTTCAACAGCCACGTGTACTCGGGGGTGGGGACAGTCAGAGCCGGGTTGTCCTCCCTGCTCTGGGACACTCCTTTCTTATCTGTGAGGCAAGGGGGTCCTTGTCGGGCTCTAGCAGACTCTGGGTCTTGTTGGGCCTCTGGACACGGAGGCCGTGGATCCCAGGGGCCAGCAGATGGCACCCTCTATCCTGTGTCCATCCTCGGGGCAAGGCTTCCCAACTGGCACGCCCTCAAGGACACCTCTGAGCATCTGTAAGGCCATGCCAGCGAGTGGAGTCCTTGAACCCCGAGCATCTCTGCTCTCCCCACCATCCCTCCTTACCCACGTCTCCGAGCCCCAAGCCCTGTGACTCCCATCACGGTGGCTGGGGCTGTCCCCCTGCTTTGGAGATGGAGGTTTTCCCTGCTTTTCGTCTGGCCCCCCGTCACTGCCTGGTTCTGCAAGGCATTTCATGACACTGTCCTCGTCCCCAGGTCTGCACTGCGGGGTTGGGGAGCCACCAGCCCAGGCCCCTCCTCCCCGTCCGCACCCCTGCAGTCTCCTGCTGCAGGTGCACGGTGCTCCGAGCTCCCGCGCCCAGGAGAGCAGCTCGGGGAAGCAAGGCAGTGGGGACAGAAGGGAAGGAGCTCCCCCAGCCTGGTGTCTTGTCCTGCAGCCCCAGTTCTCTCCTGGAGGGGCTGGTGTTTTGCTTCGAGCTGGAGGGGATGCTCTGGGGGCCACAGGAGGTGAGGCGGTGGAAAGCGGCCCTGAGAGGCGGGGGCGTGGATGACTTCACAATTATTATCAGGCACCGACTCTGGGCCAAGCGCGCAGCCAGCCCACGGTCGGCGATGCAGGTGCTATTGTCACGCGATGCAGGTGCTATTGTCACGAGGAAGTCAACGGCCAGAGAGGTCAAAGCTTACGGACAGCGCCGCAGCTAAGAAGTAAGTGGCAGGAGGGAGCGTCGCAGAGTCGGCCTGGCTTGGGAAGGGAGTCAGACCACGTGAGGCGGCGGGAAGGTGCCTCGGGCAGCGTCATCCCGTGGGTTCTGCTCTGCCCCTGTACTGCAGTCCCGTGACCTCCCACCGGGCACTTGCTCCCCTTGGACCTCATAGCTTCCCCACTTGAAAACGGGAGCACTGGACCAGCACGCTCTCGAAGGATCCTCCAGCATTAGGAGTCCCCGAATAGACATTCCCTGGGATTAACGCTTGTTAAAAACTGTTTGCAAGAACCCAAGAACCCCCATATGCGCAAGCCCAGCCATATGCACCAACGGAGGAGGCGGCAGCCTGCATGGTGTGAAGGACGGACGGCTGCGGGCTGCGGGCTGCGGGCGGGGCCGGCCCGGAATATCTCCGCCGTTCATCCCGCTGCCAGAGCGCCTGCAGTCCCGCTGCTCCAGAGTCGTGCCTTCCCGGAGTCCCTATCTCAGAATGCCAGGACCTGGGCGGGCGGGGAGGGGAGGCGGCGGCGGATTTGCCCCTTCCCTTCTGGGAGGAGCTGTGCTTTGGTTTTGATGAACATAGAAACTGGTTTGCACTTCCCGAGTTCAAAATAATTCTCCTGTGGGTGAGAAAAGGCTGCCCGACACCAGCTGGGGAGGTAGGGGGGACTGGGGAGGGCAGCAGGCGGCCTGCTGGCTGCTCTGGGAGGCAGCCCTGGCTCTGGCTCCAGAACGGACCTGGGTGCGAGTCCTGACAACTGGTGACCTTCGGGTGGGCTCCGACGCCAAGTCCCTCACTTCTCTGCGACTCAGCTGGTGGAATGTCTTCTTCTGGAGGAGGTGGGATCCAGCCCAGCAGCAGCCCGGCCAAGTGAGCATGTTCCCAGGAGATGCCGGAGGCTGGAACCGGGGAAGTGCCACTCCCCTCCCCTGGATCCGCTGGCAAGCCCAGCCCCGCACCCCTCCCCTCCCGCTCAGTCTGTCAGCTGCTGATGGACAGGAAGCTGTCATCCTCTTCCCTCATCCAGCATCACCGTCACGTCCCCCACCCGGCCCCCTCCCGGCTCCCGGAGGCTGGGAAGCCGCTCCCGATGAGGAAGTGCTCTGGACCATCTGTAACCAAGGGCAGCAATGACCCCCGCCTCGCACGCTGTGCCGCACAGGTGGGGCGATGTGCTGGCGCGTGACGGGGGCTCGATGTGTGTGGGTGACGCCCCAACCATTTCTGTCCTTAGGGCCCCCCCGTGTTTCTGAGCTAGAGATGAACATGGGGATTGGCCCAGATGGTGGGCTGAGGCCTGCGCCATAGCCACATACATCCTCTGTCATAACCTACTGGTACGTTAGGCCCTGGGACCTCAACAGAGGGCAACCCTCACAGTCACAAAATGATGGGCTACAGGGGCTCACAGTAGGTGCTCAGCGGGTTGTATTATACTCAGGAGAACACCTTGGGGTCCCTCCTGTGGCACCTCTGGGCTCTGGGGGATCTGGCCGGTCCCTGCACAGCCATCTGACCTCACCTCCTGCTACTTTCCATCTGGAGCATCCGCGGGCCTTCCTGCCTCCCTGGAACATTCCAGGCGAACTCCTGCCTTCGGCTTTTATTCCTTGTGGCTCCTCTCTCTCTCGGGAAGATCTTCCCAGATACCGTGGTCATTCCCTTGCCCTCTTCCCATCTTTTCAAGTGTCACCCCAGCAGGGAAGCCTTCCCCGACAACCCTGGGGACCCTAACTCCCTTCGCTCTCCACTGACCTCCTCCTTACACCCCCGTACGTGTTTCTTTATCTGCTTAGTGCAAGCGTCGAGTTGCAGGGGTGGCGATTTTCACAAGGCTCGTCCGCTGTACACCCTGGGGCCTAGGTGGGTGTCTGGCCCGTAGTAGGTGCTCCGTAAACACGTGTGGGATGAACGCACAGACATGTGAGTGAACACAGGGTGGGGGCGAGAATTTGCTCAGATCCAGCGTTTCCTAACACGGTGCTCCAGATCTCGAGGGTGCCACAGGCTGTGCAGGGATTTGAGAGCTCCCCTCCGTGGTTCAAGAGGAGTGAAGCCGATCACGCATTTACCTGGGATTAAATCCACATCGGCTGCAGCTTCATAAATGAGGCTCCCTCTGCAATAATTCACCCCGCAAACATGAACTGAGCACCTCCTGCAGGCGGGGCGCAAAGCCAGGCGTTAAGGCTATGGCTTCGAGGGAGACACACAGCTTGGGCCTTTCGGAGCTCACGGTATCACCTGGGAACGGACCCCACCCCACTCAGAGTGGGGCCCGGGTCCCTGCACCGACAGGGTCTCTGAGTCCACTTCGGACTTTCTGCCTACAAGGCGATTGTAAGATCCTCTCCAGTTCTGTAGCTACTGGGAAGACTTCAGGGACACAGAGGTGTGGGGTGCTGCTGATCCCGGGGTGGGGGCTGGGACGCTGAGGGACGGCTCACCACGGGGGCTCCGATGAGGGTAAACTGAGTCCCAGGCCCTCCCTTGCTGCCCTCTCCGTGGGGGCGACCGCTCTTTTCCTTCATCAGCATCCTGGCGCGGCACCCCCGGAGCTGCTTTCCCTCGAGTGGTGAAAGCCAGGCTGTGTGCCAACTTGTTAGGAATAGCTTCCCAGCTTCTCGGAGCCGGGAGGGGGCCGGGTGGGGGACGTGGTGGCGATGCTGGGTGGGGGAAGGGGGTGACAGCTTCCTGTCCATCAGCAGCTGACAGACGGCTGAACAGGAGGGGAGGGGTGCGGGGCTGGGTTTGCCAGGCGGATCCAGGGCAGAGGCGGCTGTTTCTCCCGGGTACCAGCCTCTGGGCCTCTCCTGGGAGCACATCAACCCCGGGGGGCTGCTGCTGGGCTGGCTCCCACCTCCCACATGCCACAGCCCGTGTGTGTGCTGATCCCGCACTAGAGGATTTGGCTTGCGGAGGGAAGCAGTCAGAGCAAAGCACAAAAGACCTTCCTGGGAAGAGCGGTGGCTGTCCCTCTAGAGCGCCCTCCCTCCCCAAAGCAGGAAGCATTTAAGTCAGATACAAAGAAGGACATCCTGACGCGGCCAGATGCCCAGCAGGGACCTGTGTGCTCAAAGAGGAGCGCGGACACCTGCCTGGAGACTGTGGTTTCCCATTTCTGAATCGCCTGTATGAATCCACATTCATTCGCTCATTCATTCACTCTCCCCCACCTTACTCTGTGCCCAGGGCTGCGGCCTGGGGACCTCGAGATACGAGATATGTAAGACAAAGTCCTTTCTCTCAAGGAGGGCAGGAGCGAGTCAAGGCAGGCGCCCAGCCAGCCGTAACACCCTGGGGCTGCTTGTGCCGTCACGGAGGGGTTGATGAGGGCAGCAGGAGTCAGCAGAGAGGGAAGAGGTGACATTGGGGCCAGGAGGATGACAGGAGGCTTCCTGTAGGAGGTGGTATCTGCCCCGGGCTGGGTAGGATGTCAGAGACCCCGGAGGAGAGGACAGTGTGCCCAAAGACCTGGAGGCGGGAGGGTGCCGGGTGCAGGCAGGAGCGGCTGGGGCGCCACGTGGCCAGGAGCTGTGGGTGCCAGGGAGGGCTGGGTCACCTGGCCCACGTCTGGCCCATCAGTGGAGTCCCTCCTCCTGGCTACGGGATTGGCTCCAGAACGGCATGTGACCCAAGGCGGTCCATTGAGACTCAGCCATGGGACTCTTGCATCATCCCCTCCACAGCTCCGGTTCCTTCCAACCAAGGAGGTCTGCCTTAGCTCAGGCGGCTCGAACAAGACACCATGGACCCTACGGCTTTACACAACAGACCTTTGTTTCTCCCAGTTCTGGAGGCTGGAAGTCCTAGATCGGGGTGCCAGATGGTTGCATCCTGGTGAGAGAACTCTTCCCGGCCTGCAGATGACCGTCTCCTTGCGTGTCCTCACGTGGCGGAGGGCAGCAAAAGCTCTGGTCCCCTCATCCGGGTATAAGGGCACCGATCCCATCATGGGGGCTCCACCTCCACAACTTCAGCCAAACCCCATGACATCCAAAGGTCTCAGCTCCAAACACCATCCCACGAAGGATTAGGGGTCCAACATGTGAACTGGGGGCGGGTGGAAGTGGGGCCGGGGTGGGGGCACAAGCATTCAGACCAGAGCAGAGTTATTTTATGTGCATGCTCTAACGGGAGAGAGGGATGCGGGCTTGAGCTCCAGTCAGTCTCATGCTCTCCGGTGGTCTTGGGCACACTACAGCCTCCGTCTGGGTCTCAGTTTCCGTGATCGTAGAATAAGGACCTCTAGCTAGGTAACCGTGGAAGCCCTACCAGCTCTCCCACTCTGGCGTCAGACGTCTCTAATGCCACCTGCTGTCCATCCTCCATGCCACCGGCTCCTAAGGGGGTGGGGGACAGGTTCTGCGGACTGTGTGAGCACATGAGCCCAGGGCCTCATAACAATTGCTCTCCACGCCTTCTTATGCCTTGCTGTGCTTGCACTTCCACCCAGTAACAAGATTGGGGGCGACTCCTTTTGATGAGACCTTGCAACTCGAAAGGAGCTGAAAGCCTGCCAGGCGGTGGGGCTCCGAGACGGCCGGCGCTCTGTGTGTCACTGGCGCAGCCCAGCCCGAGCCCAGGACGTGGAGGCCCCGGGGACTCTGGCTCCCCCGGCATCTCCCCCATCTCTGTTCTCCATTAAGACCAGGAAGTTCATTATTTCCCTGACTGGCTTTTCTGGCAAGACTCAAATTAATTTTCCATCTCTCCCCCTCTCCCAAGCCTTGCAATCATTAAATGCCAGGGAAAGTTAAATAAACAGCTGATTTACAGACGCATTTTCTTTCTTTCTTCCTTTTTTTTAAAAGCAGGGACCTCTATTAATCAGTTGTGCAGGGAGCAGTCTGATTAAGCAGTTGGCGCACCCTTCAGATGAGCGAGCCTGAGGTCAGAGGGCCTAGAGGCTGGCAAGAGGCTCCTAATCAGGAGCTAAAAATAACACAGGCTCCTGCCTGCCTCTCCCTCTCTCCCCCCAGGTCCTGGGCCAGCCCGGCCTTTTCTGCGTGGAGGGGTGAGCCCAGGCACCCGGCCCCAACCCCCTGGGCCTCCCCACTGCTCTGAGCTGCACGGATTTTTTTCATTCAGCTCCACCGCTCTAGAGAGACTCAGAGAGGGGAAGAGAATTGCCCAGGGTCACACGGCAGGGCTGTGACAGCGCTGGGATTAGAACTCTGAATCCCAGTTTGGGGCTAAGGGATAAAAGAGGTTTCCAGATTTGAACGCCTTGAAGAATAGGACAACAAAAGAAAATACATGGCAGAGAGAGCACATGCACGGGTCCACTGTCGTGTACACAGGTGCGCGGACACAGCCCCACACAGAGGCACCCCAGCTGCGTGTGCTTGTATGCACACTTGCACGAGGACCTAGCTCCTCAACGGCCTTTGCTTTTCAGCCCTGGAGAGCAGAGTGGTCCTCTGGTCTCCCAGCGCTGAGTCCCCCCAGACACAACCTCTACCTGGATTGTCCTGGCTTGGGTGGAGGACTTTTGCCCACTTGCCCTCTGCTTCACCCAATCTGGTGCCCTTAGGTCCTATGAAGCGGTTTGCAGCCTCACTGTGAGGCCAGCCCCACGAGCTCTCAGTGGGCAGCGCTCACAGCCTTGGGCTCCTGTCTTGCCTCTTCTCCCAATGGCCAGGGACCCTGGGACCCTCAAGACTCATTAAGGATGATGAACTCCCCTTCTATAAAGTGCAGACAAAAGTTCTGGCTTCCCACAGCTGTGGCAGGGATGACATGCGAGGGTTTATAAAGCACCTGCTACCGCATTTGTTCAGCAAACATGTGTCAAGGGCCCAAAGGGGTGCTCCTGCCTGGGCACCTAGCAGGTGGAAGCGATTGTGTCATCTGGCCATGAGGCACCTCCTGAGCAGTTGCCTGAAGCCAGGGCAAGTAGCTATAGACTCATGGGTGTCTCCAGGGAGGATGGCCCAGGATGGCGGGGGAGACAGACAGTAAGAACCTCATTCCAAATGATGCAAGGGCACCTGGGTGGCTCAGTGGTTGAGTGTCTCCCTTCAGCCCAGGGCGTGATCCTGGAGTCCTGGGATCGAGTCCCACGTCGGGCTCCCTGCATGGAGCCTGCTTCTCCCTCTGCCTGTGTCTCTGTCTCTGTCTCTCTCTCATGAATAAATAAATAAAATCTTAAATGATGTGAGAAACACTCTAAAAGATGAAAAGGTGGTCAGAACAAAATTCAAGCCCACAAATCTAGTTGCTTCCTGTGTGCCTGGGGGCTCCGCTAAGGGCTTTTTGCCTCTTTGTCTTAATAAATTCTCAAAACAACCCAGGAGGGGAGTGCTGTTATTGCCCTCCTTTTACGGGTGAGGAAACTGAGGCACAGAGAGGGTTAGTAACTTGCCAGGGGTCACACAGCTGGTGGGTGGTGAAAAGGTCAACAGGAGCCCAGAGGAAGGGTTACTAGCCCCAGAGGGGGAGTCAGGCAGGGGAGCACTTCCTAAGAGGAGAGTCTGAAGGTGGGCCTCCAGCCCTCAGACCCTGACACCCTCCAGAGATTCACCCCCCCCACCTCCTGACCCAGAAAGGGCAGCCCTGTGACCCAGTGCCCTTGGACCTAGCTGACTGGGCCAAGATGGGCACCTGACCAAGGAGCTGGCCAATCAGACTCTTGCTCTCCAGAATTTAAACAAGCAGAACTGGAGAACAGGGAGCCACAGCTTTTGAAGCCCGGAGGTGATGGAGGAGCTGGTAATGCAGCAGCTGAAGGGGAAGGTAGGGGGATGGAGTGGGTCCTGGAAGAGGCGGGGCTGAGACACTGCAGGAGGGTCTGGGGGTGCGAGGGAAACAGTGGGAATGAACCTGGTTTGGATGGATTCGTTCCATTTCTGACCTAGAGGCTCAGCTTTTCTAGCTTCTGGGGTTCATGGGGGTGCCCTCCTGGCCTGATAATCAACCCCTCTCTCCTTAAGGGAAGCTAGAGCTTCAGTTTCTTGCCACCAAACAATGCCAGCCTAGGACAGGCGAGCGGGTGCGTCTGTGCCAGCCTGAGAAGACGGGAAAGGGCAGGGGAGAGACGGGGAGAGAGGCGCTCACTCTGGGGAAGTCTGCGGCTGGCACCTGGCGGGAGGTGGCCTTGGGGAGGGGTGCTGGGAACAGACAGCCCGGCCGGCGGGCCTCTCTGCTCCAAGTTGGTGTCCAGCTGTTGATGGGGCTGGTCCACGTGTGAGGCTGCTGGGTGCTCTGCCTCGGAACAGAGGCCCCAGGGCTCATTTTCAATCAGGCCCCGTCCCCACCACACGTGCAGAGTTAATTAAACATAGCCTTCCCTTCTGCCAGGAAATGAAAAGCAGCCTCCTGTTAGAACAATTAGTACCTGCGGCCCCGCCCCCCTCTTCCTTCCTCCCACCTTCTCTTAATACCTGGCCTCCATCATCTCAGACTCTGCTTCCCACCCATCAGTCAGCACCAAGAAGCCAAGAGAAAAGAGGGGAGACGGGACAGATGGCCACTGATCCCTCCCGGGACAGGGTGACTCTCCCTATCAGCAAGGGCCGGGTTTGGGGGGGGGGTGGCCACAGCGCGGGGGTAGAGAGTGAGGCCATTGAGTTGTTGGGAGCAGGTGTCCTAACCTCTCTGCTGTCTCATCCATATCACAGGGATCGTATGGCCTCCCAAGACCTTCAGGATCCAGTGAGATCTGTGTGGAGAAAGTGCCAAGCCCAGTGCCTGACATGGATGCATCTTTTTTTTTTTTTTTTATTTGAGGAGGGAAGAGGCAGATGGAGGGGGAAGGAGAATCTTAGGCAGACTGCACACCCAGCACAGGGCCCGATGTGGGGCTCGACTTCACAACCCAGAGATCATGACCTGAGTTGAAATCCAGTCGGCTGCTTAACCAACTGAGCCACCCAGGGGCCCCGGCATGGATGCATCCTTCGGCTGTTTCTGTGCTGCTCCCGAGGTAGGTGGGGCTAGGGACCTGTGGTCCACAAGCCTTGCTGTGTGATGTCAGGCTGCTTACTTGGCTTCCCTGGGCATCCGTGGAAGGGGAGGCTGTGGTCACCTCTCTATGTAAAGCAGGTTGCCCAGAGAGCAGGAGGGCGGGCAGGATGGCACAGAGCTCCAGGGCCCGTGGTCTGGTTAAGACTTGCAAGCACCCCATCCCCGCTGGCTCTCCGGTTTCCTGGTTGGGCCAACTCGAGCAGGTGGTTCAGTCCCCGAGCCTCAGTCCCCTCATGGGATGGACGCATCAGCATGCCTGATGCGGTCACAGCAGTGCTTAGCTCCCGATGAGCGCTTGGTAAGCATCAGCTATGTTTCTCTTCGGATTCGTGTTTTCACTGCAGTCCAGCCCCTGCCTTCAGATGAGACTGCAGCCCAACCGGAAGCCTGTCCTTGGAGGACGAATCTTGAGTTCCCATCAAAAGTGACTCCGGAAAGAAGGGTCACTCTCTTGGCCAGCCGCATTCATGTCTGGGATCGGGAAGGGGAAGGGTCAGGGGAGGTTTTGGAGGGGCCAGTTTTGTCCTCCTTAAGCCAGAGCTGGGCAAGCTCAGCAGGCAGGGCCAACAGGAGGATTAAGTGGGATGGTTATGCGAAGTCCTTGGTGCGTGGCTATTCCCCCTCCATCCACGGCCTCCCTCTAGTGACTGGTGGGCCACTGCCACCTCGAACGGCACCTCCCCGGCAGACCGGAAGCACCGTTGAACACCTGCTGCATGCAGGCATCATGCCGGGTGCCCCCAACGGACACGGAGGCCCGAGCTGGGATTGCCTGCGCTCAGAGCAGAGGGGCAAACCCCAACATGCATTAAACTAAGCAGTAGCTTCGGGCTCTGGGATATGAGGAAGAATCCTTCTCGGGGGGCAGCACATCCAGAGCAGAGTGGTGAGGTGCAGATGCAAGCGCTAGAGGGACCGAGGGACAAGAAGAGGGACCCTTTTCAGGATGGGATGGCGCAGCCTCGCTCAGGGGTTGGCCCTGACCCAGCCATTGTGACTGGAAGTGCATCCTGGGGTCTTACCTGAATCCTTCCTGCTGCAGCCGGGTCTCATTTCCCCTAATCCTATCCCGCTA
Source organism: Canis lupus dingo (assembly GCF_003254725.2). Taxonomy (NCBI): domain Eukaryota; kingdom Metazoa; phylum Chordata; class Mammalia; order Carnivora; family Canidae; genus Canis; species Canis lupus. The sequence continues at coordinate 79,040,082 of NC_064244.1, read as the reverse complement.
ACAACAGACCATGTGAACTAGGGGCCAGCTTGGCAAAGGTAAGGTCAGACTAACATATGGTGAGAAGATTTCCTGGCGGGACTCAGAAATAGCTGGGGGGGGGGGGGGGCGGGGAGGCAGCCCCGGTGGCGCAGCGGTTTAGCGCCACCTGCAGCCTAGGGCATGATCCTGGAGACCCTGGATCGAGTCCCACGTCAGGCTCTCTGCATGGAGCCTGCTTCTCCCTCTGCCTATGTCTCTGCCTCTCTCTCTCTCTGTGTGTGTCTCTCTCATGAATAAATAAATAAAATCTTAAAAAAAAAAAAGAAAAGAAAAGAAATAGCTCGGAATGCCACTCCCAAAGCAGACCCAGCCACAGTGGAAGCCCTGGTACCTGGGGCCTTCTGTGGTGGCTGCTTTGCGGTGACATTGACGGCGGTGGGTCAGCAACAGCCACGCTGGACAGCTGGACAACTGGACCGTTGTCGCTAAGATCAATCTCACTGCTTTACAACTTTGAGATGGGCTGTCATTAAATTTTTTTTTTTAATTTGCATTTTGCCAGAGATGGGGCCTGGACATACTGTGAGCGGACTGACTTGTCTGTAGTCTTAGATCTATACCCCTTCCCCAAGCCTCTAATTGTCATTGAGCTAATGATCAATGAACTTGGCTGAGCTGTCCAAAGCCGCAATGGTTGGGGCGGGCTGCCCGTGAACGCAGCTTCAAAAGCAACCCCTGATGGGAGAAAAGTGACTTCTTTGGTCTTCAAAGAGCTGATGAGCAGAATGTCCCTTTCAAGCAGGTCATGTGTAGGCTCTGAGGGGAGAGACACCAAAAGGCCACCGAGGTCCTGACCCCCAGGAAGCTCATGTTCTAGTCTGGAGGGGAGACACGCCAGCAGCACGTGAGGTCTCCGGCCCCGACCCCCGGCGGTCCCCCGCAGCACACGTCGCCGTCTGCCTCCCTGCAAAGCTCATCGTCTTGCATGTTGTCTGTCCCCACGCTGTGGGCAGGGGCTTGGTCTTGTTCACGGCTGCGTCCGGAGCACCCGGCCTACTCCCAGGCATACAGCAGGTGCTCAATAAACATATGCCGAATGAACAGGTGAATGAATAAAGGCAGGGAGGATGGCTCAGCAGGTCTTTCCCGGGGCGTGGGATGGCCCCAGCAGTCACTCGGGCTCTCGCCCTGTGGCGGGGTGGACACCTCCTCTCCTCCCTGGCTCTGGGGTGCTCTGTCTCCCCGGCTGTCCCTTGCCTGACTTTGGCCTGGAGCTGGGGGCTGAGCCGGGTTCCCAGGCCCTGGCTCTATTCCTTCCCTCCCCCCCCCCCCCCCCCCCCCCCCCCCCGCCAGCCTGCCTGGGCGGAGCAGGGAGGAGAGCCAGCCAGTGGCCTCCCCGGGCCCGGCTCCTTCGGGGGTGGGGTCAGCTTCCATGGTCTATCTCTGCTCTCCCGTCCTGGAACGCCCCACCCTCCCTGATCCTGCCCTTGTCTTGTGGACAAAACCTGTGCCTGTCAGTGTCAGCGTCCAAAGGTTTATTCCTCAAGACAGACTTGCCTTCCAGCCACCGCTCACCAACATGTGACCTCGGCCAAATAACCGTCTATTACAGAGCATCAATTTATTTATCTATAGAATGAAAATAAGTAAAGATACTAATCGAATCCCATTATTTTGCAGCAAGGTTTGGTGAGATAATGCACGTGACGCACTCGGTACCGTGCTCAGCACGTAAGTAATTTATGCTTCTACTTACGGATTTCTGCTGCTACTCTTGTCATTATCATAATCTTCAGTGTTTATGTGCTGGGCACTTGGTAGGCGCCAACAAATCGATCAGGGCTTAGCCCCTTGCTCTCTTTAGAAGTCAGGGCTTTTATTTGGTTGTTGTTAGGACGGGGAGCACAGTGAGGTTTGGAATCCACCTGTTCTGCGGACCTGGAGTTTACCCTCCCGGGTGAAGGTCTCCCTCTGGCAATTGTCAGAAGAGCTCTTCTTGTCGAATTAATATTGACTAGAGGAGAATCCTGGCGAACAGGTGTTCAGAGTCCTCCTCTACCCCTTTTTTATCTGCATTTGACGGGAGTGAGCATCAGAGCCCGGAGAGGTTTGGTGCGTTATCTATGGTCACCCAGCGTGCTGATCCAACCGACCCTTCCAGCTTCTGGTTCAGGGCTCCGAGGGCCAGGCTGTTGTCACCCCCAACACCACTAATTGCATCATTTACGTGTGATTGGGATAGTTAGGTCTTCTTGTCATTTCTACAACCTCCCTCTCTCAGGATCCTGTACCAGCCCCTGGAGCAGGAAGGGCAGGGCAGGGCAGGATCAATCCAATGTCATTGCCATCTTTCAAAGGGAGGCCTGAGGCTCAGAAGAGACTCAGCCTGGCCTAAGGTCGCGCAGAGTGAGTGGCTCTAGGTCACCCCACCTGCTGTTCGAGCCTGCAGAGCAGGCCAGCTCTGGTGTGAGGCTCTGGCCCTGCTGCTTTGTGCTGCTCGGCCCCCAGCCCAGCAGCCACCTGGCCCAGCTCCTGGACCCCCGGGCGCCGCTTGCAGGAGACCTCAGGAACTGCTTTAGGGACCCGAGACCCCCAGACACCAAATAAGCGATGGCTTTTTTTTCCTTCTCTCGAGGAGCAGAAGAGAGTTATAGCTTCCGACTCTCGACTCTGCTTTGGACCAAGTTGCACAAAAGCAACAGGCATCCCTTCCTGGAAGACAGATGGTGTCTCTGTAACGGGAGATGGGAGCCCAAAAGGCTGGCAACTTCCCTGGGAAAAGTTTCTTCTTGTTTAGAAATCACCTTGGTGGTTTTAAAAAAAATAGAATTCATGGAAGAACATGGTGAAATTCGTCACAGGGACTCTCCAGGGTGTTAAAGGAGCTGAGATTTCAGGTCATTCCGGGGCCCATCATATTTCTCCCCCCGAGAAGGGCAATAAAAGAGGTCAGACCAGCTCCCCACACCCGGAAGGTGTGCTTGAATCTGTCCCCACTGATTGGCTGCGGGCCTTGGGGAGCCCCTCTTTGACTAACAGGAGCCCCACTGGCTCTAGGGCCCAGAACCCGCCAACCTCTTCTGAGGATTAAAGGACTTGGTGCAGGTAAGGCACTTGGACCAGTGCCCGGCACCTGGCGGACTCAGCGCAAGTGTAAGCGGTTGTTACTATTATTCACAGGATTCCTATAACATCAGGCTGAGGGTAGGAGCCGCGTATGTACGAGAGCAATACTTGAGGGTGCGGGGACGCCTGGGTGGCTCTGCGGTTGGGCATCTGCCTTCGGCTCAGAGCGTGATCCCAAGGTCGTGGGATCGAGTCCTGCATCGGGCTCCCCGCGGGGAGCTTGCTTCTCCCTCTGCCTGTGTCTCTGCCTCTCTCTCTGCATCTCTCATGAATGAATAAATAAAATCTTAAAAAAAAAATACTTGAGGGTGTTGGAGGGACTCAAAGCAGAAGAAAACCCTTTTGGTGTCTGTCTCTCAACATCCTGAAGCCTGCATATCATTGCATTTAAAAAGAAAAATAACAACGACAGCAAAGCAAAGCAGGACCTGACGCAGAGAAGGGGGCCTCCAGGACCCGGGCAGGTACCTGGACGTTGGTCCAGGGAGAGAACAGCCCAGAGGCAGGGCTGTGGCGCCAATGCCCGTTTCACAAACCAGCTGTTTCCCGGAGCCACACAGTGTCCCGGGTCCCTGGGCAGCAGGCCGGGAGCCCATTGTCGGGGCTGCCGTGCCTACCGGGAGCAGCAGGGGCCTGTGCTTGAACGTCGGGGCCGTGCCGGGCGTCCGCCCAGGGGGCATCGGGGGGTCTGGACTCACTAGGGAAGTGTCCTCTCTGCGCCTGGGCACTTGGTGTGGTGTCCAGACCCCTGAGCGGATGAGCTTTTCCTGGGAGCTCCAGCAGCACCTCAGCCTGGGGTAGGAGGGGAAGTGGTTCCACCACCTGCAGGATCAAGGCCACCTCTCTCCTCACTGCACCTGCCTTCTCTCTGCTCTTGTCTCTCCCAGAGATGGTCTAGAAGAGACCCCCGGGGAAGTGGGGGCTGCGGGCGATACCATAGGCCTCTGTGCTGCACGGACCCCTTCCCGGCTGCGCCCACCGCGGCCCAGTATTGAGGGGCCCAGGCCAGGCTGGGGCAGCCCCCTGCGAGTGCAGCAGGACGCGGGGCCCCGGAGCAGTGACCGCAGTAGGCACTAGACCCGTGTCCATGAAGCACTTGTTTCGCGCTGGACGACAAGAGCAGAATCTCTTTTAATGCTCCAAGTCATCCCATGAGGGGCGTGTGACAGCCCCGTTTCCAGATGACAATAACAGAGGCTCAGAGGAACAAAGCAGCTTGTCCCAGATCATAGTTTGAAAGGAGCAGATTCAGGGTTTGAACTGAGCTACGCGTGTTTCCGTTCTCAAGCCCTGCACTGCCGCGTGCTTTATAAAGTGGGAAATACTTAGTTTTCCTTTTAATTAATAAAAATTCCTCATCTTTTTTTTTTTTTTTTAACAGATTCCAAAGCTTTCCCTGCCCATTCATTTACTGGATCCTACGAGGACGACTGGGGGATTGCGTCCTCCTTTTACCAGTAGGGGAACTGAGGCCCAGAGAGGTAAGGTGACTCGGCCTGGGTGGGAGCGGGGACGCCGGGGCTCCTGGCTCCTCTCCCCGGAGCGCTGGGTTAGAGGCGGGCGGTGCTTCTGGGAGAAGCCATCGGGGTGTTCCGCCAACAGAAGGAATGATTATCATAAGCTCATTTCCCAGAGTATCATTCCCCTCTTTTCGGAGATTGGATTTTGGTCGTTAATAAGGGCCACGCTCCCCAGCCTTCCATCACCACCTCCAGTTTTTGAACCTCCTCCCTCCGCTGCAATTTAACCGAGTTATTCATTAACTGCTATGCGCCCAGGAGGTATTTATATCAACTGCGCATTTGGAAATTCAGCTGCGCTTGAAATGTGGGTAAGAAGCTGATGACCTGCGTGGGGGCCGGTAGGATCTGAGGAACCTGCTCCGGAGGCCTCACCCTCCCACGACCCTGCGCGTGCAGAACAGCACCCGGGGCTCCAAGGGTGGATGCCTCGGGAGGCGGGATTGACACCTGTGAGGGTTGTCATGCCCTGGCTTAGGTTTTGTCACTGGTTCCCACCACCTAGCCAGAGTACTTTTTTCTTTCCTTCCTTCTTTCCATCTTCCCATCCTTTTTTGCATCCTTCCTTCCATCCATCTTTCCTTCCTTCCTTTCAACCATCCTTCTTTCTATCCATCCGTCCATATTTCCTTCCTTCCTTCATTCTTTCCTTCCTTCCATTCATCCATCTTTCTTTCCTTCCTTCCTTTCTCCTTCTTTTCCTTCCTTCCCTGTATCTTTCCATCCTTCCATCCAGCCATCCTTCCTTCTTTTTTTTCTTCCTTCCATCTTTCTTTCCATCTTCCCACCTTTCCTTCCTTCCTTTGTTCCTTCCATCCTTCCTTCCTTCTATCCATCTTTCCTCCCTTCTTTCCATCCTTCTTTCTTTCCTTCCATCTATCCAATCATTCCATCCCTCCATCCTTCCTTCCTCATCCTTCCATTCACCATCCATCCATCCTTCCATTCATCTTGTTTCATCACTTCATTAATTGATTTAATGACTGGCTACCATAGTCTGCTTGAATTTTCCTATTTTCCAAAGCATTTATCACCATTTAACATGCTGAAAACAGAGATCTATTGATTAATCTAGTCAATCTGTCTATCCTAATCATTGTTTATTATCTTTCTGTCTCCACCACTATTTGCCCCTCCCTGACTAGAACCAAACATCCACAAGGGCAAGAACCTTTGTTTTATTTACTTGTATTCTAAGTGCTACCCAGTAAACACTTAATAAGTGTTTGTTAAGTGAGGGAATAAACATGGATATGATATTAAACAAAACACAAATTTAAAAGAATTAAGGTAAATATATAAAGAAATGCATTTGTCTGGACCCCTAAAGGCACTATTTTCTTCCATCTGCCTCTAGTGCTTCTTATGTGGGAAGGTTCGAGATCACAGGCCAATTGGAGGAGTTCTTACCCGACATTCTGAGCTTCCAGCATCTGACCCCTGCCCTTTTCTCGTCACCAACAGGCCTTCCAGTTAGTTGGACTTGCTTGTGCTTTCCAAACACACTTTGAGTTCTCTTATACCTCAGGGCCTTTGCACATGCTTTCCCCACCCCCTGCAGGGATCTCTTTAATTCTCTTGTCCATCTGGAAAACTTTCTGCGCACTATTTGCTAGGTTCAGACTATACCTCCTTTGCTATAGTCTTCCTAGACTTTTTTTTTTTTTTCTCATTCTGGGCAAAATTAGACCCATCCTCTGCTTCTTGTGATTTCCTTTACTGAAGAACACTTCAGATGGTGAATTTGCTTTTATTTCTGTCTGTATCCTTCATGGCATGTGAGTGAATTATTGTAATAATAACTATTTACAGAATTATTATAATGATAGTGGCTACTGATTATTTGGTACCTATCATTTACTGTTCCAAGTGTTTCAACATTCAATCCTCATAATAACCTTATGAGGCAGGAGTTATTATTTTCCCCATTTATAAATGAGAAAATCAGTGCAGAGAGATTATGGTAATTTACCCAAGATTACACCTTTAAAAATGGTGGAGCCAGAAATAGACCCTGGGCAGGCTGACTTCAGAGTCCCTGAGCTGTGTCTCTGTGACATTGGACAAGACCTGGAACCTGTGCAGGTCCCAATTTTCCCATCTGTACAATGAATTATTAGTACAGGATAGTGTTTAAGGACTCTTTCGCTGAGGATACTCTTTGGTATCTCTTCTCTCTAGAGACGATATCTCCATGCAGCAACCTCTTCCATGTAGAGAAATATGGTGAGGACCCCATAAGGTTGGGAGTAGAGGATGCAGCAAGCATTTGTTTCTAGGACAGTTTTGGTCTGGGAGGACGGGCAGGGAGATGGGTGATCCTGTGAACATATCAGACCATAACATAACACTGGACTATGTTATATTATATTGTTTTCCCTCCATTCTCCTTTCTTTCTGGCCCTTCCCATGGTTTCCCTGTGGGTTTCCTAGACTTAGCCATGTGACTTGTTCTTGCCAATAGAATGCAGTTGGAAATAATTGTGTGCTTATTCCAAGACAAGATCTTTGGAGCCGTGGCAAGCTCCTGCCAGCACTGTTGAGCCTCTGTTCTCCGTGAGCAAGTCTGAGACTGGAGGTTCTGTAACAAAGACACATGGAACAGACCCGGTTTCTACTTAAATTAGCCTGGAATCGGCCTGGCCTAAGTTAACCCAGCCAAAACCCACCAAACTATAGCTGATCGGTAGGCCTGTGAGTATGAAACACATGTTTGTCACTGCGAGTCATTGAGAATTTGGAGATGTTTGTTATGCAGCTTTGGTATAGCGGAAATCTGACTAATATATAGACCAAACACCAGACCAGCGTTAAGTGCAGCATCCTCGTTGAATTATATTGTCCTTAATCATAAAAAGGTCTCCCTTAAAGTCACATTAACAGTGATGTTGGAGCAAGCAGATAATATTCAGACTTTCTGAACTCCTTGCTAAGCAGAAGCAACATCTTGCAGGGTTGGGGTCGGGGGTGCTTTAATGGACCAGACCCCCATATAGTGGCTTTTCTTTGTCTTTGCTGTCATGTAGCTAATAAAGTTTTACTTCCTCTGCTAATCAAACATGCTTCCAAAGGAAGTGCCTGGTCTCAGTCTTCTAGAGGAAAGGGTCTGAGTGGGCAAGGCCTGTCCCCTCTGTCGCTTTTGGCATATTCATTTCAATCCATAGTGAGGACCTCCGTGGTTTGATCCAGGGCAGGGAGGAATCTGGTTTGGACTATTGGAAATATTAAGCAGTGAGGGAAGACGTCCCAGCAAAGAGGTTGATGTGTCCTCCTTGAGTCTGTCATATGGCTGTGGGTGGTTTCAGTGGTGTGTTGAGGAGGAGATGGAAATGGTGGGAAGGGACTTGAAAGGTTTCTGTGATTTTGAAGCCTACACAATCTTTGTGAAAGTCTCTCTGATTCAGGCTTGGCTTGGGCATTGCCTCTTCCCATGATTCTGCACATGCCAATAAAATCTCCTACGATCCTGCCAACCTGTTTTCTTAGTCCTTGTGACCCAGGCTTCAGGGGCATGCTTACAGTGATGAATGGGTCCTGTGGTCACGACACTGACACGTTGTCTCATGGGATCCCATATTAGTTTCCTACAGACGCTGGAATAAATGTCCACAAACCCAGGGGCTGAAAATGACATTCATTACCGCTCCTACAGTCCTGGAGATCAGAGGTCTGAAATCAGCTGGAGTCAAGGTGGGAGCAGGACTGGTTCCTTCTGGAGGCTCTGAGCTTAGGCTCTTTGCCTTTTTCAGCTTCTAGAGGAACCTGCTTCCCTTGGCTTGTGACCCCTGCCTCCATCAGCCCAGCCTCTTGCTATCATTCTTACATCTTCCAGTATTGACCCTGCATCTTCTGTCCCCCTTGTGATTACATTGAGTCCACCTGGACAATCCAGGAGAATCTTCCCATCTCAAGAGCTGCAAAGTCCCTTTTACCATGTAGGGTAACATCTTCACCAGTTCCAAGAATTAAGATGTGGACACCTTTGGAAGGGATATTTCTGCCCCAAAGACCCTGCAGGGTAGGGAACACAGGTACTGGTACCCAGTTATTTCCATTTTACAGTGGAGAAAACAGAGAAGAGTAGGTTGCAAATCCAGGACTAGAGCCCACCAGACTTATGAATCCTATTCTTTAAGCTATTAATAATAATAATAATAATAATAATAATAATTTTAATAATAGTAATATTCATTCAATGTTTGCAATGTGCCAGCACTTGACACCTTTACATGTGTTAAGCTCTATTATTACCCCCATGTTACTTAGGGAAGCTTAGGGAATTGGAGAAACTTGCCCAAGATCACAGAGCCACTAGGTGATGGAGTTGGGATTTGAACCCAGGTCTTCTATAACGAAAAATATGCAGTGGATGCTGTTTACTGGATCGTCTTTACCAGACCAGCCCACCCATCCCAGCTACTGTGAGGGCTGACATCTAACAGCGTACAACTGCCTTCTTCCCAAGAGAACTACCCTTGGCTTCCAGGAGCCACTTTGCTGGGAAATGCCTGGAAGATTGTCCCTCCCCCAGGGGTTCCCCTAGGAAATAGCCGTGGGTAATGGGTACGCAGTGCTGACCCACTTCCCTCAAGGTGGGACAACTCTGCGGTGTCTTTCATACTCCAGAACTCCCCAAGGGATAGAAGCTAGACTCCAGCTGACCCCACCTCTTTATTTAGCTTCTTCTCCCTCCCCCATTCTACTTCACCCACTCTCAGATTTCTCCTGCAGGCTCTCCCAGAAATCACTTACATGGGCATTACAGTCTCAGGCTCTACCTGCAGGGAACCCCACCGAGGACATGGTCTCAGTTACGGGTAGGACAAGGAAGCAGAACCAGTAGGACAGCTAAAGAGTAAAGGATTTGTTACAGGGATTTGACCTCATGCAGTTGTGGGAATTGGTTTAACAGTCAGCATAGGGTTGTTGCCTCTGCCTTCAGTGCTTATCCTGAAAAGAGCCAGGCAGGCAGTTTGGGGATAAAAGACAAATATACAATGGGGCAAACAGTGACGTCTGCAAAAACCTGCGATGACCTGCAAAGAAGCTGGGATGCTTTACCCGGGAGTTGCAAGGCAGCCGGCCTGGGGCCTGGAGGTGCTGGAGAAGGACCTGGGATGCTGTGGGCCCCATTACTACCCCACCCCTACGAGAGGTGAGCCTTGTGCTGATCCTACTCTGACCCACAGGCAAGCCTGCCTGCTGCCTCATTTCCTTTCTGCCTTCTGATGGGTTCCTAAGCAAATCCCCCTACTGCCAGTCAAACTCAGAGCCCGAAAGGGAAAGGGATTCTGGGAAATGTAGTTCCAGCTTCCTTAAACTGACCCCAGTATAATCATTGATTATACTGTGTCAGCAAGGCACACGTACACACCTCTTTCCACCATATCGAACTTCCAAATTAGGGTCATAGTGGGCATGGAAAGTACAGCCCGGGGATTATAGTCAGCAGTATTGTAGTGACTTTCTGCAGTGACTATACTTACCGCGCTGAGCCCTGCGATTGTTTAGAACTTTCGAGTCACTACGTTGTACACCTGAAATGACTATAACATCGAGCGTCAATTATACTTCAATAATAAAAATAAAACATCCGAGCAAAATCATGCTTCTTCCTCATGCAATGGAGCTATCCCTGGTGCAACTGAAAACACGCTAACCTTCCCGGAAGAAGATACAAAATTCCTTTATCTTTGGGTGATGTTCATACCTTCTCTAGGTGGCTCACAATCCTTCATAGACAGTCTATCATTTAAATACTGAATGATAAGTTGGCAACTGTTAACAAATCTTATGCTAGATGGGAGGGGGATAAGGGCAGGGGGTGGGGGAGAATTAGTTAACATCCACACAATCATTGTCCTATAGAACAAGAAAGAAATACTCCAATCTATTATTATCTTTTTCCTTTCTTCGACTGGTCGCATATGTAATCGTGACTGGTATTTATAATTTCCTTCTTCTACTGCTCATTTCATATTCCACTTGCCCTCAGTGGTAACTTTGGCCTATCATGTTCCTTGCCTGATGGGGTAACTCAACTTTTATTCCATAAGGGTCTGGACCATCAGCTGTCCTACCTCATATATATGGTTGTATTTTTTTGTTTATTTCCTTTCATTTTAATTCCAATATAGTTAACATACAGTGTTATATTAGTTTTAGGTGTCCAATATAGTAATTCGACTTTTTTTTTTTTTTTTTAATTTTTAAGGGTGGTTGTGTTTTTTAAATTGCTTATGTCACAGGACCTAGGGCTACTTAGAGGTGCCTCAGAGGGATCCCTTGAATTCAGGGCATCTTCCTGTTTATCCCCATTGAACAGCAGCATCCCAATTTCCTCTAATATTCAGAATCAATCACTCTAGCCAGTATGGAGACCCACTTCTATGCCCATCAATTCATTGGCATGGGGAGCCCAAAGTAGCTAGATAGCAATCTCAACTCCAATTTAATGGACCATTGTTATGTCTCCTGGTGGAAACATTCCTCCTTTGGAAACTAAGATCTCTGGTTTAGGTCTGTTCCCAGACCTAAAGGAATGGGGACAGAAAACAAAAGCTTTGCAAGTGAATTATATAAGATAATAGTAAGAGGAGCCATACCCATTTCCACCCCAGTTCCTGAGCTTAGGAATCTTGGCTCTGAGATGAATAGCACTGTGAATTAGTTGCTGATTTTAGAGCCTAGATTGCTTTCTGGAGGATATTGCCCCAGACCTGTGAGATGTTGTCATAAGGCTGGTGCCATACAGGCCTTCAAAAGGCTCTTCCACCATTCCACCAGCTGCTTCAGGCTGAAGATCATGGTAAGACTAGTGAGTGAGCTGAACGTGAACCCACTACCACAATTTACTTGGTCAATAGCAAAACTGTGTGATATGCTATGATCAGTAGAACATTCTGTAAGTCCACTGGTGGTGGCTTTGGCCAAAACACTGTGGGTAGGGAAGGCAAATCCACATCCAGGGTAAGGATCTGGATCAGTGAATGAGAACGAAGCACGGTGCCACACTGGGAGCTTAGTGCTGGCATCTGTGGTTGGTGCTTGGTGCTTAGTGACTGTAGCTAGATGAGCCTTGATGAGCAAGCCTCAAAGTCCTATTCATGAGCCCACGGGCAAGGATGGAGAGATCTTGGGAAAGGGTTTGGCTGAAATCTAGACAATGGATCACTTTGCCTATCCACTCCTTAGAGTCCCCCTCCACTGAAGTGACTCTCTGATGCACATTTACCCATACACAGATCTATCTATTCAGGCAGCTTGGCGATTCAGCAGGTTCTAGCCCTAGGCTTCTCCTCAAGACCTCATTTCAGCAATTTCCCCGTTATGTTTCTTCCAAGTACCTGACTATTCAGCCAACACGTTAGCCACGTCCCACACATCAGCATAGATTCATACCCATGACCATCTCTGCTTCCAGGCTGAGTAAGCAATCAGGCTCTCTGCTCAAAGTCCTGCCACTGGTAGGACTTTCCTGACCACTGGCTCCAAGGGTTGGGTTGAGGTGCTAAAGCTTCCCCTTCTGGGTAGTGCCAGCATACGGTACAGAACCTCCTGTAAACGTGAACCTTTTTTTTTTTTTTTTCCTTCTTCTTTCGTCAACTTGTCAGGGAATTCCACATGAGGCCATAGGTGTGGGTTGAGGGAGAAGAACTAATGTACCATGAGCAGGAGAGAGGGGCATTTCAAGTATTTGCTCAGGTGACTTACTTGAGACTTCTTGAGCTGCTTGAGCTGATATATGTGCCACTTCCATTCAATGATGAAATTGCCACTGCGAATGCTCAATTTTATGGTTTGGTTGCTCAGACAACACTCAGTTCAGTGATGAGCAGCTCAGAAGGCATGTTAACTTGGGGCCCTCGATCAAGCTTTCAGTGTCTAGTAAGGTCCAATAGCAATCCAGAAGCCACTTCTCAGAATGAGAGTAATTATCTCCGGAGAGTAGCACGGCTTTTCTCTGAAATCTTAAGGGCCTGTGTTATTATTCGCCAATGGGGCCTGCCTAAGTCTCATACAATATCCCTATCTGCCGCAGACCCTTCAGGCAACATCAGGTCTTCTGGGCCACACAGACCAACTGGCAGAGCAGCTCACACGGCAGCCTGCACCTGTTGGGCGTGGATGAACAGGTCTTGTGTGATAAATCCATTTCAACATTCCAATATCCCTAAGCCTTTGGATACTTCCCTCTACAATCTACCGGGGGGGGGGGGGGGTTAGCTGGCATTAGAGCTTCATTTAGTGTAGGCCACCTTTGCATCTAGAGCTTTAGTCAATCAACCAACCAAACAGACCCAGTCCCAGCTGCTTGAGCTAATGCGCTGAATCCAGAATCTCTGCTTCCTGCACCCACGTCAATGAATTTGGCTTGATCCAACTATATTTTTTTCTACTCTGATCCAATATCCTTAGGGTTCATTCCCAGAACTACAGAGAAGGGGATGCTGGGAAATGTCATTCCCGCTGAACTGCGTTGACACGGTGAAAAGCATTGCGGACATGGTGCCTTACTTTACCATGTCACCTCTTTCAGCTTCCAAACAAAAATACTATATTTCTCTGGAAGTGGAGTGCATGTCTTCTTAGAGCTACAAGGGAAAGTGCAATAGCGTTCTCTCCCAAGATTGAGACCCAAGGTCACCCTCAGAATCACACTCATCCTCCACAGGGCATCCCCCTCTCTCTGTAATCATAATACCTACCCCCCTCCAGCCTGCTCTTAACTCACATCATTTCACCTAATTCTGACAACCTTAGGATGAACCACTATCCCTATTTTACAGATGCGGAGACTGATGCTAGGGAGTGGGGAGGGGGTGGGCGGCAAAGTTGTGTCACTTTGGGATGGAAATGGAATTCAGGCCGAGTTTCTAGTTTCTGTAGCCACAGAATACTGCGGGGGAATCACCTCCCTCTCTCTCTTTCCTGCTTGAGTTAATATTCAATGTTCCAGGTTACTGGTGATGGATTGGATATGGAACCCCGGAACCACAGGCTGTCCTTGGTAGATGGGATCCTAAAGAGCACTTTAGAGAAAAAAAAAAAAAAATTAAAGCCCAGAAAGGTGAGGCAATTTGTCTAAGGCAACCCAATGGGTCATGAACAGGACTCGGGCCATAAGGTGATGGCCAGAGCTACACCCGCAGGGGTGGGAATAAAATAGTTAAATGAGCTTGCCGTGCCACCCATGCCTGAGGCTGGGATCCGTGTCAGTCTCAGACAAAGATGCCTGTTCAGCAGTCACATACATTTTCCTGTCGTACCCTCTGGTCCTAGTACCAGGTAGGGCAGGGAGCTTGGCTCTAACCAAGGGCATCCATTGCCCACCTCATTGACCCAATGTCCGCAGAGAGAGTCCCTTATGCTGGTCACCAGATGCTGCTTGGATTTCTTCAGCTTTATTTTGTGCAAAGGGAGTGGGGGTGCCTCTCTCCCTGGTTTGTCCGTTCTAGGAGCGGGGGCGGGGGTTCCCATGGAGGCAACTGCCCTATTCCTTGAGGACTAGCCTGGTTTGCAGGCTCAAATAAAAACACACAAGCAATGTTGTCTTATCCTGGGCTCAGCCAGGCAAAGCTAGTATGGAAACTCCTGCTCAGGTGTTGGCATCTGAAGTTCAGTGGGTTCTCTAGGGAATCCAGCAACAGTGTCATTTCCTTGACATGTGGCCCCTTCAGCTCTACACAGAGTCTGAAGAAATAGCAGGCACTGGATGAGGAGGGCTTGGGCTGGATTCACGTAGCCATTCAACAAATATCGTTGGGCCGGCACCGCCAGAGGGGCTGGGGTACATCAGTGCCACAGCGAACAACACCTTGCCCTGTGGAGTCGTGTTCTAATGCAGAATTTAATAGGAACAACAATTAACTAAATTCCGTAGTGTGGTCAAGGTCATCTGTGACACGGAAGAGAGAAAAGCAGAGAAAGGTAAGGTGGAGGGTGGGGGGGATGGAAGTGAGGGGCAAGAGGGTGAATTGTGGAATTACAGGGGGGCGTGAGGGAGGGCCTCACTGGGAAGGTGAGATTTGAGCAGAGACTCGAAGGAGGTAAGGGAGGCTCCCAGTGGATGTCTGGGGAGGAAACTGCCAGGCAGAGGGAACAGCCAGTGCGAAGGCCCTGGGGCAGGGGAATGCTGATGTGTTCCAGGAACAGGGGAGGAGGCCAGAATGTCAGAGGGGAGGGTGCAGAGGGGATGTGGGAGAGGAAGACAGGTAGGGTGGGGACAGATCCTGCTGCCACTTGAGCCGTGGTGAGTGAGGACCAGGCTTTTGTTCTCACTGCAAGGTGCTAAGCAGACGAGCGACATGACAACGGAACTCCCAGTGCGCTAACTTATATTTGTAAAGGGGTGTCTCAGCTCAGGCTGCTGCACAGAGAACAAGCTGCCGGGGGTGGGCCGGGAGGGGCTGAGGCAGTAACCAGGTGAGAGGTGATGGGGGCTCAGACCCGGACTGCTGGAGGGAAGTGGTGATATCCTTCAGAATTGGGAAGATACTGGATTTTATTTTTATTTCCTTATTTTTAAACATTTTATTATTTAATTGAGAGGAGAGAGAGCGCATGGGCCTGAGCAGAGGGAGGTGCAGAGGGAGAGGGAGAAGCAGACTCCCCGCTGAGCAGGGAGCTTGACTTGGGGCTGGATCCCAGGACCCCGAGATGATGACCTGAGCAGAAGGCAGACGCCCAACCGACTGAGCCACCCGGATGCCCCAAAGAGCCGGGAAGATATTTTAAAAGTGGAGCCGATCTAACCTGCTGATGGCTTAGATGTAGGGTACGGGAGCAAGAGAGGACGCCAAGCTTCTGAGCAACTGGATGGATGGAGAAAAAGTAAAGCTTTCTGTCCAGCTCTGCCACTTACTGGCCAGGCTACCTCGGGCAAGTGACTGACTTAGCATCTCTGTGCCTCAGTTTCCTCCACTGTAAATTCGAGAGCATGATAGTCCCAACTTCCCCAGGTTATTATGACACCTGACCTGGGAGACAGTAAGTGCTCAATAAATGTCAGCTCTTATTATTATTATTGTTGCTGTTACCTGGGGGAGACCGTAGACCAGGGCTTAGCAAGTTCATCCCTTCATAAATGAGGGACCCCCGGAACACGGCCATCCCCGTTCCTGTGCAGGTCGTGTGTGGCCGCTTTCCCGCTGCTGGCCCAGCTGGGTCTTTGCAATAGACGCCGTGTGATTGCAAAAGTGGAAAATGTTTACCGCTCAGCTTTTTACAGAAAGCCTGCTGACCTCTGCTCTGGGCCGAATAGGCTCTTTGTCCGAACATGTTTCAGGAAACGTTTTCATTCCCTCTGAGCTGCTGGGACAGAGGTGCAGTGCCATGGACGACCTTGGCCCCCCCACGCCCCCAGGCCTGTGGTTCATCTCTGCAGAGGTGCCGGGGCCACCCATCCCTCCTCCCGGAGCATGTGGTTGGGGGCACTCGTGTCCCTGCCCTGCACCTGGGGGGCCGTGGGTGCTACAGAACCACAGGCTGAGTGGGGGGATGAGCAGCTGGTGGGGTGCGTGGCCCTGGAGGCAGATCTGAGGCCACTGCCCACCCTGTCCTGTCACCATGTCACCCTCCTTGGCTCTGCAGGGCCTCTCCAGGCAGAGCTTACCCATCCACAAATGCGACCTGGGTGCAAGTCCCCTGGCCTCTTGGAGTCCACGTGCTCATGTGTAAGAGGGATGTCTTCTAGGCTTGGCCCCGAGTGGAAACTCATTTCCTCAGGAACCTGGGCTGCGTCCTAATATCAGGACCTAATCGCGGTGCTTGGTGCATGACAGGTGCTCAGAAAACACTCGTGGGGTGAATAAAGGAGCGCAGAGCCTGCACGGGGCAGAGGCCGCAGCTCCGGGCTGTCTGGGATCGGAGTTTTGCTACAAGATGCCAGGATTCTCTGAAGCCCCGTGTCAGGGGGGTTCCGGGGCCTGGAGGCGGGTGGTTTAGGGGCCATGAGAGGAAAGGGAGGGCTCACGGAGCCTGCGAGCACATTCCCTGGGAAAGCAGGCGGGTGGGTGAAGGCCGTGGGCAGCTCTGACACACAGAGACAGGTGATAGATGAAAAGACAGACCGAGAGGTGGATTGACAGATAAATAAATACAAGACAGAAGGAAAGGCAGACGGGCGGGTTGCCAGACAGGCAGATAAATAGGTAGATAAGTGGCAGCTGGTGTCCTCCGCAGCCTCCCCTGCACCCCCCTCCGCTGTCACACACTCCTGCTAGGACAGCCACCGCAGGGCTGACTCAGAGCCTGAGACCAGGGCCTCGGGGACCTTCTGGGGGCAGCAGGGTCACATCGCCCCGGTTGCCTTTCCGGGTCGACGTCGGGACCAAGGGAGGCCCAATGGTGGGCGTGTGTCCAGAGAGAGCATGGCTGCAGGTGGGGATCTTGGGTTCGAGCCTCAGCTCTCCACTCTCCGACCTGTGACCTGGAGCAGTGTCATCTTGCGCCCCAGAGCCCGAGGCCACGGCGAGAGGCGGTGGAAGTGTCTGGGAGAGGTGCCCGCCGCCAGGTGTGGGATGACTGCTTGCAGGCACCCACCTGACACCTGGCCGGGGGAGCGATGTGTTCTGGAGCGAGGGCTGTCGGCATATGCTCGCCCACGCGTGGGCCCGCCAGCCTGTGCGCAGGAGCTCAGCGGTGCAAGCTGGGGGTGTGTGGGGGGGGTGCACGTCACAGGCATTGGCTCCTCAGCCCAACTGCCTGCCTGGAGGCGGGTGTGTGCATGTGGGGACTTTGGAGAGATCACCTGGTCTCCCTGGGTCTCAGTTTCCTTATCATAAAATGGGAATAAATAGTAGCATCCACGCCCACGCTTGTGGGGCCAGGTAAATGGATGAATGCACCTCACTGTTGGGCACTGTCCCTGGCACGGGCACCAATTAATATCAGCTGTCATTACCGCCCTGCAGACCACGTTATGGAGCCAGAGCTGGGCCAGGACGGTCGTCACCAGCCCCCGGCCACAGCCCAGGGTTGGATCCCCTCAGTTGGCCTTTCCCAGGCTCTGGGGCCCAACGTTCAGCGGGGGTTTGCATTTTCCCTAGAGGCGCCCACGGCATGTCTCATTAGGAGCCATGTCTCACCTGCTGCCACTGGCTTTGAGTCCCCATGCCCTCCCCTCCTGAGTCTCCCAGAGCCTGCTCCCGAGGTCCACCTTCACTCCTTTCCCCATTAAGATGCCCTTGACATCTACGGATCTTGCCTGAGGCCCCAGAGACAGGGTCTAGTCACCAGGAACTATTTGGGCGGCTCTGAGCCCTCTCCATGGATGCATTTGTCCCCTCCCCCTCGTTGGCACATGAGGGTAGTTAAACGAAAATGACCCTTGATGTCATGCTCATCGTGGTCCTGGTTTTTGGTTTCAACCTAATGAATTGCAGGCCTCCATCCGTGCCTCATCCTGCCATTCCTTCTGGAAGGCAGGGATGCTCTGGGGATGCCGATAAGGCATCATCATCTTTTGCGCATCCCAAGCCAGTTGGTGGCCAGACCTCCTGCTCCCCTGCCTGGACTGAAGCTAACTCTGAGGGTGTTAGCCCTCCAACGATGCTGGGGTCCAGAGCAGAGGCCCGGATGACATCCTGGCTGGTGATGGGGTTTATGAGGGTCCGAGCTCTTGGGGAGCAGACACTGCTGGTGATATGGTCAGCATTCAAAACTTCTATATTCCCATGTGCTTGAAGAAACATTTCCCCTCAAGTTTTGAAGCTTTCGACTCTTTGGTTCAGGACCTTGAGGAAGACCCAGGCAGATTAGTCCTGCGCATCTCAAGAAGCCTTTGGGGTGCTGCTGACATTTCTTTGATACCATTGAAACCCAGTCTGAGAGGCAGCTTTCTGGAACATCTCTGCTCTTTTGTTCTCCTGCAGCAGAGCTGACCATAGCTTCCCCCCCCCCCCCGCCCAAAAAAAAAAGCTTTGTCTGGCGTCAGTGAGGGGAAGGGGGAGGAGAGTTAATGCTGGTCAAGCTTCTAAGAGCCTTTGCTAGAAACTCTCACCCCAGAGGAGCAGCTCAGAGTCAAGTCTGGAGCCGGATCGCTTAGGTTTGAGTGCTGGCTCGGCTCTGGCCAGCCGTGCTCCCTTGAGCAAGTCACTTAACCTCTCTGTGTCTACTACAAAGAGTTGTTGGGGGAATTAAATAAAGCACATACATATAGTGCCCGGAACCGGGCCTGGCATACTGTGAGAGCATGTAAGTATTAGCTGCCATGTGTTCTCTTTCAGACTTTCCCCAAACCTAATAAAGTTGGTCTTATTAGGATCCCCATTTTATAGATGATGAGAGGAAGGCCCCAAGAAGGGCATGAGTTGCCCCAAGCCATCCAGCTGAGGAAGGGGCAGGGGGTCGTGTATGCCTGGCCCGCTTCCTGCCCGGCCTGG
Source organism: Canis lupus dingo (assembly GCF_003254725.2). NCBI lineage: Eukaryota > Metazoa > Chordata > Mammalia > Carnivora > Canidae > Canis > Canis lupus. The sequence goes on along the minus strand of NC_064244.1, from coordinate 79,021,070 downwards.
GCCCGCCGCACTGCCCATCCCTGCGGGCGGGCTTTGCCTGCACAAGCAAGGAGAGAAGGAAGAAGCAAAAGCTGTTCTGAACCCCTCCCCCCGGCTCCAAGTAGGTCCCCAAAGTCCTTGTCAGAGGCAGTCTAGTGGCGGTTCCCAAACTCATGCTGACAGTCCTGTCCCTTGATCTCATGCCGGGCCAGCTGGGAAGGGGAGCAGCCTTCCTCCTCGCCTCCCAGACTGTCAGATCCACTCCAGCTCAGATGACGGGAGCAGCTGGCACAGGGCTGCCCCGTCCATCACTGAGGGAAGCATCGGCTCTGCCTCTCTGACAGGCTGCCCACCCTCTCCTGGCGTGGGGGCCAGGGTGACTGGTACCTGAGTCTGGACGGTGGGACCCGAGGGGAGGGTGATGGGCAGGCAATGGCCGGCCCAAGGACCGTCAGACAAGCTTTCTGACTTGGCAGCTGGGTCAGCTCTGATGACCTGCCCTGGCTGTCCCGGCTCTGGGTCCGTTGGAGAATCCTTCAGAACGTGATGGAAGTCAACAGAATAGATGTAAGGATGGAGCTTCTGAAGGCTTCTATGTTAAGGTGAGGAAGGCAAAGCAAGCCTGATGAGCCAAATTTCCTTCAAGGTACCAGGAATCACAACCACTGACTCCCAGAGTCTTAGAGCTGGGTGGAGGGTAAGTTAGGGGTTTCTGGGTACCATTGGTTCATTTTCCAGATGGGCAAACTGAGGCTTGGCTTACCTACTTGGGGTTACTTGTCCAAAGCCATACAGTGAGCCTTACTTGACTGAGCTGGACCTAGAGCCTAAATTCTAGAGTCGCAATGTGCCCATTCCTGGGCAGACTCAGGTCTCTGCAGAGCCAGCACCCCTTGACTCCACCTCCACCTCCACCATGCTCATAACCCTAGCTGACACTTACTGAGCACTTGCTATATGCCAGGCACTCTTCCAATATCAGCACTAACTTATTTTTTTAAGATTTTATTTATTTATTCATGAGAGACATTGAGAGAGAGACAGAGAGAGAGAGGCAGAGACACAGGTAGAGAGAAGCAGGCTCCATGCAGGGAGCTTGATGTGGGACTCGATCCCAGATCTCCGGGATCATGCCCTGGGCTGACGGCAGGTGCTAAATCACTGAGCCACCCAGGGATCCCCAGCACTAACTTATTTCCCCTCACCTCTTAGGGAGCAGTTAGTAACAGGATCCTCATTTCACACGGCAATGAAATCACAGAGAATAATTTGCCCAAAATCATTCCGCCAGAAAATAGCAGTCAGGCTTTGAATCCAGACCACTGGGCTCCAGAGTCCAGTGTCTGGAAAATATAGGAAAATACAGCTTCAAGGGAGCTAGAGCCCCCTTGTCCTCAAGTAGTCTTGTGGCCTATCAATTTAGTGTGCCACTGAATACCTTTCATAAAAAGTCCTTTTTTACTGTGTCTTCACTGGAGGGCCCTGGGGGCAGCAGCAGCCTAGATTTGAAGTGGTTTCATGAAATAGGATATAGGAAAATGGTGCCAGTCTGTGGGAAAATCCTACAGCTGGGGGGGGAAGGATGAGAGCAAGGAGGCATGCAGAGGACTCTTGTCTGGTGCCTGGCGTGGGACAGGGGACAAGATAGATGAGTTCTAGTGCTCAGCCAACCCCTCCTTGGTGTGTCACCTTGGTCTCTCCCAACCCTTCCCTGGGCCTCAGAAGCTCCACCCGTAAAGGGGGAAGCCAGTGGAAGAAACGTGCTCTCCGAAGACCCTTCCAGCTCTGACATTTGAGGATTTGATGAGTGGCACCTGATAATCCCTCTGTTTTCCCACAGGCTTGCTTCAGAGTGGCCCCCTAAAATTTCCCTGCTCTCTCCATGGGCATCTGCTCTCAAGTGAGGTTTTCCACCCACCCTGGAGCTGGACGCTTCCTGTTGTTGGGAAAATATTCCTCGGGTATCGCTGAAGAGCCCCTTCCCCCATTCTGTCTATCTTCCTTCTTCAAGGAGCCTTTGTGTCTTTTTCTTAATGACGGACTAACCCCGAACAGGTTCCCAGGCTCAAATTTGCCATCACGGGTCAGGGCATGTCCAGGCCCGTCAGAGATACCACGGATGACTTCATCATGCTGCTGCTGAGCAAACAAACCACGGAGGGGAGAGAGTGTGCTACCTCCGACACCCCAATCTGAACCCGCAGGTGAGGAGGAGACTCTCTGGTCCCCCAAGTCGGGCAGGGACGGCGTGGGGCAGGACGGGGGCTAAGGCCATGTGCTGCAGGCTGAGCCCCTCAGCTCGATTCGCCACATGACCTGGGTGAGGTGACCCACTCCCTCACGGGGACAGGAAACTCAGGACCGCCTGCCGTTCCCCTGCAGCCCATCATCCGAACGCAGCACGACACGCATCCCTCCCAGGCTGTGTGCACGCTCACCCAATCCACCCGCCACGCTCTTATTCCTTCTCTCAATAATTCGGCATTCGCTGAGCCCCTGCTGAGTGTCACACTCCAGGACGGCGCCTGGCCTCCCAGGAGCTCATGGATTGGCGGAAAAGACCACGGAGCCTGGACTCAGATAGGCCTGGATTTAAGCCTTGACTGTGGCACTAACAAGCCACATCTCTCTCTTTTTTTTTTTTTTTTTGCTTTTTGCTCTTCCCATCCTCTGTGTCCTCACCTGTAACACGGGCATGATGACACGGCCCTTCTACAGTGGGGACTTTGTTGCCTAGCATGCTGTTAAGTAAACATGAGGCCCCTCTCTACCGCTCTCTCCATCCCTGCCTTTACTCTCATATGTCATGGCTTTTGCAAGTGTGTCTCCCATTTATTGCACCAGCCTCGAGACTCGTCGTGCGCTCTCTTCTTTTACACCCCATTCCCCAATCTTCCTCCCCGTCCCCCCCACCCCCTCCCACTGCCAAAACAGGATCTGACTTTTCTTCTCTGACCAAGAGCCCCCTGGGGAGGACTTCTTCCCTGCAGCTCAGCGGATAGCTCGGATAGCTCCCCGAATGCGGCACCGGCTAAGCCCACCGGTGGGGATGGGGGATAAAGGGATGGGAGCTGACCGTGTGCTGACTCAGTCTCCCGATTCTCACCAGAGGTGGGGAATTGTATTCCACAGATGTCTTCACACCCCTGGGTGGATCCCCTGGGTCCTCCCATCACAGAAGTATTCCCAGGTGTGAAAGGCTCCATCAGACTCAGCTTGTATGAACAGGCCTCGTAGAAATACTCCAGAGCGGTGAACAGCTCAGGATGACCAAGCAAACAAGGGTGCCAATTTCTCGTGCCCTTGTTCCTCTGTCGGTGGAGGAGGGTGTGTGTGTGTGTGTGTGGGGGGGGGTGAGTTGAGTGGGAAGTTTTATTTATTTATTTTTTTTACGATTTTATTTATTTGAGGGAGACCACACGTGAGCGAGAGCATGAGCAGAGGCAGGGGGCGGAGGGAGAGGGAGAAGAAGACTCTCCACCGGGCACGGAGCCCTTTGAAGGCTCCATCTCAGGACCCTGGGGTCATGCCTTGAGCCTCAGGCAGATGGTTAACTGACTGAGCCACCCAGGCACCCCGAGTGGGAAGTTTTAAAATGCATATAAAGGACAATGGTAACACAATCTCCTGTGTGTCGCCCTGCTGTCTCCCAACCTCCCGGTACAGTGCAGCCGGATTCGTCTTCTGGAAGCCTGGCTATCATCTGATAGAGAATCACAGAATGCTCAGAACCAGAAGAATCTGAATCTGGGCTAGCCTTCCTCCCCGGCTTCGCCAGCCGAAGGCTGTGGAAGTGACGTTCTGCGCCTTTCAATGCCAGGTCATAAAAAGTTGTGCAGCTTTTACCTGGATGCTTATTTACCCAGGGGAGGCCGGCTACCGTGTAGAAACTCTCTCTGCTCTGAGACCACCGAGCTGGGAGGAAGGTCAGTTTGGCGCCTGCGGAGAGAGTTGCCAGGCCCATCCCAGGCGAGGTGCCAGACATGCGAATGAAGAAATGGATGCGCAGCAGCCGTGGGACTGCCACTGCATGAGGGACCCAGGTGGGCCCTGCCCAGCAGAGCCCAGCCAACCCACAGAACTCAGGGAGATAATAATAAATTTGGATTTTAATCTACTAAATCGTGGGAGTGGTTTCTTACAGGATAACAGGTGGTGGAAACAGTGGGCGCCCACAGACCCTTGGGCTTCTCCTATTGTGCGCTCATAGAGTGTCACTGTGACTGTTTGTATTGGCAGGGAGGTGAGCTCTTTAACCCACACTCCACACCCCTTGCATAGATAGGGGGTGCGGTGGTTAGGGAGGGGTCACCTGCCACATTGTATTTCCTGGCTCCCTTTGCAACTTGGTAGGTCAGGTGACTGAGCTCTGACCAGCAGGTGAGGGGTGAAAGTGGTGAACACCGCACCATCCTATCAGAAGATAAGGAAGGGCTACAAAAATGTCCTGCTTGGGGGGACCTGGGTGGCTCATCCCATTAAATATCCAAGTCTTGATTTTGGCTTAGGTCATGATCTCAGGGACATGAGGATCGAGCCCCACGTCGGCCTCTGCACTCAGCACGGAGCCTGCTGGTCCCCCTCCCTCTGTTCCTCCCTCCATCCCCTCTGTCTCTAAAAGGAATAAAATCCTTATTAAAAAATGCCCGGTGTGGTCTTCCATACTTCTGCCTCCCTCTGCCTGTCGGTTGGGTGTGAATTTGAGAGCTGTAAGTTGAACGTGAAGACGCTTCCATCTGCCTGGGTTGCTGAGGAGATCTCTCTCTCACCTACAGATTGATCTGTGTGCCGAAGAGAAAACTTTTAGTTTAAGCCACTGAGACTTGAGGGGATGTGGTGGTTCCACTCTATGTTACTTAAAACTACAATCGTAAATTATGTGTTCTCACCCGCTGGACTGTAAACACCGCAAGAGCAGATACAATATCTAACTTGCTCACCCCTGTACCCCGAGCCCCAACCCGATGCCTGGGAGATGGAGGACATTTGATAAATAACCAGCGAGTGAATGAGTGCAGGCATTGGCTACTTATTTATTATTCTGTGGGGTTCTCTGAATCATAACTTGACCCTCAGGCTAAACTTTGATTGCCCGGTTGTCACGCTCACCCAGGTGGTAGTTACAGACTGTTTCCACCCCCCCCCCCCGCCCATGCATGTGTTGAAGTTCTACTTCACCAAAGTGCTAGTATTAGGAGGTGGGGCCTATGGGGAGGTAAGTAGGATTAGATGAGGTCATGAGAGTGGACCCCCCCCCCCCATGAATGGGAGTAGAGCCCCTCTAAGGGCCAAGAGAAAGCTTGCTTCCTCTCTACTGTCTGCCATATGAGGACACGATGAGAAGTCAGCAGTCTGCAACCCAGAAGAGGCTTCTCACCAGCATCCCACCATTGCTGGCACCCTGATCGTGAATTTCTAGTCTCCAGAACTGTCAGAAAGAAATTTCTGAGGTTTGCAAGCCAGCCAGCCTATGGCACTTCGGGATAGGCCAGACTAAGTGGTGAACCTGACATGCAAAAATCCCTCTGCTCCCAGAGCCTCCCTGGAGAGGCGGGAGCTGGGGAGTCCAGCTTCCAATTCCTCCCTTTGCTTTGGCCTGATTTTAATGACTGATGTTTTTCTAGGTCTTTTTTTTTTTTTTTTTTTAAGGTAGAGGAGGGTTAGGCGGGTGGCAGCTTCATTCTACTCAGAAGCTAAAAGGCTCGTTGATTTTTCTGATATCCTTTGAATGTGCCCCTTCTCCACAGACAGCTCCTCGCAGCTGTTAGGACTTCAAATTCCTCGTACATTGAGGGGGGCAGAGAAAAGATATGAAAGGCTTTTCAGCTGACACAAAAGAGGGGAAAAAAAGTGGAATAAAAACGACAATGTGGTTAATACATAAAACGGTGAAATTTCTGGCACTCACTGTATCATTAATCTGTCTAAAGTGGCTTTGATCTCTTCTGCTTTAATTAACTTGTAATTATAACATGATGATTTTTGCATTGGGTAGAATCTGGGAGCCGGGCCCTGAAAGGGACTTCAGCCTCCGAGCGGCATCACAAAGCAGGGTTTGCAGTATCTGCCTTTCAGAGACGCGCTTCCCACATCTGTGCTCATACGTGCACAGGCGCACACACGCCCCAGGCTTCCCCGCCACACGTCGCCACGGGACAGTAGCTGTGAGTTCATGCCAGCTTCCCAGACCTTATGTCTGAGCTGAGGGTCCCCTGGGCAGGGCGCCCTCAGGGTAAAGCTGGTGCGGGAGCAGGGACATATCATTTGTGAACGCGTCACCATGACAACCCTGGCAGGTGGGTACTATTAGTCCCATTTTCTGGATGAGGACACGGAGGCTCAGACAGGTTGATTCACCTGCCTAAGGACAGGGCAGTAGACTGACTTGTGGGCCTCAGCTCTTCACCCCATCCTTGCTGTGGCCTCACTGGGACGGGACTCTTGCCATTGGGTTTGGCCGTGAAATGTTTGTTTTGCGTGTTGGTGAAGGTGACCACATGTGCCCAGTGTCACCTTCAGGTCCCAGAAATGCCCAAGAGGCAGACCCTGAGTCATGCCCGTGGTGGTGGTCAGCCTGGATCAGCCAATACGCAGCAGACCTACAAGTGTGTGAGTATAGGAAATGATCCTGTGTAGGTCCTGGATTTGGGAGCAACAAGAGCTAAGCCAGACATTGGCGGAATTGGGATTTAAACCCAGCCCCAGAGGTCCCTCTGTCCCTAAAACCCATACGCTTTCCTCACTGCCCTGTGGCCTTGGAGCTGAGGGTCGCCGAGGCTGTCAGCCCAGGGATTCTCAGACAGGTGAGGGTGGTGGAGGGACACCAGAGCTCTGTCCCTGTCACCCCTCTATCCGAGCTGTTCCACTTCCATCTGTCTTCTATTGGCTGCTCTCTGATACTGCAATCAAAGAATGTGTTCTGCTGCTGAAACAACGTTTGAAAACCACATAGTGGCTCCCACCTCCTCATCTTACAAGTGAGGATACAGAGGCTGAGAGAAGGACTGTGGCTTGGCTGTGACCACAGCTGGTCAGGGGCAGAGCCAAGACTAGAGCCCACCCTTTCCAGGTCCCTTAGTCTGAGAATCACATCACAGAATATGTCAGGGGTCTTTGAGACAGAAGGACCAGGCAGGGCTACCGATGAGGTGTCAGGCAGCAAGGAGAGGCTCAGAGACGGGATGTCATTGGGCGTGTTGGCCTCCATCTCTCACTGCCCTGGTGGCTCTTACCTCCCTCCAGCCCCTCCACAAAATCTCCCCAGCTCATGGAGGAACTCCCTGGTATTACAGCTTATAGGGTTCCAGCTCCCTTGCACTTCTAATTACGTCATGCAAGGGGTAGCCTTTTTGTCCCAACCTGACGGTAAAGACCTCAGGGACAGGATTCCAAGTTTCATCTCTGGCTCCCTAGCATCCGGTTCAGGGCACAAAGCTGGTCCCTGGGCAAACTGTTGAATGACGTTCCCAGTTTCATTTAGTGCAGGGCTGGGAACGCGTGTCTCCAAGATCACATGTGTGTGGATGTGTCCCAGTGAGGACAGCAGGTGGGACGGGTGGACTGAACCCATAGTAATGAGTCAGTATCAGACCACACAAAGTGTCTTGTGAGCATCACCTCATTTAAACTTTCCAAAACCCTACAGGGTAGTCATTTCTTCATTCATGCATTCGTGCATCCAACAGGTATTTCTGAGCACCTTCTCTGAGTCAGCCACTGTGCTGGGCTCTGGGACACAGTGGGGTCCATGGTTTCATCTGACAAACCGAGGCACCCAGCAAGGAAGAGACTTGCCCACAGTTGCACACCAGTTTGATGTATCTGGGGTTCAGACCCACACGTTTCTCACTCTGAGTCCTTCTGCAGCTCTTACTGGCCTGGGACCTCTTTCCTGTAAGTCTCCCTGGCTTCTCTTCTTCCACCATGCCTTCACCACCCACCTGCTTAACCTCTGTCTTACTAGTTCCATCACTTGTTCATTCATTCATGCATGGACTCATCCATTCAGGTTCTTGCTAAGCTCCTGGCATGCTTAGACCTGTGCTGGGCATTGGGCACAGCACGTAATAGCTCAGCCAACATCAAGCCTGGAAGCCAACCTGGGATCTCTAGGTATTTTTCCAGGGGTGGTCAGCCCCAGCAGAGGTGAGCAGAAGGTGAGAGGGCAGGGGCATAAAGCACAATGTTGGGAAGCCTGGAGTATCCGGAGCAAATTGTGAACAAATGTCAGTATTTTTGGATGATCCACCCCCACCCCCCCCCACCCCCGGGAAAAAGTGGTATGCAAATGAGATGCAAAATGATGCAAATCAGGGACATTCAATTTAGGTCCAACGCTGCTTTTGGTAATAAGTCTGCAGCAGGGGTCGCAATGGAAGAGAGGGTATATCAGTTGGGCCAGCATTGCCTGTCTCCCAACCCTTAGCCCCGCCTTGGAGGGGGAGCACAGCTGTGCTGGAGCACTTGGGGTGGCCGTTTAAGTGGGGAGCATCATCACCCGGCTGGGCAGTGCGGCGTAGAAGAGGGAGCAAGTGCAGTCCTCGCTCAGTGCGGGCTGTGGTGGTGAGGTATCCAGGCAGGGGAAAGTGTGAAGGAAGATGTAAATCTGAAGAGTATGTCACCCACTGAGTGTGCAGGGTGCTGCGTGGGCTGGCGTGAGGGCAGGAACAGAGCCTGTGGTCATGGGGCCTAGGAGTCAGGGTGCATGGGCAGTGGGAAACAGGGGAAAGAAGACTGGAGATGTAGGTAGGCCCACAGTCTGAGGCGATTGGTCTAGGGCTGGAGTGGAAAATCCAGATGCCTCCAGGGGCTCGTATTAATGAGAGAAACCGGCTGTTGTTTGCATTTTAAATACATGGAAATATCCATCACTTCCACAAAGAAACATACTCTCTTTATTTTCCTTCAATCACGAGGCCCTCAAGGTCTAGCTTTCATTTGCCAACTTTTGACAGAGACAAGTACAGAGGAATTTCTCTAAAATAAGGAGACCGAGAGCAAATAATAGATGGTGACTAGTGCTCAGGCATGGAGTTGGGGAAATGGGAGTGGAGAGGACTGTTGTCACAGCGTGGGGATGGCACAAGTCCTAGGCTCATGGGCAGCTGCTTCTCAGACCCAGACGGTCGGTGCCATGCAGGAAGGCAAGGCACAGGATCCTCTGATTTTTCAAAAGAAAATCTTCTGATTTTTCTAAGCAATGTTTAAATGTTGGCTCAAACTCTTTTTTTTTTTTTTTTTTAACGCATGGTAGGATCAAAAAGAAAAGAGAAGCCACAAAGAAAGGTAAAAGAAATGAAAGAAGAAAAATCTCGAGGCCATGAGCCGCCAATTGAGGCCTCTGTGGTGGAGGAGGGATTAGGGAAGGAGAGAAAGCTGGAGGAGCGGAGGTCATTTTCATGGTAGCTGCAATTGTCATAATTTAGGGGATGTGAGCGCCCTGGCACGGCAGTGAGAATAACAAGGAGGGAACGTGTGAAGATGTATCAGTTATCTCTATGCTGCGTAACAAACAACCACAAAACGTCAGCGGCAGACTATTGTTAAACACGAGTCTGAGTCGGCTGGGTGGTTGTGCTGGATGAGTGGACCTGGGCACACTCCTGAGAGGAGGGCACACTCCTGAGACGAGGGCACACTCATTGTCTGGCCAGCTGCAGCTTGGCCAAGCAGCTCTCATGGGCTCTGCTGGGATCTCTCTCACATCTGGGGTCTGGCTGGGACACAGAGCTGTTTGGGCTCCAGCTGGGGAGCCCAGGAGTGTGCTTACAAAGGGTAGACAAACAAGGAAAAGACCAAAAGTGCAGAAAACTCTGGAGACATAGGCTCAAGATTGGCATGGAAGCAATTTTTGGCACTTTTGGTCAGACGAGTCATGTGGCCAAGCCCAGCTCCAAGAGGGAGAGAAACACATTCTGCTTGCAGGGGGTGGAGCTGCACAGTCAAGTTGCAAACGGCATGGATCCCAGGGCGGGGGAAGTAGGGCCATTTTTGGAATTTATTTATAAGAGTGTAGCTTTAGGTAAATCACCCACTCTGTCTGGACCTGCTTTGTCATCTGTAAAAGGAGAAGGTTGCATGGAATGATCCTTCCAGCTCAGCTAACCTGAGGACCCACCTCCTGTCAGGCCTCCAGAGTCCAGCTGGATTCTAGCTGGCAACAGTGACGAGAAGGGTCTTACCTCTGTCCTTCCTCTGCTGTGCCCAGGAAGTGACAGCCCAGGATTCTAGGCATCTTTCATCAGGGATCAATAGCTTTTTGCCTTCCCTAATGGGCTCCCTGAGGGTCGGCGGTTGCCGCAGAGCCATAGGGAGAGATGCATTAGCCCCCCTTGTGCTCCCAAGGGGCCTTCGTCCTTAATGGAGAGAGGGACATGGCTGATTCGGTCTCTCCATTGTTTGAGTATTAATGAGGCTTTTATAGACGGCACCTTGCTGGGTAGGGTGACACAAAAGATAGACTTTCTCACAGGCCCAGTTTCCATGTGTTGAAACCTGCAGGAACCTCATTAAAGGAATTCATCCCATCCATGCGTCCATGCATCAGTCCATCTGTCTGTCCATCCATCCATCTGTCTGTTCATCCATATATCCGTCCATCCATCCATCCATCCATCCATCCATCCATCCATCCATCTTAAGAACTTCTACGTGCCAGACAGGTGTAGACAGCACAGAGGTGAATAAAGCTCAGCCCAGCAGAGAGGGTGCACGAGGAAACAGTCAATGGACCATTCTGGGTGTTGGGTGGAAACTCCATCTAGGCTGAACACAGAGGGAAAAGATGTGGCTGGCTTTGTGCAGGCCCAAAGAGCTGCCTTCCAACACGTAAAGGATGAAGGGTCATCCCAAGTCAGAGTACAAACCCTGTCTTTCACGGGCCTACACTAAGATGCTGACTGGTGAGGGTCTTCATGGAAGAGCACATGGTGACGGGATGTGTGCTTGTGGGACCCATGGGGCTGAGCTCCAGACCTGCGGTTCTGTGGCCTCAGCCCCAGGGAATCGCCACTCCATCCTGCCCCTGCAGCCCCTGATGAGATGTATGTGAACAAAGGTCCTGAGCTCTTTGGCTTCATGGCCATCTGAGGGAAGGGTTGCTGAGCAGCCAGTGGGGTGAGCTCATCCGCATCAACGCTCCAGAGGGCTTGCCCCTGAGAGTAACTGGTCCAATCGGAAAGATCCAGGTAAGCTGGTGCATAGCTGTGGTTATTCATCTGGGCTCTAGGCACCACCCAGCTCCTCCTGCCATGGTGAGTGGAGGCCAGGAAGGGCCAGACAAGGGAGATACCCTCTTCCCCAGCAGGACAGAGCCCAGAGACGTGTTTACTTTTCTCTTGCAGCCCCAGAAAGATTCCTAAGTGCTCAAAATTGGGCATCCAATTTCAAGGAGACCCCTAACATCCCAGGACAAAATCCCCAACTTTAGGACTTTTAGATTAGTCACCTAATTAGACCTCCTGCTCAGACCAATAAAACTTCCTGTTATCATTAGACAAGGCCTGGTGCTCAGCCCCAGCCAAGATGAGAAGGGTTCTGAGACACTGCCTCCGTTATAACTGCGGCTCCTGGCCCCCGAGAGATGCAATCGCCCAGGAAGATGAAGGAACTCGGCCCTTTCTCTCTGTAGGCAGAACCAGGAGTTGCCTGGCAAAATGGAAATTTCACGTCCAACGAGAGTCTCTTCGCCATGGAAAATCTCGGTATCGATTCATCACTTATTGCTTCTCCAGTTCCAAAGATGGATTGTGTAGATATGTAAAATAAGTGTAACAAATAAAGGAAATACATTTAAAATGTACAAGAATTGGCCAATTTTGCAATATTTCACCTCAATTTTATATGCTGTCAAATATACTTGAAATACATGTGCGCTAAGCATGACAAATATATAGAAACTAAAGCTCTATTATTTTGCTGTAATGGGCCAGGGGAATAGCTCTGAAATAATATTCTTCTGTCTGCAATAAAGGCTTTTCTCTGAAGCTGTCTTAATGCTGTGAACAAAACCCAGAAATCTCTCAAGGGCTTCTTCCTTTGAATTAGTGCCCCTCACCATGGCCTTCTATCACGAGGAGTTTGGCAACCACCTGGTGGGTGGATGGGGACCTCACCCATGATGCAATGGGGCACGAGGAGCATGACACCCTGGCTCAGGCTGATAAGCATGGAGAGGGTGGGTGAGTGTGAGCATGCACGCCCGGTACTGCAGCGTCTGTATGGCAGGCACACAGTGCCCACCGCCCACCCCCTGCACATACACCTTGTGTGTCCCTCTCTCTCCTTGGGCAGTAGTCCTCGGGACAACCGGAGGCACACTCGCCTTGAGAGGTTGGCTGCAGGTGACTGTGCAGCATGAAAGAATTAGGCCGGAGCACGGGGCAGGGGGGGAGGGGGGCATCTAAAGGCACCAGGAAATCGGTCTCTGCAGTTAAACACATTCAGAGCTGCACTCTGCCATTCAGTGGCTGGGAGCTTCTGGAAAGTTGCATAACCTCTCTGAGACTCATCTTCTTGGCTATAAAAAAGAGAATAGTATGTTTGGCGTGATGGGATCGTTGTCACCCCACTACATGGAGACAGTGCCCCTGGAACTCGTACGGTGTGCTACCTGTGCAGCCGTACACGGCAGCTCCGCAGGATGTGAAGACCCTGGCACACAGTAGGTAGGAAACAGGTAAGAACTGTCACTATCACTGCCATTCTTGGGCCTCAGCACAACTACTTCTAGGATGTTGGATGTGGGAGGGGCCCAGAGGGGGCTGTTTGACCAAGAGATTAAAAAGAAGACCCTGGAATCAGACAGGCCTAGAGTCACATCTCAGCTCCGGCACTTCCCAGCTCCATTGCCCTGGGAAAGTTGTTTTTAGCCTCTGCCTGCCTCAGTTTCCTCGTCCATAAAACGGGGATGATGATGGAGCCGGTTGCCGTGAGGATGAAGTCTGATCGTTCAAGTCTGAGCCTTTATTGGTCAGGGTCTGGCAAACGGCAGATGTAGGAAATGCTAGTCTGCACAGGCAGCTGGATAGACAGAGGGACAGTACGGCCAGCGTGAGGCTGAGAGCAGTTGGAGGCAACACACCAGATGCCCCCACAGCAACCCAGATCAACTGCAAAGCCCAGGGCTGGGGTGGAAATGCCACTTAAGTGCATTGAAAATGCACGCACACAAAGCAACAATATGCATTTCACAAAAAAGACATACAAACAGAAGGATACACATAACACACCCCGGGAGGGTTGCCTGGGGGAGGAAAGAGAGGGAGTGGGGATAAGGGGCTCCGCCAACACGAAGAACGGATGGCAGAGCCAGGTCCTTCTCACGAGGTCTCTGGACGGCACCCCTTTGCCGAGCCGAGGCCTGAAGGGTCGCTCGGAAACCGTCCAGTTCAAGGGAAAGAGAGAGAAAGATAGAGCGAGCAGCCGGGCCTGTGGAGTCCGTGGCCGCAGGGGAGGGCGTCGTGGTCAACGGGGCACCCACGGGGGTCTCCGGGAAGTTCCACTGCCACGTGCAGAGCGTGTCGCGTCTGCTGACTCCGTCTCATGCGTGGTTTTGGAAGAGCTCGGAAGGCGGGCAGGCCCCACAGCAGGGCTGGGGGTGGGGTGGGGTGGGGAGACGGAAGGAAGGTCGGGGAGGAGAGGCCCCTGGGCGGTCACAAGCCCTGCTCCCCGTGCGGTGCTCAGGAAACCCGGGAGAGCACGGCCCAGGGGCTCGAACGCCTGACATTAAAGACCAGGGGGCTCATCTTACACTGGGTCAGAAGAAGGAGCTGGAAAGGAACCGGCTGACTTGTCCCTGGGTGGGAGTATGGGCATTTTGAGGGCCTGTCATCGGCAGGCAGGATGGGGAGGGAGAACTGGAAAATCAGGACTGGGGTGGGGGAGGCGGGGGGTCAGACATAGAGACATTAATGGATTCTGGTTGAAAATAAAGAAATGAATGAATGAATGAATGAATGAGTGTTCATCGTATGCAACACCTGCTCCCTAATTTGGTAGAATTTTTCATCTTTTCAACTTGTCCCTTTGGCTATAAAAAAGAGAATAGTGTGTATAGCCCCTTTGGGGCTGTGTCACTCAACCGTTGTTCTTGGTCACCTGTTCCTCTTTCTTCTGCTCCCCCCCCACTTTGCTTCTCTCCTCACCTGTGTCCCCCGTCTTGCTCCTCTGGCATGGAAGTGCCTCTCTGTGGACCAGTGCTGACCTCAGCCCCCGCAGTAAGAGCAAAAGTAGGAACAAAATCAAATTGCTCAAAGGATTCATATGCCTCAGCTGTCCATGCAGCCTCATGCCTTCCTGGGGGACAAGGGGCCCTTGGAGCCACCGATGGGACAGTCAGGGTCCCTGCACCCCAGGAGGGAAAGGCTTGGCCCTGGAGGTGTGGGCACACTCGCCCATTCCTGCATTCCTACAGTCCTGAAAGCGCACACACACACACACACACACACACACATGCACGGACACACAAAGACCCAAGGCTTGCCTTAGCAGCAGCGTGAGCATACGAACACGGACCCATAACACAGGTCCCAAAACAGAGGCGCACACCCAGACGCGCAGAGGCACAGTCCCACATGTACAGACGCACCCCTATACCCACCTGCACCGATGATGCTGAAGGAAAGATAGAGACACGCACGTGCAGCCAGGCGCCCACGCAGGTGAACCGGGAAGTTGAAGAGGAAGGCCCACCTCCCGACACTCGCCCTCATGCTCAGGTATCCAGCCTAACACGCCCACATGCAGAGAGCGCCACGCAGGTGCTCGGGCAGGTCCACAGCCAGTAGCCCTCTCCTCTCCCCGAGGCTCCACCTCCCCTCCCGGCACGCAGCAGGGGACGGGGCAGGCAGGGCAGGGGGGACACCGACAGTGTGCTGGGGCTGCAAGAGGCCGATGCAGAGACTCACGAGGGACCCTGGCAGAGGCTGCCAGAGACCACCTGAGCTCCATCCCCCCTTCCTGGGGTTGGGTCTGCAGCGTGTCCAAGTGACTGTGATAGGCGTTCCAGCTAATTCCGTGTGCTCTGTTGGTGGGAAAATTCCACTGAGACGGTGCATCCACGCGAGAGGTCTGCATGACTGAGATACCACTGCCCAGCCCTTCCCTAGCCGCACACGCCAGCCCAGGTGCCGTGGGGAGCAGGCCCGATGCTGAGAGGCCTGGGCTCTGAGAAACTTTTGCCAAGGCTTCCAGGGGCCCTGGGCACTTCCCTCAAGTGGGAAAGCTGGGTGCTGTCCTGTGTGTGCAGGGCTTTGGGGTGGCCATCACAAGCCCCGTGAGCTGGCATGGGGGGAGCGATGTCGGAGCGCCAGCCAGGCCATCTGATCAGATCACGCCATCTCATCAGATCTCAGCGCTGCTCTCCCTGCCAGACCACTGCCTCGGCTTCCGGCTTCCCGGCATGCCTCTTAGCAAGGGGAGCAGCCTCTGCGTATCTCCCAGAGGATTCTGGTGACAGATAAGCTCAGTGATGCCGCTTCTCTGCACAGAACCCTCCAAGGGCTTCGGTCCCAACAACATAAGGCTAAAACCTCATAGCTTTTGGATGCCCTTTATCGTCTGGCCCCTCAGTGCCCCCCAGCCCCACCCCATCCTGTTCTTCCCCCTTTGCTCTCTCTGCTCCAGCCACCTCGGCTCCCAGGCCTCTTCCTGCCTCAGACCATGCTGATCCCTCTCCTGACAATGCTGCTGCTGTCGAGCAGTGGTGCGACTCCCTTAAATGTCACCTCCGTGGAGCCTTCCTTGGACACCTCACCTATGTCTGCGGGGATCCTATTGCCTTGTCCCTGCTTCACTTTTGTCTGTAACACTTACAAGTGTCTAGCAAACACTGCACGTCACTCATTTTCCCGGCCTATTCAGTCTCCCCACCGTCACATGAGCTCGTAAGAGCAGGTCCGATGTGTTCTGCTCAATGCCTAGGGCAGGACTTAGCATGTGGTGTGTGCTCAACATATATTTACCGAACGAAAGGACCATCAGGGGAGGCAGGCATTCCATGCTCATTTACCAGATGAGGACGCTGAGGCCATAATGCTGCAGTAATCTGTCCAGACTCACAAGGCTGGCAAGTGGTAGAGCTTGAGTTTGAACTCAGATCCATCTGGTTCACAAGCCAGAGACTGCCCTTGTCCTGCCCGCCTACCGCCTGGGACTGTGTCCACAGGTAACCATGTGCCAGGTAAATGCCACACCCACGGTTGTCAAGCTCTGGTGCACATCAAGGTCAATGCCAATCCCCGGGCTCTGTAAGTCAAATGGTGTTTGCAGAACCCACTTCGAGAAACATGCATGGACATGTGCACGCTATTTGGACGGCTACACGCTATTTTCCCAAAATATCAAAGATCCAGGATGTCATTTGGCTAAACCATCTCACGATGTTCCAGAAAGTATTATTTCCTGCACTTCCTTTTCAAAACCTACCTGCGTGGGTGAGGACAGTGGCAGGGCCCCTCAACCTGCTTCTTTGGGACCTGGCTCTCTAGGGCTAGGGCCGAGGGAAAGCAACCTTGACTGAAGTCCTATTACGTGTGAGCACTATGCTGGGAGCCTGCCTGTGCCCACGAGGCAGACGCACATCGTCGCTACACGCGTGGGCCCTGGACCCGGTCCGCTCTCTCCCTCTTGCTCGCCGTCTCATCTTGGGCGACTTATTTACCTTCTCCGAGCCTCCGTCCTCCTATGTGCGCAGCGCTTGACTTTGTCACAGGGGATGGTCTCCAACATTCAACTGCTTTCTTTTTCTTTTTGTAACGGAACTGCCAACCTGTGCGGGGGCCACACGGTCACCAGCCGGAGACTACACTTCCCATGCTCCTGTGCGGCTACATGAGCCCACGTGACGGCGTTCTGACCAATGAGACTTCAGAGGAAGGTACCGTAGCTACTTCCGGGGTCATGCCCTTAAAAGAACAAGAAGCACCCTCCACTTCCGCTCTGGGCCCTGCCTGCTGGTGCCGACGCTCGGCCACGTGCGGACGGCGGCGTGACGCTTCCTTATCCGCCGGGACCCACCGTCACGCGGGACCGCGACGCCGTCAGCTCCTGTTGGCGCAGCAGCCCAGGCTGCGTCTCGACCGCAGCGCACTCTGGCCCCGGAGCGGGGTGTGCGGCGAGCTCGGCCTGTGGTCGGAGGGCGGGGCGTGAAGACAAGGGAGCTGGGGGGAGGGGCGGGAAGGGGGGAGGGAAGGGGGAGGGGCGGGAAGGGGGGGAGGGGAAAGGGGAGGGGGGACCTGGTCACCACGCGGCCCGTTGCCAGCCATCCCTCCAAAGTGGGTTGCTTCAAGCCGCCGACCCTCCCCCACCCACTCCCCTCCCGCCCTCCCTTCCCCCTCCCCCACCTCCACCTCGCCCCTGCCTCCCCCACTCCTCCCACCCGCCCCTCCCTCCCCCACCCGCCCCTTCCTACCCCTCCCAACCGCGCCCGCCTCCCCCTCTTCCCCACCGCCCCTCCTCCCCACCCTCACCCCCCTGACATCCATCCCCTCCTCCACCGCCTCTCCCCACCCCTCCCCCACCCTCGCCCCTGCCTCCCCTTCCCACCCCCTCCCCGACCCACCTCCCCACCACCTCGCCTCCCTTCCCCCACTGCCTCCCTCCCCTCCCCCACCTCCACCCCGCCCCTCCCTCCCCCACCCCGCCTCCCCTCCCCCCCCTCCCCCCCCCCTCTTCCCCACTGCCCCTCCTCCCCCCTCGCCCCCCACGTCCCTCCCCTCCTCCCCGCCCCTCCCCCTACCTCCCCCACCGCCTCGCTTCCCTCCCCCACTGCCTCCCCTCCCCACCCCACCCCCGCAACCCCCGAGCCGCTCACGTCCTCCAGGATGGACCGTGGCAGCCGAGTCCAAGCCTCCTGTCTGCCCCACCCGGGGCTGGGAGATCCTAGGAGGTCCAAGGCGGGGGTTTGCACCGCGACAGCGCACCTGCACGGGATCCGGGGGTGCGGTTACCTGTGGGCGGACGGTGCGAAGCAAACGGAAAGAGGGCGCGGGTCGTGGGCCGCAGCGCCCCTTCCTCGGGCGGGTCGTGGCCTGGGCAAGAGCCGCTGGCGGCGCAGGGCTTCCCGGGCCGGCACCTCCCGCCAAGCCTGGCCGCTCCTGGCTCTTCGTGCGCACGCGGGGAAGCGGAGCACGAGGGGGCGGGCGGGGCAGCGCCCAGACGAAGGCCGCCAGCCCCGCGCCGCGCCCCCATGAGCCGGGGGCAATTGCTCTCCCCGCGGGACCCGCCGCGGCCCCCGTCGTGCATCGTCCCCGGGCCCAAGTGCAAGGGAAAGACCTGGGGGTCTGTGAAAACAGTGCACGGAGGTGAAGGGGCACGGGTGGAGTCGGCGGCACCTGCCCCGACGCGCAACTCCCACGACCTCTGCGTCCTTCCAGGCAACGGGAGGCAGAGGCACCTGCGAGCCGGGACCGAGAACCCAGAGGGAAGCATCACCCGCCTGAGCTTGAGTCCGGATCCTGCCGCTTACGACCTGTGGGGACCCCGAGCAGGTAACTGGCCTCTGGGGCCCCGTCTCCGCATCTGTAACGGTCCTGCCTGCCCCACGGAGCTGTTTTAAGGTGTAGGCGAGCGAGTCGAACCGAGTGTGACAGTGGCGCCCGGCGCACAGCAAGAGCTCGGTCAGTGGCAGTCACAGCGACGACGGGGTGATGAAGGCCAACGGCCGAGGTCGCGGCGGTGGGTACGGAGCCTTTCCCCGACTCCCGGCTGCCCTGCCCAAGGTCTCCAAGGAGGGGAAGAGAGCGGTGGAGGAGGTTCCTGCAAGTGACAGACACCCGCTCTGCCCAGGCTGTCGGCGAGGGCGCAGCCGCGTGCCAGGCGATGCAGGGCAGTGTGACTCTCCAGGCGCCCGGGCAGGAAGGAAGCTGCGTCTCGGCCCCATCTGGGCTGCAGCACTGGCCGGAGCCCCTGCATGTGTGTGGCTCTCACCATGGCTTCAGCCTCTCCAAGCTCAGTTTTTCGTTACACATGGAGCTAAGGACACCGGTTCTGTCCTTACAAAGTTCACAGAAGGTAGGAGAAGTTCGGAGCACTAGGGTGTGTGGAGGCCGCTCGGGGAACGTTACTTCCCTGCCTTGCTTGGCTCTCCGGGCTTCCTCCTTCCCCCACCTCCATCTCTCCTCCCTTCCCCTGCAGTGAGCAGGTGACAGCCGGCAGGGCCTCTGGTCCAGCATCACTAAACCGGACCATTTTCCACCAAAGGGACCAGGTCCCCAAAGAAAGCCCTAAGAGCAAAGGTGGCGGTGTGGAGTGGGTGACTGGAGCCATGTCCCCTGACCCCCCCCCCCCACATAAATCTCTGGGAAAGCCATTAGCAGGCCCTGCAGCCCAGAGACAAATTACGAGGCAGAGGATCAATGTTATTTTTTCCACAAGCTGAATTCATAACGGTTTATGGCAAAATCGATGCAAATCTTCATGAATAAAGTGAAGGCAGGTGCATGTTGGAGAATAATGAAGGGGCTCGAGGGGGGAACCTCAGCCAATCAGCACTGGGGGTGGGGGGGGGTCCCAGGAGGAAGTCACTGGCCTGGCTGCCCTGGGGTTCGGTCCTGTGTGGTGCCAGGGGGCCCCTCCCAGACTGGCCGCAGGCAGCCTGCACACCCCAGGAGGAGGGGACCCGAGGGTGGGCGGGCAGTTCAGAAGAGATGGTACTTTCTGAGAACTTTGAGCTTCGTGCTTTGTGTTCTTACTCGATTCTCACAACCAGGCTCAGAGACTGATGCCATCATAACCCTCACAGTTCTGAAAACTGAGGCTCAGGGGAGGTGAGGCAACCTGGTGTCACCTGATTAATAACTGGCAGTGCTTTACTTTTCAAATGAGAATGGCCTGTCTGTCCTTTGCTTTCCTGTCTCTGGTCTCTGCATAGGCTATGGCCTCGGTCTCGAGGGCCCAGCTCCTCTTACCTCCACCTGAGAAGGAGACACTCATCAGCACTCACCACCTGGTTACAGGGCTGCTGGGAAGGCTGGTGGTGTCTGCCTGTCTTCAGCTGGCATCATCATGCCCTCCTGGTGGCATTTGTCCAGTGTGGACCCTCTTTCTAGGGAGGACTTGTCTCTCTCCTTAGGAGGCTGTGAGCTACTCTAGGATTGGACCGTATCCCATCTGACCATCTCTCAATCCATGCACCTGCATGCTGGCACTGACCTTCATCCTTCTATCCACCCAACTGTGCTCAGCCATCCGTTTGTCCACCCATCCATCCATCCACCCGTTGTCCATCCATCCATCCGGCCATCCTCCAACCTTAGGTTTCTCTTTCCATCTTTTAGTATTTAATGGGTGCACACTTTCAGTTTTGCAAGGTGAAAAGAGCTCTGGAGACGGACAGCAATGATGGTAGCACAACAGTGTGACTGTATTTCATGCCACCAAACTACTCATAAAAATGGTTACAGTGACACATTTCATGTCATGTATATTTTGCCACAATTAAAAATAAGTTAATTAACTTAGAAAACTATCTGGAGAGGCTGTCGTCATATCCTTTCTGCAGTACACCACGCCCTCCCCACCTGCTCCAAACCAAAGTCTTGGTGGAGCTCTACCTGGAGTCCTGCCTCCCCCCAACCTCACCAGCAGGTGACTCCAGCCCTCTCCAGCTCTCCCGCCTCCGGATTCGCCAGGTGCTCACACTCACTATTCACAGGATCTTTATGACAACGCCAGCCACCCCACAGTGAGAGTGTCCTTTGGTTCAGTGTTCTCTAACTGCTTTGTGCGGACAAAGCCCCCGCCCCCCCCCCCCCCCCCCACGTGAGCTACGTACTGCCATTTATCTCATTCTAAAGCTGAGGAAGCTGAGGCCCGGGCAAGTTCAGTGACTTGCCTGAGCTCCCTCAGCTAGTAGGGTAAAGGGGCAGGACTCTGGCCCAGCACTGATGACACGTGTCCTTAAAGCTACTAGGTGCTGCTCCCTACAAATCTACTTATTTACCCCCCACCCCCACCACCAGGCTTTGGGCTCAAGGTGGGGGCTGGGTATTCATGCTCATATTACCTGCCCCTGACCCAGCATGGATGCCAAGGTGGGGCTTTGTAACTCAGCGCCAGGGCCTGAGTAAGGGGCGGTCCCCTCCAGGGCAAAATTGCAGGGGGTATCAAAAATCTCAATGTAAGGGAAAAAAAAAATGTCAGTGTAAGGGAAATTCTATTTTAATGCAATCTTTTAAGATACCAAATTTAATGCAAAAAAAAAAAACCTATGATGAGCAAAATATCAAAATTTTAAATAAAGATAAGATCTAATCCTGCAGGATCCTGCCTCACTTGCTTACCTTAATCCCGATCCCTTTCTAACTGCCTGGGGTGCCCGGTTAAGATGGAACTGTGGCCGGGCGTGTTTTGGGGAAATCACTGACCCCGTTTGTTCTAATGAGTAGTCATTCCCCTCTGCTGTGAACCGTGTGGCGGGAACCACGTGCTGTGAGGCAGTGGAGCAAGGACCCTGAAGTCAGTCTTGGCTTGGCAGCCTATTTCCGGGCCTCTCTAGCTGTGTGACCTCGGGCAAGTCGCTTAACCTTTCTGTGCCTCAATTTCCTCCCCCGTAAATGGTGTGTCTAATGGTACCAACTTTGTAGTGCAGCCCCGAAAATTAAATGAGATAAAGCGTGTGAAGAGCTCAGCACAGCCACTGACCCTTAGCTAACAACAAAGGGCAGGCTCTGGTGAAAATGATCCAACCGATTCCTCCACGCAGGAAACAGAAAAGTAAGTGTAACGTGAATCTGTGTCAGCAGGCATCAAAAAGCCATCAGCTTTTGTTTTTCCTTTTCCTGTTTCCCCATTGACATCCCCTGACCACGCGAGCTGGCAGGTGCCGGGGCGAGCGGAGATTGCAGGGGGGGCAGACGGGAAAGCGGCGCCCAGCTGCCTCCCTGCCTTGGCCTTGCGTGTTTCTACTATGACTTCGGCAGGAGGCGATCCCGGTCCTCCAGAGGCCTGCTCCGTCCACGTTGCTGTGCCCTGGATGGAGAAGTGCTGGGGAGAACGAACTGTTTGAGCCCTCCGTGCTGCCAGGAGTGCGCAAGGGTGAGATGGTGGTGGCCGGTGGACAGCACACCTGGAAGGTGGGTCAGATGTGTCAAGCACAGTGGTGACTTGGGGACACGTGAGGCCTTTGGTCATGGGGAGCAGCAGGGAGACGGCCAGCGCCATCCCCCAGGGTCTCTGCGAACCACAGGTGGCTCTCGTCTCCACCTCTCAGCTGAGATCTCGAGGGCGACTCACCGCCCTTGAAAGGCAGCCTCTGGCCAGGGATTTTCTGTCCATGAAGCCACAGGTAGGGTGTCTCCCTGAGGAGTCCCAAGGGGACAGAACCCAGGCCCGCGGTGGCAGAAGGCTAGGGGAAGACCTTGCCGGATGGTCCCCGGGTTGGTTAGGGAGGGGCTGGCCACCGGGCCCTCTCATTCCCGTGCCAGTCCTCCAAGGAATCTTGGGAGGAAGAGAAGTAGCAATGACTTTCTTCATAATACAGATGGGGAAACTGAGGCTTGAGAAGGTTGAGGGAGTCTGTGAAGCCACCCAGTAACATTGGACTATGCTGGGATGGGCCACATGGCTTTTGGAGGGTCCTGTGCATGATGGCACAGCTCTGCCTTCCAGAGCCCTCGCCCTGCCCCTCTCCTCTGGATCAGGGGGACGCGGGGTGGGGGGAGCGGAGGAAATGTCCATCACGCAGCTACGTGGCTGGGAGGGAGCAAGGATCGAGCTCGCTTCTTCACAGCAGCCTGAAAATCGTCCTCATTTGCAGTGGCTCCTGGTGATCCCAGGGCCTCGAAGGGACCCTGTTCCAGTTGGGAACACCAAGGCCGGGGACGGGAAGCAGCCTGCCAGGAGAGGGGGTGGTTTCCTAGCAGAGCCAAGGCTGTTGCCCAGAATCCCCTGACCCCTGCGATCAATCCCTGGGCTCCCCTTGACGTGGCCTCTCTGGGGGAGGCCAGACCCCCCACTAGCCCACCCCCTGACCATAGGCAGCTTCCACTTGCTCTGAGCTCTGGTTTCCTCACGAGTTCCTGTCCCGAATGACTCAGAGCAGTTGGGAATCCGGATAATAGGTATAGACGTAAAGCTACAGAGAGCTGATGCCTCCTGAGTTCCCACCGTGCGCACTAGGCCCTGGGCCGGGCACTTGGCCTACGGGGCCCCAGGGACTGCAAGCACAACCACCTCTTCTCCCTGGACTAGCTCCTGACCCCGCTGTCCTTGCCCCTGCCCTAATCCCTTCATCCGGCCAACACCCAGTCCAGACCACGGTCTCCACTAGATGTCACCTCCTCCAGGAAGCTCGCTCTGATGACCAGTGGCCCATCTTTGTGTTCCCAGGGCTGCCTGTGCATCCCGGCCTAGCGGTGGCCACAGAACGTGTTGCCCGTTTTAACGTCTGTGCACTAAACCGTCAGATCTGAGTGCGTAGACGAGGTTTGTGTCTTTCTTGTTCACGGTGGCACCTCAGTGCCCCTCAAGGCATCTGATGCATAGTATGAATGTGACGTACATCTGGTAGATTTTACTGAGGAATCTGAGACTGTAGATAGGGGAAAACTGCAAACTATAAAGGGCTCTTTTTACTCCAATGGGGTGGAGGCGAGATGAGGCGTTGCAGTCCCACAGCCCACCTACAGAGGGTGAGACTGAGCCCGAGGGATGCCCTAGGGGCCGGGGCAGTTCAGACTAAGGTGGGGTGGAGATGTGGTGGTGTTTGGGGACAAACGGGTCTCTGGCCCTTGCATCACACCACATGGTGATGTCATAGAGCCTCCCTCAAGATTCCTGAGACCCACATGGGTTAATTCCAGCAAAGGAATAATTTCCCGGGGAATTTAGCTCCTGGCTCAGGAGCCCTGCCCGGCCTGTGGTCAGGGGTTGATCAATCGCAGCTAGACCCTATTTATTATTTTGGCCGCGTTTTCTGCCTCTGTCCTTTCCTGTTGCCCAATTAGACTTAATTAGATATTGATAGGAGTTGCAGGTGGAGTGAGCATCTGTGGTCCCGGACTGGAAGATGGCAGGGGAGGCTGCAGAAAAGAGACCAGAGGAAGGGGACAGCCAGTGTGTCCGGACCCAAGTTGCTGGCATCCCCAGGGCTATTTCCAAAGCTCGGACTTTCATCCACTACCCCCCCCCCCGCCCCCGCCACCCGTCGCTCTCTGCTCTCGGCCCCCTCCCCCCTCCTCTCTGCTCTTTGCAGGAGCCGTAGCCCAGTCCATGCCTGCACTGGCTGGTTCCTCTCTCCAGCCACGTTGCTTCCTTTCTCCAAGTCCCTGGTGTTTTAATGCAGGTCCTTCCTGGAAGAGGGTGGGAGACTTTGGAGTACTGTTCAGCAGACATTCTCTCCCCTTCTTTCTTCCCACTGTCCTAGAGCGTCCCATCTACCCATGTGGAGCTTGACCATGTGGCTTGCTTTGACCATGCGACTTGCTTTGACTGAGGCAAAGTTGGCAGGTGTGACCTGAGCAGAGGCCCTAAATATGCACGCATTAGTGGCTGGATTTCTTGTGTTCCTCTGACCTGACACGAGCAAGAGATGCTCAGGGTGGCCATTGCCCAATCAGGGTAGGCTCCAGAATGACCACCCAGGAGACAGATCTGAGCCCATCATGTAGCCAGAATGCAGTAGCCCTGCCGGGTCCAGCCTAGACCAGCCAAGCCACAGCTCAGCCAGCCCCCAGGAGCATGAGAATAAATGACTACGATTGTAAGTCAGCGAGAGCCTGTGCTGTTTGTTATGCAACATGATCCCTGTCAGAGCCTGTCTAGTACAGAGGGTGGGTGGGGGCTCAGTGAATGACACAGCAAAACAGATTATTCTAGACTATGAGACAGGAGACCTGGGCTCTCATCCAAAAGTTTCTAACTCCCTCTGTGGCTTTGGAGAAGAAGGACTGAAGCAAATACTGTTTGATCATCTTTTTTGTTTGTTTGTTTGATCATCTTCTGTGGGCCAGGCCCCATGCTAAGAACTTTCCATATGTCACTCTATTTTATCACCACCATTTCTATCTTATTTTGGCCCTAATCTGTGCCAGGCATTGTGTTAAGTGTTTATCATTGCTAATTAAGATTGTGCTAAAAATAGTACCAATGCATAAATGATTAATAACTTAAAAAACCCCAGCCATTTGTTGAATGCATAACATGTGACAAGCTTACGTCAGGTTATTTATATTTTTTTAAGATTTTATTTTTGATGAGAGGAGAGAGAGAGAGAGAGAGAGAGAGAAGCAGACTCCACAGAGAGCAGGGAACCCGACACCCGGCTGATCCCAGGACCCTGGGATCATGACCTGAGCAGAAGGCAGACTCCTAACCGACTGAGCCACCCAGGCGCCCTTCCATCAGGTTAGTTAAATGTGCCGGTTCGACTTACCCTCAGTACAGCAACAGAGAATGACCTGGCCTGACACGTCCGTCGTGCTGAGTGAGGGGCCCCTGGGGAGCCCGGCTCTGATGGCCTGGCACTGAATGAAGCTCGGATTTGTTTTGTCCCAAAGCACCTGTGTTACTTTCCTGTGGCTTCTGTAGCCCAGTTACCGCAACCTGGGTGGCTGAAAACCACAGACGTTCATTTCCTCCTAGTTCTGGAAGCCAGAAGTCCAAAATCAAGACGTGGGCGAGAGCACGCTCCTTCCAGAAGCTCCGGGGGAGATCCGATCCTTGCCTCCTCCAGCTCCGGTGCAGCCAGCGCTCCAGCCTCTGCTCCCGGCCTCACGGCAACTTGTCTTGGTCTCAATCTCCCTCAGCTTTTTTCTGAAGGACACCTGTCACTGGATTTAGGGCCCACCTGGGCCCTCCAGATTATCTCCTCATCTTCAGACCCTTTAAGATAATCTGGTCTGCAAGACCCTTTTTCCAAGTAAGGTTATATCACAGGTTTTGGGGATTTGATGTGGATGACTTTCAGTCTATTATCTGTCCTTGAACATGGACCCATCCTGTCCTTCCACAGCTATTATTAATATTTCATCTTCACGGTGACCCTCCAAGGAGTACATTTTACCCCCTGGGGCACTGAGGGTCAGAGAGGTTGTGTAACTCTCTGGGAAGAGTCAGCACCACCAGGGTCCAGATTTGGTCTCTGGCTTTAAAGCTCTTGCTCTCACACTTAAACTTGCTCCATGAACCCCACCCACCCACCCATCTGGGCTCAGAGATGCCCGTACTCTGAGGAGCAGTTGGTGGCCAGCGGGCATCCTATCTGGGTGACATGAGTCGTCAGCAGGCTTTTCAGGGGAATAACTGGGGATGCTGGGCAGAGCAAGCCTCAAGATCAGCAGCTGCCTGGGGGAGGGGGTGGGGAGAGCAGGCCACCTGGCCCCGGGGGACTTTGCCATGAGAGTCAGGCACAGGCTGAGGGCGGCCTTTCAATCACCGTGATGCAGGTGAGCCCCTCTTCCCCTCCCCCAACCACCTGCTCCCCCTCCCCCCCACCAGCGCTCAGGTGGGGAACTATGTGCCAGCATGCTGCGGGGTGGGAGCGGAAGGATGACGGGAAGGGGCTTGTCTGGCCCTGGTCAGTGTTTGAGGGGGTGGATGGCGCCAGTTCGGGGCACAGGTGTGAGCCCCGCCCTCCACCCTTTGTAGTAAAAGTCCCACCAAACACCACAGAGATGAATGGGAGCCACTGGGTATTACATCATTTAATAATCTGAATAAAATTCGTTTCCCCTCCTTTTGTAATTGTTTTATTGAATCATAATTTACACGCAAGAAGCTGCACATCTTTAAAGTGATCCACTGGATGTATTTTGATGTGTGGATGCATCTGTAAAGCCGCCGCCACAATCAACATAATGAATATATACATCACTCTCCAGAAGTTTCCTTGCGCCCCTTCATAATTAATTTCCCCCTCCTCGCTCTCCCTGCCATTTCCAGGCAATCACTGATCTGCTTTTCTGCCACCATGGATTAGTTTGCATTTTCTAGCGTATATATTAGACAAACGGAGCCGTCCGGTATGCGCTACGTCTCGTGTGGCTTCTCTCCCTCAGCGTGATCGTTTCACAAATGGACCACCTTGTGTCGCGTATCAGCACTCCCTGCTTTGCGCGGACGGCTCCTGGTCCGTCTTGTGGCTGTTCTGCAGGACGTTTACCCATTCACCTGTTGATGGACCTTGGATCTTTTCTGGTTTTTGACAGTTGGCGAGCCGAGCTGCCGTGCACACGTGTGTAAAACGCCCGAGTACGGATGCTTGCTTTCTTTGCTCTTGGAGTGGCTGGATCATGTGGTGGGTGCATGTTTAATTTAAGAAACCGCCAACCCCGTCTGCCGCGTGTGCACCGATTCACGTTCCCACCGGCTGTGTGCGTGATTTCCCATCGCCCCACATCTTCGCAGTGCCCAGTATGGCCCGCCTCGTTCTCCGCCGTGCTAACAAGTCCGTTGGCCTCTCTGCGGCCCTAATTGGCACGCCCTGTGTCTAATAATGTTGAGCGTCTTCCTGTGTGCTCATTTGCCATCCCTACATCTTCTTCGGTGAAATGTCTGCTCAAATCCTTTGCCCCTTTTTAATTGGGTTGTTTATTTTCTTCCCGCCGCGTTTTGAGAATTCTTCATATATTCCAGATACGTCTTTTTAGCAGATGTACAATCTGTGGATATTTTTTTCTCAGCCTTTGTCTTGCCTTTTCATCCCTGTAATGGTACCTCTCAAAGAACATGAGTCTGCCATTCTGATGAAGTCCCAATTTTTCAATTTGTTCTTTAACAGACTACATTATTGATGTTGTTAGGAAATCTTTACCGGACCTGGAGTCTGGAAAATCTTCGACGGCAGTTACAGGGCCTGCCATGTGTGCCTCTTGTTTCTCGGGGATCAAACTCTTTCACTGGCTGGCGGCCCATGTCTTAAAAACCATTGTTTAGTATATTTGGTCTGGTTTATGCTGTGGTTTTGTGCAGGCAGGTAAACCCGATCGCTGCCATCCCATCTTGACCTGAAATCCTGATAAACTTTGAAGGCAGGCATGATTTTGCTTGCGCCGTCACCCATTTCTTGGCTCGAGAGGCACAGTGACTTACCCAGGGCCCTCCAGCACATACGTGGCAGTGCCAGGATAGAAGCCCAGGGTTGCTTGACTCCAAAGCCCCAGCCTACAGACCTGGTGCTCAGACTTCCAGGGTTGGTTCAAGTTCCACTTGCTGCTGGAAATTCCAGGCTCGAGAATGCATCTAGGGTGTGGGGTTGGCCAGGCAGGAGACTCTCCGTTGGTGTGGCTGGCTTGGCACCCTGACTTTATTTATTTATTTATTTATTTATTTATTTATTTATTTATTTATTTGGGCACCGTGACTTTAGAGCAAAAGTAACCTCTCTGACCTTCATCCATCTCATCTACCAGAACTGTTCGTTCTAACTTGACTTGCTCTGTAAGGTGCAGTAAGATGCAATCACAGAACCATAGGCTTTCCATGACCACGTAGGTTATAGAGCCCAACCTCCCGCCCAATGCTATTCCAACTTCAGGATCAGAAATCTAAAAAGCCCAGGGCACCACTTACCCTTCCTGTGTCCATTGTGGACATCACCAATCAATAAGGGGACTCTTTCCTGCTGAGTTAGACTTTACCTCCAAGTCCAATCTTTGAATCTAGTGTGCAGGGTGCTCACCACCAGTTGACCGGATTGGCACACGAAATGAAGCCCATTTACACCCCAGCTCCCGAGCGCTCCGATCTTGTGGCCCTCCAGCTTTGCATGCACACCTCATTTGACCAAGCCTCCACCACCTCCAAAGGTAGCCTGTCCCATTATCACCCAGCTGCAATGTCTGAAACTCTCCTGCATGTGACAAATAAGCCCACTGTCAACTCAGCATTATTCCTTTGGTTAAGTTGTGCCTGCTGAGGACTCAGAGACCAGACATCACACCTTCTAGAAAAACTGGAGTCCTTCAGATACATCGTGAGCGTGATGGCCACGTCCCCTCTTGGCCTGGGGAAGTATTTCCAATTCCCTGCATGTGACCACAACCCTTTACAGACCCGCTTTCCCTTTGTTCTCAGACACTCTACCCTAAAACGTAAATCGGAATTTGAAAAATACCCAAGGTACGATCTGATGAGAGTGCAGAAGAGGAAAAAACTCAGAGCTCGGTCTCAACGTTTGGCTTTTATTAACACAGCCCAAGACCTTCATAGCTTTTCAGGCAATGCTCTCCTATTTTGTTCATGCAAGAAAACGTGAGCTTGTATTTATGTGAATGGAAGTGAGGTCAGACGTGCTCGTTCGGATAGCTGTGTGAGTTCATGAACCCGATGCAGCGCCTGACACCCTCCCCCGTCACATTTCATCAGAGAGGCCCGTGGCTGTTTGCAAAGGACCTTTGTCTCCGGGCCAGCCCAGTATTGATTGTAGTAACAATATTGGCTAACGTGGACATGGCACTTAGCGCATACCCAACATGTTCTAAGCATGTTACGTGTTTTAACTGACTTAATCCTCACCACAGCCCTGTGAGGTTGATACTCTTTGGTTCCCAGTTTACAGAGGAGGAAATGGACCCAGAGGAGGTTACATAAGCTAGTAAGGGAAGGAACTGGGATTTGAACCCAGCTCTGAAGTCTCTGTCCCCGGTCACTACATTACACTGCCCTGTAGGGCCTGAAGGATCATATAAATGCCTTCTCTAGGCTATTCATGCTCTGCATGCAGTTCTCAGGAAAGGCTTCCTGGAAGTGGCAAGAGAAAGTGAGACGTAAAAGGCTGGCCTCCCAGCTGGTCCAGGCCTGTTTCGCCTTGTCCCCCCTGGACAAGAAACCTCAGTGGGGCAGAGAGAGGAAGAGAATGTCACCCTCTGGTCATATCAATTCTCTACTCAAGCTTCTCTTACACTGCAGGCTGCAAACAGGTGAGCGCAGGTCAAAACCCAAATGTGATTTTCCCCAGAGCCCAGCCAGCCCCTCGCCGGCACCTGGAGGACCGTGGCCTTTGATTCGTAAACCAGAGCTCCATGCCCAGGTGAGTCACAGGGCTCAGGGCGCAAAGGGACAGCCCAGTTTGAGATAAGGACTCAGGTTCTCTGCCAGCAAAGTCACCGGCTCACTCCCTCCTAAGGAGCCCTGGGGCGGGACAGCGAGCCCATCGATGCTGCATCTCACCCTCAATGACGTTGTTTCTGCTCCAGGCACATGACCCCAGTGGTCTAGTGAGAGGCAGGCCTGGGCCTGTGATAGAAACCGTTCTTTTTTAAGGACTTGAACCCAAGAGGAGGCAAACTTTGAGCCTTCGTGAGAAGAATCTGCTTGTCTGTAGGAAACGCAAGAGGGGTGAGCAGAGCCCAGAGGCCACGCCGAACCCCAAATCCAGCCACGCTGGACCGCCCAGCTGTCCGAGCCTGTCGACCTCCAGGTTTCTTAAGCTGGGTGGGCTGGCTTTTCCGCTGCCGGCCGTCCGAAGAGCCAGCCCCAGGCCCTCTCTGGCTGGTATGTGGTGGCCCAGGGCCAGGGACCATGAGGGGATTTGCCACCGCCATGAAATGTGAGCCCCAACAACATGTCAGACATGTTGGGGTCCAGCGACGAATCAGACCTAGTCCTTGTCCCCGAGGAACTCACGGCCAGTTGGCAATTTGCTGTCACACACGCAGTTAATGTCTGCAATGTGAGGCACATCACAGACACCCAAGGTGCCCGGGGAGGGTGGCAGGGGACGGAGCGGGGAGCCCCCCACCCCCAAGTGCCAGGGGGACCATGAAGGGGATCCCCAGAGAGGCCAGCGTATAAGGCAGTTCGGCTCCTGCCTCAGTTCTGTGCTCGAATCTTGGCTCGACCCCTTGCCCCCGGCTCTGTGACATCGGGCACTTTACTTCATGTCCGTGCCTCAGTTTCTTCATCTGTAAGTGGGCAGCTACATCTGGGTTTGCCGAGGATTACACGCGACGATCTAGGTGCGGTGATAGCAGTGGCTGGCCTCGAGCAAGCGTACAGTAAACGTTCCCTTCCTACCATCGCTCTTCTGGTCTCACCTGAGGGCAGGAGCCCCGCAGGTGCAGGAGAATGGACACCGAGGGACACACACTCGTAAGGGGCAGGGGTGTGGGATCCGGGTGTGCGGGAGGTGAGAAGGGCTTCTGGGTGGGAGGCCAGCGTGCAGAGGCGGGACGAGACAGGGACAGGCCCCAGCAGGCGCCCGGCTCCGCAGCAGCAGGTGGGCTTCAGGCCGACGGGGGGACGGGAGCTGAGCGTCTGGGGTGGGGTGGGACGGTGAAGACCCAGGGTGGAGCTGCAGACAACATGCCACGGGGGGCGGGAGGGGGGGCTGCATCCACATCCCCAGAAGCCGCTTGCTGATTTGATCAACTCAGTGAAGTTACCTGTGCATCCAGTAGGAAAGAAGCCCCGTCGTCGGGCCGGCAGTTTGGCTGAAGCCGGCGTGTGCCCCGCGTGAGGAGTGTGAGCTCCCCTGTGCAGTTGTAGAAGCATCTGGGTGAGGTCACCGAGCACCGGGCACACGGGCCCGGGAGCCCAGCCTCCGGGGAATGACAACACAGCACCGGACCCAGACGGTGTTGCATTGATTTCTGCTCTTTGTTGCCTGGAACACGATGGTGTTTCCGTCTGTAAGCTCCGGGACCCCCGGGACCCTGAGTCCTGGTGAGGCCCGCACCCCTGCCCCGCCGCTCAGTCACCCAAGGGAAGGTCCTTACCTGGCCCGACGTCCAGCACCCCAACTTCCGGGGCGACGGGAGGTTACATGGGCCGATTTGGACAAAGGTCCACATGGGCGGGGAGGCCACCCCGCTGGACTCGCCTAAACCCTTCCCCCACCCCCACGCCCCGTCCCGTTGGCTCACTCCCCAGATCGCTGACATCCCCAGGGTCTCGTGTGTGCCCGAACCCAGCCTCCTGATGGCTCAGGTTGTTCACTCAGTCTGCCTCACACACTTACAAGCGCTCTCGCCACTCGGGCACTGGATTCCCTCCTCGTTCCCGAGGCTAGAAGTCCACAATCAAAGCGTCCGGGGCTGTCGTGTGGCCTCCGAGGCCCGGGATAGAATCCTTCCCTGCCCCTTCCGAGCTTTGGGGTGGCCGTCGGTCCTTGGCGCTCCTTGGCTCCCAGACACCCCACTCCGGTCTCTG
This sequence comes from Canis lupus dingo, assembly GCF_003254725.2. Lineage (NCBI taxonomy): Eukaryota > Metazoa > Chordata > Mammalia > Carnivora > Canidae > Canis > Canis lupus. The sequence goes on along the minus strand of NC_064244.1, from coordinate 78,989,003 downwards.
CTCTGCTGCCACTTGGCATCCTCTCTGCGTGCCCCACGTCCAACGTCCCTCTTCTTATAAGGACACTAGCCATGCTGGTTGAGGGCCGCCCTAAACGTCCTGGTCCTGATTTGATCACATTTGCAAAGACCCTATTTCCAATGAACGTCATACCCACAAGGACTGGGGGTTAGGACTTCCACATACCTTTTAAGGGGACACCTTACAACCCAGAGCACCTGATATGCACTGGCCCGTGACAGGCATGGGAGGACAATGCCTGTCCCGGGGAGACTTCCCGCTTCACCCCCACCACACCCCCACAGGGCAAATGCTGTCCCCAGCTCCCGGACTCACTCAGCTGAAAATTGCCGGGCTCCAGGCTGGCCTGAACGGCAGTCCTACCTCTGAGCCACACCTGTCTGGTTGCAGCCCCCAGGTGGGCCTCCGCAGCTCGCCAGTAACCGTAAAAAGAACAGTGGGCAGAATAAATCTCACAGTGAAATTAATGTAGCTTGAGAAAAAAAAAGTACATTTACTCATTTCAACTTCTTGTTGCCAGACTCATAAGTGAATAAATCCAAAATAAATGTAACCGGGACAAAGGGAGAAGCCAAGAGAAATGCAATCCCATCACCCTAAATGAAGACAAAGACTCCAAGACAATATTAAATTCCATCCCCAAAGGCTCATTTCATTTCAGACCCAGATTTGCACAAAATCGAGTTTTCCTGCGAGCCAAGCCCCACTCCCGCGCAGATCCTCCCCTTCCCCTGCTCCCTCCCCCGGTCTGCTCGTCCCCTCCTCCCAGGCTCCTGGGTCTTGTCCCTGAAGCTGGAACACTGTCTACTCGAGAGCCAGCTGGGCCACCAACTCCCGGGACGCAGTGACTCCCTCAGCTGGAGGGACAGCTTTGCGGGACTCTGGGGACCCACAGCGTCTGCTTGGGCTTCCAGGAATTCACATCCTTGGTTGCCCCAACCCTCTTGCAGCTCTCGCCTGCGGGGCTCCACAGAGGGGGCTTAGGGCCTTCGAGCTTGGGGGTTGGGGCCTGCAGGGGGAGGCCTGTTGGTACTGAGTGGCTCTCTAGTGAAGGGTTAAGCCCCGACGCAGGGCTGCACACCTGTTACCCTGTTTTATGTCATCGTAACAACTACAGACCTCATGCCCCACATCCCACAGAGCTGGTGTGCCGGCATCCTTGGAGATGGGACACCCAGGAGGATGGGTGCGGGGGATGCAGAGGAAGGAGCTGGCAGGTGTCTGCCCCCAGGGCTGACAATGACGTCTCTGTCAGAATTGTGCCGGGGTCAGGAACCCTGTTACCTGTACCGAGCTCTTCCCAGGTAGGCCGTGGGCGTTGATCATGCGGTTGGGGTGGGTGGGGAGCAGGCTTACTATTTTTTTTTACACCCAACGTGGGGCTTGAACCCTTGACCTCGAGATCAAGAGCCTCATGCTCTCCCAACTGAGCCAGCCAGGCACCCCCAGGTTTAGTTCGGACAAAGGCGATAGCTGCCATGACTTGGCACCTACTGTATGCCGACTCCTTTCCACGGGCTCATCCTCTTGTTTCTTCAGGACATCTCATCTGAGTGCCTACTATTTGCTGGGTTCTATTTTAGGGGTGCTGGAGATTTGATCCAGTGTCGTGAGGTTTATATTCTAGAAGCGCGTCATATATTCTATCTCTTTCTATTATGTTCTAGGGGAAGGAGTTATACATATTATAACATATTATTATCAAATACATGTTGATATTACATCAAATCTAATTATATTGGAATTTATTGTATGATATAAAATGTGTATTATGTTATATTGCATACTGCACACGACACCATATGACGTCCCGTATCCTATCGTACTCTTCCCGTTCAGTCTTCGGAACAGCCCTGCCAGGGAGGTATCATTATCTCCGTGCTGTCGCCGACAAGACAAGGTTGGAGAGAGGATGATGTGCCAAATGCCCAGAGCTCGTGAGCCAGCAGGTGGTGGGTGCAGAGAGAGCCTAAGGGAGGAGGGTGGCTTTTGCAGTGGGAGGGGCCTGGATCTGATCCCCAGCCCGGGCACCTCATACTCTGTAAGCCTCAGTTTCCCTGCTGGACCACTGTGAGACTCACCTGGGCTGATACCGGTGCCCCGCCAAGGGTCATTCTTCACTGTGGCAGTGACCGTGGTCCCCATGCCCGGGCCACAGGGCAACTCAGGTGGCAGGACCCGGGCGTCTGCTCCCTTGTGCTACAGCAGCTGATATTGTCCCCTGGGGTGAGAACCCAGCGAAAATCAAAAAGCGTCGCCCCCCGACACTTGCACTCAAACCCCAAGGTCAGGCAGGCAGCCCCTCCAGCTCCTTGGCTGTCACTTGCCACCCGAGGAGCAGCAGGTGTCAAGGTTAAGAGGACAGACTTGGGGCTCAGGCTGCTGGGTTCCAGCCCTGGCTCAGCCACCCCCTCCCCGTGCCTGTGAACCAGGGCAAGTCACATGGCTTCGCCGTGCCCCGGTTTCCCTCTCTGTCATGGGATTTCCCCTCGTGTGGTTGAAGGACCAGCTACAGGTCCGGGCCCAGGGCAGAGCACCTCCCGAGGGCAGATAGCACGCGGATGCGGGCCTGGCCCACCCGGCGAGAAGCTGGAGCGACCCTGGCCGAGCAGGAGGCACAGTCCCCGCCACGGAGAACCGCCAGTGAGTCTCGAAAATGAAGCTCCCGGGGATGGTGGCTGTTGTCAAGGAAGTCGGGAGCCAGACAAACGTTAGTCTGGAAATCGTGGCCCAGTGGCCAGGGCTCTGGGTGCAGAGTCCAGGAAGCCCGCCCTCAAGCCTGACCTCTTCCTGCCTCCAAAAGCCCCACTGGCTAGAGAACGAAGCAGGTTCTCACGGGCACGGTTCTCACGGCCCCTGTGGTGGAACACGTTAAATCAGACTTGCTTTTTGTTGTTGTTGTTTTTGTAACAACTCAGTGGGTTTTAGTATATTCACAAGGTTGTGAAACCATCACCATAATAAACTTTAGGACATTCCATCTCTCCAGTAAGAAACTATAGCATTCAGTTATCGCCCCTGCCCTGCCTCCAGCTCCCCAGCCCTGCCCCTGCCCCTCCAGCATCCCAGCCCTGGCAACTACTGATCCGCTTTTGCTTCTGTCCACTTGCCTGTTACAGATATTTCATATGAAGGGAATCATACAATATGCGGCCTCTTGTGACTGGCTCTTCCGGATTTATTTACAGCCTCCTACACGTATAGTTGGGAGGACTCCCCCCGTCCCACCGATCATCTAGCTCAAATCTTTCATGTTTCAGGTGGGAGAGTGAGACCCACAGAGGCGAGGTCCCTTGACCATGGCCAAGGGCAGGATTGGAGCTGGTCACCCCTCTCCTCCTCGCCTGCCTGCCTCTCCCCGCCTCCTCAGGAAGCCTGGGTCAGGAGCAGCTTAAAGGCATGATCCCTGAGAACTAACCAGGCCTGTTTTGGGGGTCATAAGTAAGCAACCACATCCATCCATCCATCCATCCATCCATCCATCCATCCATCCATCTGTTCACCAGCAAACATTTGTTGGATACCAGTGTCCTGCCAGGGGCCGGTCCAGGCGATGGAGAGGCAGAGAAGGAGATGGAGAAGCCCAGAGCTTGACTACAGATGACTAATCTGGAAACAGATGTACAGAAGGGGAGCGTCAGGTGCAGCCAATGCTGTGAACGTCATAGGAGGGAAGAGGGAGAGTGACTGGCCTGGTGGAGGGGTGCCACGTCCTCTCGGGTGGGCAGAGAAGTCTCTGGGAGGAGGGGATGTTTGGTACAATGGAGTCGGCCCCACAAAGGTCTAAGGGGAAGAGCATTGTAGGAGGAAGGAACGGAGTTTGGGGACCGAGCTTAGAGAGGCAGGGATGCAGAGGAGGCCCGTGTGGCTGAGTCATCCTATGGGCACAGGGGCAGGAGGTAAGGTCCACTTTCCCCCTGACCTTCCCAGCACCACTTGCCCTTATTTGTTTATGGTCATGTCTCCTTCGCTGGCCTGGACAGCTGGGCCCAAATCCTAGAGACCTCTTCCTGCCCGGTGCCCAGCCTGGGGCACGGTGGCCCCCACCGCAAGGCACTGGGTCGGCGATGTTTGAACTCCCATTATAGGCCTTTCTGAGAGCAGGTTTGCATAAATGATGGTGGGGTGGGAGGCAGACCCCAAAAGGGTGTCAAGGGAGGGGAAGGGGGGCAGAACCAGGCCACCAAAGATAGGCTTGACCCGTCAGTCCTTGCCTGCTTGCTGCATTTGGGTTTTCGTGTTTGCCCTTGTCTCTCCCGTCATTCTCCTTGAGAATCAAGTTGTTTGGGAAAGAGAAAACCAGTTGCATAACTGTGTCCGTTGGCAGGCGCGTTCTAATTTTAAAAAATGTGTCACTCTCCAAACTGCGCGTCCCTTAATCAGGCAATTACTTTATGATGTAGTATAGTTAAGGAGATGGAAAAAAAAAAAAAAAAAAAACCACAAACCACCAACCCTTGAAATCCCAAACATTTTCTTGCAGAGAATTAATTTGGTAAATGTTTGACTTGAGCTCAAGAATGTCTTTTGTTTCCATTTCTAAGACAAAAAGGACACAAAAAAAAGGTACTAATTTGGTATTAATCAGTCTTCTTCATTAAAAGTAGCTCCCCAAACCAAGGGTGTCATGGAAACCGCGAATGTTGGGAGAAGGGCTCGGGGGTCTGGAGGGAGCGGGGCATGGGGCCATCTGCGGGGTGGCCATGGCCCTGGGGGACACAGGACGGGATGGGATGGGTGGCAGCGCCCACAGGGAGATAGTAACCATCAGGGACTGAGTGCTTCCCTCTTTCCAGCCCGTTCTAAGCCCTTTCAAACAGCCTCCCGTTTCCACCCGGAGCGACCCTGGGATGTAAGTGTGGCTACGCCCGTTCCGCAGCGGAAGGCACTGGGCTTTGCGGGGTGAGAGCCCATTCTCCTGCGAGGCCTCATTCTCCGTGTTTCCTGTGCCCCTCACTTCATCGCAATACCCAGGTCTTTCTGTCCTGCCCCTTGGCCTCCTGGGTCATGGTGAGTCAGTATGTTCCTTGCCCTGCGTGATCACTGTGTTGTGAGACCCAAGAGACCTCAAAAGCTAGAGATTCCCCTTCTGTACAGGCCCGTGGAGGAAGCATTTGGACCTGGAAAGGCAGAGGGGGTGGGGTCCACTTTCCATAATTTGGATCTATCCCTCATCCCTCTCTCTCTCTCTCTCTCTCTCCAAACCCCAGCACCCAGACTCTTTCTCCTCCTCCCCCCTCTCCCCTGACTCTTGATTATGTGGAGCAGCGGAGATGTCTGGCCAGGTGTCCCCTCTTTGTTCTTCCTGTTTTCATCCCGTCTGCTGCGGGGCCCCACGCACAGGGCCGGCCATCCCTGGGGCGGGGGCGGGTGAGTCTGGGAGCTGAGGCTGCAGAGACAACATATTCACCGGGAGGAGGGGAGGGTGGGGGGAGTCCGCACCTGTTAAGGCATCCTGTCCCTGTCACAAGATCACATATGTCTCAGCAGTAACGCTGCCACCTGGTGAGCCAGCAGCACCCTTTATCTGCTAAAGCACAGACGTGTCTGGAAGCAGGAGGACGGACGTCTGAAAGGCCCGCTGAGACATTCCTGCCAAAGGATGGTTGGCGGCTGGTTCACGGAAAAGGTCATGGGCTCCCTTAGCCCAGGTGGCCCCCAAAGGACCCCAAGGCCTCTGACAAGTAGAAATGGGAAATGCTAAGCGAGTAATTGTCTCGGGTGAGGCCTCAGGCTCTGTGAAGAGAAGCAACCAATTATGGAGCACGGGCTGTCTACAAAGTCCTGGCTTCCCTGCAAGATGCGTATCACTGCCCCCCTCCCCTGCCCATTTTCCAGATGAGGAAACAGAGTCTCAGAGAGGTTATTTCACTTATTCAAGGCCAAACAGCTTGTAAGTGGTGGAGCAAGGAGAGCAAGGCCTCAAACCTGAGTCCTCCCGATGTTATCCCCCGTTCCCTGACCACTACACCCCCTCGCTGTTCCCGCCGTGGGCAGAGTCTGTTTTCTTAGCTGCTGACTTTCCCAGCTGTACAGGCTGACGGTACCCTCATGGGCTCTGACACTGCGGGCAGAGTGTCTCTTTCGGGCATTTGGAGAGAGCAGACTCCAGGCGGCCTGGGACCCCTCCTTGGTTGGCCATCTTCCTGTCCTGAGAGCATTTGATGATCATGGTAAGAATTTGCAGTAGTCGGGGGCACCTGGGTGACTCAGCAGTTGAGTGTCTGCCTTTGGCCCAGGGCGTGATCCTGGGGTCCCGGGATCGAGTCCTACATTGGGCTCCCGGTGCATGGAGCCTGCTTCTCCCTCTGCCTGCGTCTCTGTCTCTCTCTCTCTCTCTCTCTGTCTCTCATGAATAAATAAATAAATCTTAAAAAAAAAAAAGAATTTGCAGTTAGGCAGTGCAGGAATCCATGGATTCAGCTGTTCAGGGCAGTATATGCTGTGCCCCTACTGTGTGCCAGGCACCGTGGTGGAGGCTGTCGTGAGCACAGCTCATTGGGATCTTGCAGGCATGCAATTTGTGGTCGGGAAAGTTGCATTTGACTGAGCAATTGAAGCATTGCATCTGCCGGGCTGCAGGACTGTATTTTAAGGAGGAAGGAATTTAATACAGGGGATTATGTGTTTCTAAAACCACTGGCAGGTCTGAGGAAGCAAGGCCTTGGCTGGGCCTCCAGGAATGACTCTCAGAACAACATAGGCCTGGCTTGTGAGGGGGGTTGGGACCCCTGATGTCGCCCTGGAGGCACCGCGGTCTGGGCTTGGAGCCACCAGCACCGACGAACCTGTGCACATCAGAAGGTGGTAGGGGACACGGGACACGCCGCGGTCTGACGATGAGGGAGTCAGCTCAGGAAGCTGGCTTGGCACATCCGCCACTCTTGAGTGACCCCCAGGAGGCTGGCAAATTAACCTGGGAACTTGCCGCAGGAAAGTCATGGCTCTCCTAACCAGCAGAGAGGGTCAGAAGCCACAGACAGAGGTCATACACCTCAAGTTCATCTTCCAGATGTCACGCAAGCGCACATTACTGGCAGAAATTTCACTTGTAATCCCGAATCTGAGCCACAAAGGAATCTGGGAGATGAGGAATTTAGCCTCCCAGACCATAAGGTGTAGGGGGTGCCAAGAGGGGCTGGGAATGTGTGCCCTGGGTCCATAGATGGCATCCAGGGCAACCATGACGAGGGGGTGAGAGAGAAGGCCCCCCTGGAGTGAATCCACACTGTGGGGTCAGAGGCACCTCCTCTCATGAAGGTTGGCTTCCAAGCTGAGATCTGAATGGTGCATTTGAGTGTTCCAGGCGACATGAACAGCATGTGCAAAGGCCCTGAGATCAAGGGTGGAGGGAAAGCATGGCATGTCCATGATAGTTTGGATGATCGCTCAACCATCCTTCACTTCCCTTCCCCTTCCACGTGGGCGGTATGCGCTTTCCTGCCCCACGGATGTTGAACTCAGCCACGTGACTGCTTTGGCCAGATGTGATATGAGCAGGGGCCTGGTTTGGCTTGGTTTACCGTGGCCCGGGGATCCACCATGAGGAGAGCCCACCTGAACTCCAGGAGGAAAACCTGAGAAGCAGAAATGAGCCTGACCTGGAGCCTGAAGCCAAATCCAGACAAGCCACAGCCTGAAGCAAAGCTGTCCAGCTGAGCCTACCCTGAGTCAGCCAGCCAGACCCTCAGCAACCTGCAGACCCATGGACTCGAGGATAAATGCCTGTTCTGCACGCCAGTGAGCTTGGGGGAGGTTTGTTCTGCAGCACTAGTGTGGTCCTAGCTGACGGAAACAAGATAGGAGCTCTTGAAAGGAAACAATCCAGTATGACTGGAATGGGGAGCTGAGCAGGCAGCGGGGTGCAGGTGCAGCCATGGAGCTGGCAGGGACCCGTAGACCCTGGAAAAGATATGGGAATCTTCCCAGTTGCTGTAGGGTCAGGCCAAGGCAGAGAGGTGAGGGGTCCATGGTAGGAGCAGAGCTGGGGCTGGAGCTCAGGCCTCCTGGCTCCCGCCTATGCTGACCCCCGTGCCTCTTAGCTCACTGATGACGATGGCAGCCACTCAACCCCAGCAATATTCAGCACGATCCAGTCACGCCTTCTTCCCCCAGTGCCGCCTGACTTAACCGTCTTAATATCTCCGCCTAGGAAACGGGATCAGAGAGGTTCCACGTCCTGCTGGAGACCACACCCTCCTTTGGTCCCCTGCCCATGATCCCAACCACTGGGTACCAGTGCCCTTCAGCAGCCTGGTCCCCGGGGCCCCCCCCACCAGCCATGTGCCGAGCTGGGGCACCCGCTTCTGACCCGCTCCCTGTGGCTCCGCTCTGACGCAGGTGGGCTAAGTTGACACCTGGGGCAGGAGCGTGTGGAGACTGCCTGCTGTGGGTGAAAGAGAAGTGCGGATCCATGGTGCATCCCTGGATCACAGGCTTCTTAGCTGGCAGGCAATCACGGGACACCTGTGGGGAGATCTCCTTCCAGGAGGGGGCTCCTGAAGAGGGCTTGGCCTGTGTCTAATGGGGAGTGGCAAGGACGAAGGACACCGAGGACAGGATGGAGGAAGGGAGGGCATCAGTGAAAGGAGGGGGGAAGGACCCCAGAAATGCAGGTGGAGGTCTGCCCCTGGTCCAGCCTGGGCCCCGGCCAACCCGGAGGTGCCTTCCCAGATTGGGCTCTGCAGAGCCACGGGGCTCACGGGGGGTTGGCACCTGGTCTGCAGACCAGAGAACCCCCGGATGTGATGCTCGCCCACATTTCTAGCCCTGCATTCCCTGGGCATGTGGCAGCCATGCACCTGCTGGTCCCTCATCCCTGAGCGAGCCACGGCACTCGTCCTGCCCGCGAGTGCCAAGTGAAAGGGGCACGTGTCACTTCCCCACTGGAGCATCTCCTTGCCGGAGCAGACCCTCGGGAATCTCGCCTCCTCTGGGAAGCGCCTGTTGGGAAGGGGTTGTGAGTGATTTCCGTGAGCAAACGCCCCTGTCCACCCACAGCCACGGACACGCAGTGTGGGCGAGACCTGCTCTCGCAGTCGCAAGCCGGGAGCATCGTAGAGGTTGTTCTGTTCCTACAGCGTAGTGGGGTCTCGCCCCACGAAGAAGAATGGTCCAGCGAGGAAGGGAAATGCTGCAGACTCGATCCATTTCTTAGAGATTTACGGGGGACGTTACCGTAGCGAAGGATGCCGGACGTCCTGAAAGAAAAAAAAAAAAAAAGAAATTCATTGACTTTGGGTAAATTCGAAGTTTTCCAAACTTACAGAGTAGCAGTCCCCCTTCCACGTTTGTGGGGCCTCACGAATGTCCAGTGGAATATCTTTGGGAAAGGCCAGTCTGGGAAGGCTGGGACACACGGCAGCAAAAACCCTTTGGGGCTAAAACCCTCTGAGGGGCGCCTCTGGGAGGCCGTCTGGGCAGCGCCGAGGGGGCACCGCTGGGGGGATGAGCCAGCCCACATCAGAGGTGCCAGGCTGCCCCGCTGCAGAGTCCCAGATGTGCAAGCAGCTGTCTGAGGGTGGCTGTAGCCATGCAGGGGGCACAGAGCCAGGACACCTTGGCCCCGCCAGGGAGGGGCGGCCCGCTTAGGCCCTGAGCAATCCCGCGGCCCCGGGACGCCCCTCTTTCCCTGGCCGCCGTGTGTGCTCCACAGATTCCCAGCTGAGCTTCCCAGTGACCCCTGGAGCCCACCCGCTCCCTGCAACCCCCGGGATGTGGGGTTCCGCCTCTGGGCCCCTCTGGCTGGGACTCGCATTGGCCAGAACCATGGAAACTGCGCCCTGATCTTCCTGCCTCCGTTCAGACCACTGGGTGGGGGGTAGGCGGGGTCCTCAGGGGCTCGGCTTTCCTGGTCCCGGCTGCTGGAGGTCTCCTGGGGTCCCATTTCCACAGCCCCCCAAGGCCTTTCCGTGGCCTCCACCCTGGCGAGGATTCAAGATTCGATGGCTGCTCCTTTGTCCTGTTGGAGACTCAACGTCACGCCGGCTCAGAAGTGTCCTTGCTCTTCCCTCTGGATCTCAGTTAAACGTCTGCCCCGGGGGAGTGTGGGCTACACCGGGGGTTTGCAAACCCTGCTTCTCGGCCATGGACTCTTCCCTCTGAACCACCTCTTCGGTGGAGCCCAGACACATGCGACGCACAGAAGCGGGGTGCCCGGGGAGGAGAGGTGCCAGCCTGCTTCCTGCTCACCCTTCTCACCTCCACCTCCACCCATGAAGTCCCAGGCTCCCTGGCTCGGCCTGGAAGTCACCTGGAGGTCCCCCCAGCTCCTGGGCCATCCACAGGTCCACGAGACAGACCCTTGCTGCCTTCCCCTCCCTTCCCTTTCCCGAGGACCCATGGCCTCGAGCATGCCCCAGAGGCTGACATGGGGCCCAGGGCTGCCGGGGCGCTCATAGGGTGGCTGTGGGGGCTGGCGTTCCCCCCCCAACCCTGTGCCCTTGCAGGTTGGGCCCTGCCTGGGCCCACAATGCCTGGTTTCCCACGTGCTCACCCAGCCAACACGGGGCCTGAGCTGTTCCCCCTGAAGTGCCCGGGGACAGGGGCTCGGCCACCGGCCTGGGGAACCAGCTCTGCAGGCCTCCTGAAGCTCTCCCGCCACCGCCACCAACCCCTTCCTGATTATTATTCAGCTCAAGTGCCCCCCAGAGGCTCACACAAGGGAGCCATCGGCTCCCAGGCTCTGGGTCTGCTTGTCCTTGCAGGCGAGTTTAATAATCTCCGAAGTGATTTTTTTTCTTAATGCAATGATGGTGATGATGATGGTGGTGGTGGTGGTGGTCAGTGGAGCAGCAGCATTTCTCCCAAAGGGCTTCGGCAGCGCAGCTCATGGGGCCCAGGGGCATGGCCTGAGGTGGAGGCAGGATGCATGAACTCCTCCCTAAAATAACCACAAAATGAGGGTGCAGACACACCTTGTGGATACGTTTCAGCCTGCCCCCTGCTTCTAGAATCGTGCCAGCATGAGCAAAGTGTCCCCCCTGCCAAGCTTCACATTTCTTCAGGAGCCTGGACATATTCAAGAATTCCACACCGATCCCCTCCGGGGAGCTCCCTGAGGTGCCCGCTCCTCCCCTCTCGCCCCTTTTGAAATGGCTCCGTCCCATCAGGTGATCTGAGCTTGGTCAGGAGAGGAAACAGCCACCCTGTACTTAACAGAGCCCTCCTCTCCCCCCACCCCATATCGGAGAGAACTCTTTTGGGAGCAAGTGACAGAAAAAATTAATTCAGATGGGCTCAAACAACAACCACAACAAATGATGTTTCAGGCCACAGAACATGTAAGTTTGGAGGAGAGCTTCAGGGCTGCTTGGATCCATGTGGCTCCAGAGAATATTATCAGGATAATATAAAAATATGTAAGTGTGTTTATTTATACGAAGCATGGTGAGTCCCAATACAAAAATACTGCTCTTTCTCTTGCCATCGCCCGGCCTGCATTCCTGCGCGCTGGCTGTGTTCTCAGGCATTCCCCTCATGGTGCCAGGATGGCTGCCAAGGCCCCAGGCTCCCATCCCACCCCCCGAGTGTGCAAGGGCATTCCTCTCGTTCACCAGTCCCTACTAAAGTCCAGCAGTGAGTGACTCTTGCGGCTCCCATTGGCCCAGGCTGGGTCACATGCCATCCCCCGAATCCATCATCGTGGCCGGGTGAAGGGGATGCTGCGTGTGGACAGGCCTGGGTCACCACCTGGACTCAGGAGGTCGGAGGGCTCAGTACCCATGGGGAGGTCAGGTCGCTGTCGCCAGGCAGGAGGAGGGGACTGCGTTCTGGACAGGCGATCCCTAGGCAGGTATCGGTGTGCGTCTACACCGCAGAGGGAACCGTTCTGCCCTCAGCCCCGCCTCCACCACACTCAGGGCTCCCAAATCCTGGATTTCCGTCCCAGCCCCCACCAGGGATAGACTCGTGCAGCCAGGCGATCGCCTCCAGGGCCAGATCTTGGCGATGGTCACCTGAGGGCCGGGGGATCGCAGAGGCCAAAGTCACACCGTCCAGCTTCCTCTGGAGCCTCTCCAAGAGGTGGCCTGGTCTGTGCACCTGGGGGCTTAACCCCCAGGATGCCCTGTGTCTGCTGGAAAGTGAGCTTTGTTCACCCCTTTAGCCCCAGGCCGAAGGGCAGTGGCTGGCACGTCCTGCTGCGTACCTGAGTACATGTCGCAAGTGGCTTGGAAAAAACATTCTACTCATACACGGATAATGTAACCAAAATATTAGGTTTTTTGGGGGGGGGATTCCTACCCTCTGCTTAGGCCCACCCAGAAAAGCTCTATTATTTTTAAGGGACTGAATGTCAGACATTTGAGACTCCCAAGTCTCTATCACCTCCACTCCATCCAGTCTCTACACAGGACCAGTTTCTTCCTCAATGACATTCCATGTGATATGATTTGGAGTCCCTCTCCTCTCCCTGGGCTCTTTCAAGACCTAATTCCCTTGGCCATAATCTTGTTCAAAGTACAGTGCCACTCCTCCAGATGCGGGACTATTAGAGAGAGTATAGTGTGATAGGATGGTCACCTCCTACATTCTACATATTCTATTTCTATTAATATGGCCAATATCCCATTATTGTTTGAATCCCTATATCTTATTGGTGATTCACAACATACTTAGAGTTTCCTAAAACCCTTGTGTTTTTCCCCTGTTGTAACTATGGATTTCTCATCTGCTACTTATATGGTTGACTTCTTTTTCTTTTTTTAAGATTTTATTTATTTATTCATGAGAGAGACACAGAGAGAAGCAGTGACACAGGCAGAGGGAGAAGCGGGATCCAAGCAAGGAGCCTGATGCGGGACTCGATCCCAGGAGCCCGGGACCATGACCTGAGCCCAAGGCAGATGCTCAACTGCTGAGCCACCCAGGCGTCCTGTGGTTGATACCCAGGTAGAAGCTGAGGATGTGGAGAAAGGGGGACCCTCTTGCACTGTGGGTGGGAATGTGAACTGGTGCAGCCACTCTGGAAAACTGTGTGGAGGTTCCTCAAAGAGATAAAAATAGATCCGCCCTATGACCCGACAATTGCACTGCTGGGGATTTACCCCAAAGATGCAGATGCAATGAAACGCCGGGACACCTGCACCCCGATGTTTCTAGCAGCAATGTCCACAATAGCCAAACTGGAAGGAGCCTCGGTGTCCATCGACAGATGATGGATAGAGAAGCTGTGGTCTCTGTATACAATGGACTATTCCTCAGCCATTAGAAGCGACAAATACCCACTATCTGCTTCAACGTGGAGGGACCTAGAGAGTATTATGCTGAGTGAAGTAAGTCAATCGGAGAAGGACAAACATTACATGGTCTCATTCATTCGGGAAATGTAAAAAATAGTGAAAGGGATTATAGGGGAGAGGAGAATAAAATGAGTGGGAAATATCAGTGAGGGTGACAAACCATGAGAGACTCCTGACTCTGGGAAAGGAACAAGGGGAAGTGGAAGGGGAGGTGGGTGCAGGGTTGGGGTGACTGGGTGATGGGCACTGAGGGGGGCACTTGACGAGATGAGCACTGGGTGTTATGCTGTATGTTGCAAATCGAACTCCAATAAAAAAATATACAAAAATAAATAAATAAAGGCTCTGAGGTCCCAGAGCAGAGAAATGTGAATATATGTGATATATATATAGGTTATATATATATATTTGAACCCATATATATATATATGATAGAATATTACTTAGCCATAAAAAAGAATGAAATGGGGCAGTCCGACTGGCTCAGCGGTTTAGCACCTGCCTTCAGCCCAGGGTGTGATCCTGGAGACCCGGGATCGAGTCCCATGTCGGGCTCCCTGCATGGAGCCTGTTTCTCCCTCTGCCTGTGTCTCTGCCTCTCTCTCTCTCTGTCTTTATGAATAAATAAATAAATTTAAAAAAGAATGAAATGTTATCATTTACAAAGATGTGGATGGAGCTAAAGAGTATAAAGTTAAGTGAAATAACTCAATCAGAGAAAGACATATATAATCTCACTCATGTAGAATTTAAGAAATGACACAAAATATCATAGGGGGAAAAGGGAGGAAAACAAGAAACAAACCCTTACCTCTAGAGAACTAACTAATGCTTACCAAATGGAAGGTGGGTGGAGGGATGGGTTAAAAAGGTGATGGGGATTAAGGAGTACACTTGTGATGAGCACTGGCTCATTTATGTAATTCTTGAATTACTAAATTGTACTCCTAATACACATTGTGTTAGATATTTGTAAAATAAAGAAAAACTTAAAATTAAAAAAAAAAAAGAAAAAGAGACATCCCAGAGACCAGAGCCAGTTTTAAGGTCAGCGAATCTGTGGAAATTCCAAAAAAAAAAAAAAAAAAAAAAGCTAAGGATGAAGGAAGTCAACCCTTTTGGGGCCCTCCCTGTGCACCAGGCACTTTGTACACTTGCAACTATTTACTTCTAAAATCCCCACAACATACGTACAATCGTCCCCAGTTTCTAGAAGTTGAAACTGAGGCTCAGACAAGATCCTTCATCTGCAAAAAAGTCACACCACCGAAAAGGGGCAAATTTCAGATTCGAACCCAGAATCGCCCGGCCCCCAAGCCCACAGTCTTACGGCCACACGCCATGCGTTTCTCCCCACGGTCCGGGGCGGAACTGCGGGCAGAGAAGATTCCATCGTGCACTGCAGTTCCCCTGGCGGCCCAGCCATGCCCCAAGCCCACCCCACTGCGCCCCCTCTGACTGTCCTTCCAGATCCCGCTGCCCCGGATGCTGCAAGAACTTTCATAACTGGAAAGTTCCCGGTGTCCATCTGCTTGCTTGGCACGGCAGCCTCTGCAGGGCATCGCGGGCACCAGATGGGGGTCAGCGAGTCTGGGGCCAACAAGCCATCCTGGAGAAGGCGCTCGGAGGAGAAGCGGCCAGTGGAGCCCACCGCATTCCCACCTTCTATTCACCAGCTGTCAAGGGGGCTCACCAATTAAGTGGCTGTTTAGGGCTTTCAAAACCACTAATCAAACCTGCCAAAAATCTTTAAAAAGAGCTTTTAAAAATTTTTCTCTCCATTTATTTTTTTTTAAGCGTGTTAAAAGGTTCATTAAAGATCCGCAAAGGATGAAGAAGCCCTTCCCGGGCTGCCCTCCTCCCCCGCTCAGTAATTAAGCACGCGGCTCCCCCCCCCATTAGCTTTCATGCCTCCCCCATTGGCA
The DNA here is from genome assembly GCF_003254725.2 of Canis lupus dingo. Classification (NCBI taxonomy): domain Eukaryota; kingdom Metazoa; phylum Chordata; class Mammalia; order Carnivora; family Canidae; genus Canis; species Canis lupus. Next base: position 78,973,816 of record NC_064244.1, on the reverse strand, counting down.
GCGGAAGATGCGGACGGGAGTTCAGAAGCATCTTGTTAGCGTGTCTGCTTCGCAAGAATCGCTCATTAATGGGCGATGCCGGGAGTTGGTAATTTGGTAAAAATGTGTTGTTATTGTCAGCAGACTGCTTCTCCGAGCCCTCGCCTGGGCCCTGCCCGCCGCTCCTGCTCTCGTGTTCCGAGCTTGCTCGGCTGGGAAGCAATCAAGGAAGAGGCGGCCCTCCGGGAGTGCAGGTGGGGTGTGCTCCCCTAAAGATCTCTAGGCTTCCCCCGGAGAGAACTGCCTTCCCACAGCGCTGGGAGCCCGGGCCTCCTGGGAAGGGGTGGCCCCACAGTCCGAAATCCTAGCCTAGAGCCCCCCCCCGCCCCGTCTCTGTCTCTGAGCTACCTGGGGTGGGGGGTCTCGTCCCTGGGGCTCGATTTCTCCATCCGAAAAATGGAGACGACCATTATCTTTCTTGCAGGACTGTCACGAAGCCGGAGTGACCGAGCATTTCTGCTGAGAGCCGGCCGCGCGGCTGCGATCCTCAGAACACCCCAGGGCGGGGGCTCAGAGAGGTTGAGTGACTTGATGCGGGTCACAGAGCTCCTAAGTGTGATGGGATTTGAAGCCAGGCTGTCCGTTCCGAAGCCCCGCACGCACGTGCAGGTGCGGGACACCTAGACGCCGCGGCGACTGTGACCACCGTCTGTGCAGAGAAGTCCTGTACCCGCCCGACTTGGCGGGAGCATCCACACTGACGGTCTGTGAGCTGCGAGGCTGCAGGAACAGGAGAAGCAGGAAGGCCCATGGCCACTGTTCAGGGCTGGAGCCACAGGGGCAGGAGGAGGCGGGTGGGAAAGGGAGACAAGGCCCCGCAGCACTGCCCCAGCCCCTGCTCCGCAGGGGGGTCGGATCTCAGACCCTGGGACTGGACAGCCCGGCCCTGCCTACCAGCAAAATCCACATTCTCATCGAACAGAAAAGCTGACGCGGACTAAATGGAAGGTTTAATAGCCAGCCACGCCGCGCCCTCCCTCATTTACCCAGCAGATATTTCCTGAGTGCCCGGTGAGCACCCGGGGGACACGGGGTGCTGCCTAGATCTCTGCCTAAAGTGCTTTGGAGTGTCCTCACGGGGCACCAGCTGACCCCACCACCCCTCTGCCCGCATCCCGGGCCCTCCTGCCGCTCGCTCTCCACCCCCCGGCCTCAGGCTGCTGCCCCCAGTGCCCCCCACCCCGTGGTTCCACCATGAGCTTCTCTTCATTCTTCAGGTTTTTATCAGATGTTACTGCTTGGGGGGCACCTGGGTGGCTCAGTCGGTTAAGCACTTGACTCTTGATATCTGCTCAGGTCGTGATCTCAGGGTCGTGGGTTCAGGACCTGCGTTGGGCTCCGTGCTCCCTGGGAGTCTGCTTGAGCTTCTCTCTCTCCCTCTCCCTCTGGCCCTCCTCCCCCCTGCTCACCCTCCCTTAAAAAAAATTGAAATGTCACTGCCTTAGGGACACCCCCCCGGACTTAGCCCTGTTCCTTCCGTCCCTCACAGTCTCTGCCCTCACATCCCTTGGTCTCTGTCCTAACTGTTAGCACCTTCCACAGTTATTTCATTATTGGTGTGCTTCCTTCACCCCCTTCTCTCCAACTAGACCGAAACTGCTTGGGGAGAGTGACCACGTCCAGCCCCTTCTCTCCAGGGCATGTCTGCAGTCGGACACGCAGCAGGTGCTCAGGAAGTGCTGGTTGCAGGCACCGGCCCCCGCGGAGGCGTGGGAGGTAGTCACAGGCTGTCCTGGCAGGTGGGAGAAGGGAAGAGCGAGCCAGAGAGCTCCCTGGTGGGCGGAGGCCTCCGGGGTAGGGAAGGGCTTGGGCACAGGTGCAGGGGCGATGGGGAGGGAAGAGAGCAGAGCTGGTGCTAATTGCTGTGCCCGGGTCCCGGGGGAGAGGCTCAGCTGTGCCCTGGTGGCTCCGGTGGCCTCATCACGGACAGGGCGGGTGAGCACAGGGAAGCCGGCGGCGCGGTGCTGGGCCTGCCGCAAGCCCTGATCCAGGTCTCCCGCCCACTGCTATGGCAGCTGCAGCCGTGCCCCTCTGCCAGACACACAGAGAAGGAAAAGAACGAAAAAGGGAAAAAAGCAACACAAAAAAACCCCACACCAATTCCCTGGGAAACGCATTTGAGAACAACATCTCGTTGAACCAGGAAGGCGTGCAAGGCGCAGGCAGCGGCAGGCGGGCTGGTGGGCGACCTCATTTCCGAGCTGACACAGGCCCTCCCGCTGCCAATGGCAGAGCGGCCCCCCGCGCCCGCCTCCCCAAGCTGCGCATCCGCCGGGCAAGACGTTCCTCCTGGAAGGGGGCACCGAGGCCCAGCCGGACCTGTGGGGGTCTGATGAGCAAATGTTCTCTCCGGTTCCACATCCCAGGTCAATAGGCATTCCCTGATGGCAGCTGGGTTCCCGCCGCCGAGCCTCATGCTGGGGAAGCAGATGAAAAACCACACAGACCTGCCCTGGAGAGCGCAGCCATAGGGGCGGGGGTGGGGGGGCCACGGGACGTAGGCCGTGGGGTGTGGGCAGAGGCGATGAGGGGCAGAGACTGGTCATGGTGCTCACAGGCCCTGGAACCCACCCTCCCACACACACACCCTGCACCGCCCTTTGCAGGGGGAGGCCTGGGGGTCAAGGGGCCTGGGGATGGCATCCCGGGTGGAGGGGACAGCATCAGTCACCGGGCAGGGCCAGCGCCCCACGGGCACACCCGACTTACCCACCCGCAGGCCAGCGTGTCCGTAGACGACAGAGGCTCAACACAGAGGCCACCCGGGGCTCTCACAGGGAGGACAAGGGAATCCAGCTGGAAGGCTCTGCCTGTGGCTGGCATGGATCACGAAATCTGGGGGTGGACAGTGGTGAGGAGGCGGGGAGGGTGATGCAGAGTCGGGGCGGCCGTGTGAGTGTTCACTGAGCACCTACTATGTGCCAGAGACTGTTCTCACGAGGAGGGTGCCGTGGTGAGGAAGATGGGCGCTGCGCCTGCTCTCGGAGCTCACAGTCCGGTCCACGCGGGGAGAAGATCAGACCCAGGATCTTCCCAATGGGGATGGAGCAGGAGGCCCCCCCCCCGCAAATAACCAGGGCAGAAGGAAGACAGGGACAAAGTGCACGGGCTTCGGAGGGTGACAGGGACACGGGTCTTGGGATGTGTCTGGGACGGGTCTGGGACACGAATCCAGGGATGTGTCCCAGCTGTCTGGGCCTCCGCTTCCCCGTGTACGACTCGGAGACCAGGCCTGCTCCTCACGGCGGCCGTGCGGGCTCCAGAGAAGGCAGTTCCCAGACGCGGGCGAGGAGCACGAAGGGAGGGGTGGGATCCAAGGTGGGAGGGACGCCCTCCGGGGGGCGGGCACGGGGTCTGTCTCAGGGAGGCCCGGGTCAACCCGAAGGGCCCGGCTGGTGAGGAACCACGATTGCTAAGGGTCAGTAGGACTGGCAGCCGGGCTGCACCGCCAGCCTGTTGGTTGGCACGGCTCGTACCTCACGGTTGTCTTCCTGTGTATTGTCCGTCGCCCCGCACTAAGCTACGAGGCCCGGGGGGGGGCAGCCCTGGGTCCCCAGTGCTTAAAGCTGTCCCACAGGGGCTCCCGGGCGGCTCAGTGGCTGAAGCCTCCGACTCTTGATTCCAGCCCAGGTCATGATCTCAGGGTCGGGTCATGAGCTCGAGCCCCGTGTAGGGCTCTGCACTGGGTGTGGAGCCTGCTTAGGACTCTCTCTCTCCCTCTGCCCCCCACCCCCGCCTCCTCTCCTCTCTCTCTTTCTCTCTCTCTCTGTTTTTTTTTTTTTTTTTTTTAGCAGTCCGGCACAGAGTGTGCGTTCGCTATTTGTCGGACGACGAATGAAGTTGTAAACGATGTCATCCTGTGAACCCCAGGGCAGCCCTGGGGTGCGGTCATGGTCCACTTGCTCATGGTCTTGCACAAACTGATTTGCTGGCTTCTTAGGAACACTTGACGCTGACGGTAGCGTATGCTGAGCTCGTGCCCTTCCACACCCCCTCCCTCTGAGGGGCGCACAGCCGAGCTGCTTCCCGCTGCCCTTCACAGCTCTGTTACCTCCCCCGTCCCAGGCAGGCAGAGCGGCAACACCGACCCCATTTCCCAGCCCTGGGAAGCAGGCTTGGGAAGGTCAAGTGCCACTCGGGGTCACAGAGCTACAGGGGGGTTTGGGCAGGCGGTGGAGGGGAGACAGGCCGCATTTGTCCCCAAACCCAAGGCTCTGTCTCCAAGTCCAGAGCTCCTTCCAGGAGCCCCACTTTCCTCCAAGATCCTAGACACCGACCCGTTATGCCTGCGCAAGGGTCGCTCCATTTCTGGAATTCCTCTTCGGCCAACCATGACTTACGTGCTGTGGGATGTTGTGCAACCCCCCCCCCGCCACTCCCCAAGCCTCAGTTTCCCCGCCTGTGCCGCGTGCATGACCGTTTCCATTTGATCTGCTCCATGTGAGGATACTCGCGGTGCCGAGCAAATGGCTGGTGCTGGCCTCTGAGCTGCCGCTCTCCCCTTCCTGTCTGGGCCGCTCCCTGCCGGTCGTGGGGGGACCCTCCCTGCAGGTGAGGGCGTGGAAGGCAGGGTGGGGGGGACCACAGGGCTGGGGCCGCAGGGAGGGGAGCCCGAGGCCAGTAGGCGAGAAGCAAGGGAGCGGCAGCCGGGCTGGAGCCGAGCAGCGTCGGTCTTAGCCAGGGATGAGAGCGGCACACACCTGTTAGGTCCTATAAATGATAAACAATAATAATAACAGCGGTTTGCGCGTAATGAAAGAGACCAGAGACCGAAGTACCTTGGTAATGGGTTGCGAATGTCAAGGAGTCATTTGTTTCTTGAGGAAAGAGCTCAGGACTGCATTCTCTCTGTCTCTGGGCATCTCTCTGTGTCTGTCTCTGTCTCTCTCACGCGAGCCCCCTGCACACTCCAAGGATGGTGCTCGAGGGGGCAGGGGGTGGAGCCCCGTGGAGAGTGGAGGGGGTAGGGCTGGGCTAGGGCTGGGGTAGGAGGCTTCGGCTGAGAAAGGGGGTGTGGCGGGCCGGGTTGCTGCTCATCCAATGCGCCCCTTCTCACCCCCTGGGCACCAGCAGGGGTGCGTCTCCCGGCCCCCCTCGTGGTTGCTGGAGCCTCCGAGCTGTCAGGGCAAGTGACCTGAGCCACCTCTGGGCCAGAGATCTTAGCAGCTGGTGCAAGACCCCCCAGAATCGCCTTCCCTCTGCGGCACCCGTTGCTGGTAGAGGGGCGTGCAGACAAGGGACCCCCACCCTGGGGCAGCGCGGAGCCTCCAAGGCTGTGGACGCACAGCAGAAGAAGAAATGAAACTTGGTGGACGTGAGCCCAGGAGGCTCAGAGTCACCGTTCCTGCAGCATCGCCCCCCTCCACCCCGACCCAGTCGGGGCTCTGCCCCGGGGCCGCAGTCTCACCACACAAGCCCCAGACCACAGAGCTGTGCAGCTGCCCCGAACCACAGCCACGGAACGACGATCTTCCTGTCCCCAAACCTGTCCCCCGAACCCCCCAGACTGGGAGATGGGTCTCTCCACCTGGAACAGTCGGGCGGTTTGGGGGCAGGTCGGATCCTCCCGTTGCTCTGTTCTGCGGGCTGTACCACGGCTCCAGGAGTCACAGCTGCCTGTTGGGTTCCGGGAATAAAATCCAGACGGGATACCCGGTGTCGCGGAGACGGAAGGCGACCTGTGGACGGAATTTTGCCCTTCCAATTACTTGCTAGGTCACGAGGCATCAGCACGCTGGGGCTCGGTGTTGCCCAGGTGCTCAACAACCTGTCGGTTCTCACCCCGTCCCCTGACCGCGAGGTGGGAAACTGAGGCTCGCGCGTTCGAGGCCACCCGAGACCAATTGTGTCGTTTTAAACTTCCCTGGATCTTCCCTGACGTTTCTTGCCGCATTGCCCCCGGATAGGAGGTCCCCGAGAGCCCGAAGGTGGCCCTCCCATCTCCTTTAGGGAGGCGGCCAGGTACAGTGGATTCAGGACCCCACACCTGGGTGCAAATCTGAGCGGCTGGATAATGATGCACACCCATCTGCCAGGTGGGCGAAAATTCGATCCGCTCGCTGCCTCCTATTTAATCATCCGGAAGCTCAGCTGCTGCCTCACCCGCAAAGTTTCTCAGTGTAGCGGGGAGAGCTGGCGCCTGGGACTTCTCGTCTGTGACCTCTCCACCTCGACCGTAGTAAATAATCCACTCTCCGGCTTTCTCGCTGGGAGGTGCCGTTTCTTCAGACCTTTAATCTTGTCCGCGGCTCTTTGCTGGACCAGCTCCAGTTGCCACATCGCTCGGCATCTCTCTGCACAGATTGCGCTTTTACTGCTCCCCCCGCCCCATATATTATACCCTCACGTAGTCAGCCTGATAGCCCTCGGAGCCTAAAAGCATAAATCACATTTTAAAAAGGAGCAAAGTGGTTTAGCATCGAAAGCTGCAATACTAATAACAGGAGGTAACCCTGACGGAAGGTTTATTCCGTGCCGGGGACTGTTGCACGCACTGCAGCCGTGTTCACTTAGTTCCTCCCCGAAGCAGCCTGGGGAGCCGGTCTGATGATGTTTCTGCTGAGGGGACTGAGGCACAGAGAACATCAGGGAACTTTCCCGAGGTCTGTATGCTGGGCCCCCGGGCCTTTCCCTCTTGAGCACGCTCTGTGTACTCCTCCGAAAGGAAATTTAGAGGTCCTCAACTCCAGCCCTATATGGAGACAAGGCACAGAGAGGCAAAGAGCTAGAACCTTCTCTAGCTCCCATGGAAGGTTAGTGGCCGATGCACTAATCGCCCCACTCCCGGGCAGTCCTAACCCAGGCTTCCCCCCATCGCTCCTGTGGGGCAAGGCTGCACAGCTCTCTCTCTTCTCTGTTCCCTGCTCCGCCCACTTGGATTTTGTTTTGTCTTTTGTTTGTTTTTGTGTTTTTGGTTATCCCCGGAGACTCAGCCCCCAGTGAGGGCACCCAATCAGCTCAACTCCCAGGCGCATCTGGAAGGGATTCCCCGATGAGGCACAATGGCAAGAGGGACACAGCTTGGCCGCCATCCTGTAGGCGGGAGCTGCCAGCCTTGGAGGAAATGCTGGGGGATGGAGGGTGGGGGACAGAGTTCCACCTGCTGGGTCAGGGGCCTGGTTGAGCTGGTTACAGTTCTTCGGAGGAGAACAACACCTAATTCTGCCCCTACCTCAGCCCAGACTCCAGTGGTCTCCTCTCCAAGCGCCTCTGCTCAACCAAGAGACAACACAGGCCCTTAGACAGAAATCTCAACTTGCCAACGAGTCAGAGAATGTAGAAGAGGAAAAAAAAAATGCAAAAGCCATTCTCAACTAGGAATAGGTGAGTCTCAGGGGTCTTTGGGCCAACAGGTGAGAACCAGAATCAGGAGGAGAGACCCCAGAGCTCTGAATTTACCTCCTCGCTGACATGTCATGGAGCATTAAAACTAATCAGCTATACAACGATTTTATTATATAAGCCAATAAGATGGGGAAATTACATTTTCTTTTTTTTAAAGATTTATTTATTTATTTATTCATGATAGAGAGAGAGAGAGAGAGAGAGAGGCAGAGACACAGGCAGAGGGAGAAGCAGGCTCCATGCCGGGAGCCCCGATGCAGGACTCGATCCCGGGACTCCAGGATCACGCCCTGGGCCAAAAGCAGGCGCTAAACTGCTGAGCCACCCAGGGATCCCTGGAAATTACATTTTCAGTGTTCACTGTTAGGCTGAGGCTTTTGAACCTTGTGTTTTACAGCCTCATGGTTCTTGAAGAAGGTTTTTGTTTAAAAATCTCCTCCTACACTGGAGTAACTCTCGAATATTCCACATGCACGCGTGCAATCAGAGTGTTGCTCCGAGTTCTTCACTGGCCTGCATTGCCCTTCACCGTGTGACTTGATGGTGCCGTGGCACAGCGGGCATCCCTGCAGCATTGACCTTGGGCATGGCCCGGTGACCTGCTCAGGCCCGTAGAACACAGTGGGGAGTGGTGGGGAGGTGCTTCTCAGCCGAGGCCTAACAGGTATTGTGTGTTTCTAAGTGACCTTTGCAGACTCTGTGCCTTTCATCACGAACAGGGCAGGCCCCAGGTCGGCTGGTCCTGGGATGAGAGAAACGAGGAGCAGAGCCGAACCCAACCCGCAGCTGGAGCCCGAAGCCTGGAGCCCGGCCCTGGCCCTGCTGAGTAGTAACTGGCCCACGGACGACCGAGAACAACGTAAACACTTGCTTTTGTAAGCCGTTCTCATTTGGGGTCGTTATGCTGCTTTATTGCAAAAACCAAACAAAACCCTGTCCGAGAGAATGCACGCGCTTACAGAGGCAGAGAATCTCAGAATCCCAAATCTGGGAAACACTTCTCGATTAAGAATAATGACCATCTGGGGTGCCTGGGTGGCTCAGGTGTTGAGTGCCTGCCTTCAGTCCAGGGCGTGATCCTGGGGCCCCAGGATCAAGTCCCCCATCGGGCTCCCTGCAGGGAGCCTGCTTCTCCCTCTGCCTATGTCTCTGCCTCTCTCTCTGTGTCTCTCATGAATAAATAAACAAAATCTTTAAAAAAAAAAAAAAAGAATAATGACCATCATTTATCAAGGGCTTACTCCGTGCCAGGCACTGTGCTAGACAATTTACACGTAGCATTTCTTTCAAGGGTGGAGACAGAAGCTCGGAGAGGTCGGGTAACCTTCCCAAGGTCACTTAGCTGCTTGGTGGTGGAACTGGGATCCAGCTCAGGCCGGGGCTGGCTGCCACAGCCTCACTCCTCCACGCTGGCCTCAACCTTCCCTGGCCCAGGCCTCTCTGACCTTGACTCATCCCTCCAAGATCTCTACCACGGGTCCCATCAATGCACCTTCGAGTCCTTGAATTAAATAAAAAGGGATTTATCTCCCCCTTACCCCACCCCTCAAAAATGTATACCCCATCTTTGAATGTTTCCCATTATTGGAAATCCTTCCTTCTCTTGAGCCAAGTCCTGATTGTCCTTGTCCCTCACCCAGCTGGGGCCACCACCCTGACATTTATGCTAAGAGTTCCCTGGCTTTTGCTTATTGTTTTATTGCCTGTGTATCCGTCCCTCAGCTACAGGGCTTAGTTTTGCCTGTCCGTGAGCTTCGTGTAAATGGAGTCGTGCAGGTTCTTTTGTGTCTTGCTTCACTTAGTTCACACTTTGTTTATAAGATTCATCAACCTTGTCGCCTGCAAGAGATTTCACTTCTTATCCTTGTTGGATGGTGCTGTACAGTGTGAATACATTGCAATTATCCATTCTACTGTTGCTGTACATTTGGGATGTGTCTGGGTTTGGGCTGCGACGCACAGCGCTGCTATAAATATTCTGAGTCATGTACCTCGGTCGTATATCTAAGAGTTTCTCAGATCGTAGCACAGGGGCATCTTCAATTTTGTTCGATGATTCCTAGCTGCTTTCCGGAGCGATGGGACCCCATGTACACACCCGCTGGTAGTTTTTGTGAATGCCTGTTCTTCTTCTAGCTGCTTTTATATGGCTTAGCTCCAAGCGGCCTTCCGAGGCCGGTTACTTGGTTTCCACATATGCATACAGAATGCGTTCACATTCGCAAGGTGCTCCCTTGCCTGACAATTCAGGAGTCATTTGTAGAGACAAGAACCCCCACTTGACTAGGTTTTAGAAGATACACAATTTATTAGGATAAATCACTGTGACAAAGAAGATAAGAAAAGTGGTTCCACTTGATCACAATTCTAATTCCGTGCTTGCGTGAGTGGGTGAAAAGTCAAAGTTACGAGCACCTGAGCTGCTCGCTGTGGAAGCCGGGGCTATGGGTCTTCTCCTGGGCCCCTGTCCAGCGTCCAGCACCAGGATTATACAGCCACACCCTTGGGCACGCCTCTTGGCAATGCCCTCCTACTGCGGCTCAGGTGTTCTCTGCTACCCTTCCAGCCTGGGCTCAGCGTCGTGTCTTGCTTTGGCCAATGGAAGATGAGCAGATGTGACCCGAAGTGCATTTGTGCAGTCCGGCCCGTGCCCTTTCTTCGGCCTCCGCTGTGGCTGTGGGCCCAGGAAGAGGATGGGAGCCACGTAGAGCACATCAGCCCCCCTGCTGAGCCCAGCCCACACCTGCTGACTAATTAATGAACCAATTTAAACATTGCTGTTGTGCGGCACTGAGGTTTTGCCGCTGACATGGAGCAACAGTTAACCACTACAACCATCGCTGTCATCACTGCCACCGTTCTGTGAATCATAGCTCCTGTTTATTGAGCATTTGTCACTTGCCAGGCGCGGTGCTAAGAACTGTACATGCATGACTCTGTGGAACCCGCACGCCCGCTCTTTGGTAGACACCATGATTCTCTCCGTTTTGCAGGGAGAATGTGAGGCTCAGAGAGGTTAAGGGACTTGCCCAAGGTCACAGAATTAGTAAGAGGAGGGGTCTCTTAGGTTCTCTCTGATTCTGAGAGTTTGTCACCAGCTTGGGGAAGTGGTAGGAGGAGGCTTTTTTTTTTTTTTTAATTTAAGATTTTATTTGACAGAGAGAGAGAGAGAGAGAGAGAAAGAGAGCGAGAACAAGCAGGGGGTGGGTAGAGGCAGAAGGAGAAACAGGTTCTCTGCTGAGCCAGGAGCCGGACACGGGGCTGGATCCCAAGACCCTGAGATTATGACCTGAGCCATAGGTAGATGCTTAACCCACTGAGCCACCCAGGCTCAAAAAGGCCCCAAGAGGACGCTTTTTTAAACAAATGTTTAAATTAAATAGCATTAGGGGACCCAGGGGTCGCACACATGCGAACTGCCAGACTGAGATAGGCAGAGGAATAGCCAGAGGGCGGACCTTTCTATGGGCTCTCTCCCTGCTGGTCCGCTCAGGCTGGCCCTCGGGCCTCTCCCTGCTGTTGGAATCTAGCAACAGAGCCACCGACCACAGTACATTTGCGGAGGAGGGACAGAGTAACGAGATTGGAAACAGGCCAGCACTGGGGTGGAGTCCCGACTCGATTTCTCACCAGCACAGTGTCCTGGGGCCCGTCATCTAACCACCCCAGCTACACTGCCTCACCGGTACCGTGGGGAGAGTGAACTATCCCTCGGTGCTTTGACCCTATTTGCCGTGAGGTGCAGAGTGTGTACTTGGCAAACACTCCACAACGTGGGGACGTCGTCTTGGGCTGTTCTGATTACAGCGTGGGTCCCCCTTGCGACCAGGCCTAGGTGCCCACCCTCCCCGCCAGCGGCACGGCTCCCCTGGCCGATCCCAGGCCACAGGCCGCTGGGTCTCAGGACCAGCCTCCGGGTTGGCGCCCGGAGGGGGGCGAGCCTTCCCTCCCAGGCCTGGAAGACGGGGCTCAGGGGTGAGGCGGGAAGGGAGGACCCGCGGCGGCCCCGACGGCGGCCTGGTGGCTGGCGCTGCCATCTCGAATGTCCTGCGCGCCCCAAACAGCCGGAAGGGGGGCCTCTGTCTTGACCTTCAGCTTTTATGTGCTTTAGCTTCTGCAAAAGCCTCTTTCATTTCTCCCCAGAACAGCCTCTGACAGCTCTCCTCACTCCTCTGTGTGCGATGGTTTCTTTGTTTGGCTGAATAAAGAAGCTTGTTACCGGAGAAATGCCTTGGCAAGTGTCAGTGGAGATATCTGTTTCCTTGAAGAAACTCCCATAAAACCTTTCAAGCTGCTGCTTTTGAGTCCCAGAGCCCCTTGGATCCAAAGGCCTCTCCGTTTTCCTTACCTTCTCTCGCGGTTGCTTGGCGATTTTCCAGGTCTCCCGGCTGCAGCAGGGAAGAGGAGCCCTGCTCCTGGCATCTCTGGGGCATGTGGCGAATTGGCCTCCATCCTCGTGCTTTTTCTTCGCAGTTGACTCCAGGCCAAGGCCTCAGCGCTGGGGAGGGGAGGGGTCTGCAGGGGAGTCACCTGTGGTCACCCGCCCGGCCCCCTACCCTCCGAAGGTTGCCCCAGGCCCAGCTGGGTCTCCATTAGGTTTCTAAGATCTAAGCATCATTACGCGAGCTCACGAGAGGGCACCGCCCGCCAGCGTGTCTCTCTCTGTGGGCCGCGGTCCTTGCTCCTTAGCAAAGATGGTAAAAGACACTGTTGTCGCTCACTCTGGGTTCTTTGCCCTTCGTTCAAACGGCTCATCCCCCAGGCCCTGTGTTTCATCCCTCACGTGCCTTCCATCCAATCTCCGAGGCTTCCCTCTTCCTCCCGTCGCTCTGTGCTTTTGCAGGAATGCCCCCCTTCCTCGCATGGATCTAGGTCGGGTTCCAACATCACCTCCTCCGACCACCAGGGAAGCCCCATCTCTCAGTCCGTTCCTGCTTTGGTCTTAGTGCTTCTCACATGACAATGTCGCCGTCTGCACGGAAGGACAGCCGTCTCCCCCCCGGTGGGAGCCCCTTGGGGGTCAGGAGCTGGTCTCACACACAGCGCATAGCACTCCACAGGGCCTGTGTCAGCTTGTCTTTGTAAGGTTTCAAGGACGAGTCATGTCCGTGTTGACTTGGTGATGTGGGCACAGGGGTTGGTTGTGGCAAGGACAGAAAGGGTGACGAGCTAGCAGAGCTGTGCCATCATGCTGGGTTCTGGAACTTTCTGGGCTCATGAAAAACAGAAACCAATGCTCAGCAATGATCCAAAAATGCATAGGATGAGCCACCTTCTTGGGGACCTCCAGCATCTAGACCCCTAGAAGAGAGAATCTGATTGTCCTGTTGGTTTCCATGGAGCATGAGGTATCACTTCTGAGCAAAGTCCTGCTGAAGCTCCACAGTGGACATGGGCTGTTGCAGGCTTGGGCACTGAGCCTGATCCCATCTGAAATGACCCGGGCTAGCAGGGTCTCCATGCTCAGGGGACAAGCCAAAGCCACCCTGAGGAAAGACCCTCTCAAAAGCGACAGCGGGCAGGGCGACTCCGGGGCCGCTCTGCAGGGCCACACCCCACCCATCATAAGTGGAAGGAAGGAGATCAGAAGGGATCTCGCTTTATGATGCAAGACATCTGGCCTCATCAAGAGAATGGAGATGTTGAGTCCCTGTGGCATTTCAAAACCTGCAGGTGGTGGATAGACCCTCCTCTTTATGCCCAGTTCAGGGCTGCATAGACGGATCTTAATATCCAGAGCGCCCTGATTCCCAGAAACCAAAATAACTGACAATCTATCAGCTACTTCATATGCATCGGGGCGGTATTAGACCATTCGATCCCCTGTACAGCCCGCCGAGGTCAGGTCCTACTCTTGTCCCACTTCACAGGTATCGGAAACAGACTCAGGTTGGTGGAGTGATCAGCGTGAGGACACGGAAGGAGTAGACTCCAGACCACTTTGATTCCAAAGCCGGTGCTCTGGACCTCTGTTCTCCATTGCCCAACCAGCACGTCCCCGGAGTCCTGGGCTCCCAGACTCATGCCCTCCCCGGGTCCCGCCTCTGACGCATCTTGCCCCGGGCCATCCAAGGAGAGCTTCCCATCCCATCCGCCGGGTGGTGTCCCCCGATGACTCCAGGAAATGCCGCTCCGTGGTTCTTGCTGCCCAACAGCCTGGGACCGTCCTGGTCACCCTCAGAGCCTTCAAGCCTCAGCGCTCCCCTGCACCAGGCTTACTGACACGTGGAGAGGCTTTTGTCTTGGCTGTCCCCTCCTTGGAGGTGTCTGTTCCTTCTCTAGGACTTGACCTCCTCTCACCCAGGGGCCCTTAGGGCTGGGGTCTAATACACCACCGGGCTTTCCACTCATCAACGGTGTCGAGAGAGTCTGGCAACCATCACCCCCGGACACTGATGAGTGTTTCATGTTTTCTCTTTGCTAATCCTCATTGGATTTCATCAACCCCATTGTACAGATAAGGAAACTGAGGCTCAGCAAGAGTGAATGATTATCCGAAGGTGGCAGGGCTGAATTGGGGGCCGAGAGTCCAGGCTCTCTCCATCCCCCGGACACTGAGGACCGACCTCTTCTTCAAAGACAGGTCACTTGTCTCTGGCTCGGCGCTCCAGGATGGGACTAAAGTGCTCTCAACCTAGGATTTCCCCTCAATATATGTCCTGCATCGACAAGGACTCACAATAAAATCACCAACGATTCCAGCAACAGAGTGAGGGATTTATCTGTGAATTGCTACACTCTGGTAGAAGGGGCCCCTTCCTCCCCCTCCGAGGGTGGACCAGTTGGTGACAGTGTGCAACAAAAATGGTGACAACAACCTACATCGACATTTAATGCATGCTCCCTGGGTGCCTAGCACGGTGCTAAGTCCTTTGCTCACAGTGGGGCTGCGGAGAGAGGGCTCACCCCCTGGGTGATGTGGACACAGAGCCCAGCATCAGGGATCCCTGCTTTTCTCTGAAGCCTTAACATCTGATCCATCACCAGGTCCACCCAGCCCAGCCCAGCCCAGCCCAGCCCCCACCCTCCACCTTCCCTTTGCCAAGCGAAATAATGAGATTTTTGCTTTGTTGCAAAAGGGGGGAGAAAAGAAAAAAAGCACCCTCAACAACCAACAAGAAATAATTAGCGCACATTGTGTCATTAAACACTAGACTTTAATTAAATCGCATGGAGATAAATACCTCTAGCGACTGGAAATCTGGAGACCGTAGACAGCAAAGCACTCAGCATAATGGAGTAATAGACTCCGCAAATAGCGTCAAGTCAGGGATTCCGACTTGATTAAGAATCTGACTAAATTGGGTTGTCACCTTGTATGCTGCACCTACTACCTGAAAATTGCTCATTATCTTCCCCATTTGATCTTCTTGGAGCTAACAAGCCTTTGCAGAAATTGGTCCAATGATCAAAGGACCCATTTATTTGGAATTCTTTCCCGCGTCGGGGTCCTCGTGGCGGGTGGCGCCTTCCTCCCTTTTTTATTTGTAATGAATCATCACCTGGCAGCAGCCAGCAGGGAGGCCAGGCTGGAGGTGACCTCTGTGATTTCCGTGACAATCGTCCCTTCTGTCACCCTGACTACGGGGACCTGGGGCGCCTGACTCCAGAAGGCGGCGCGAGGCATCTCTCTCCAGCCTTTGCCCCGACCAGCAGCCAGCCTCCCCCTCTTCCTCTCCTGTGACGTCTCCTCCTGACGTCTACCTGCTGGCCCAGGTCAGCACACCCCGCCTGGAGACGGCTGCACGAGGATGTCCAACCACTGTCTCATCTCCATCGCTCGCCGTGCAGAGCGGCACTCGAGAGGCACAGCTCTGATGCAACCTCAGCAAGGGATCCCCGTTTCCCTGTGGCCCTCAGAGCCTTCTCCATCCTCATCCCGACCGACGTGCCTGCCCAGATGAGTAGTCTCTGACTGCGTCTGCAGAAAGCCCCGGCGCACCAGTGCCGCTGAGCTACTTGTCGCCTGAAGCAACCCTGCCCTCTCTTGCCTCCCAACCTCCACTCACTGTGACACTCTTCCACACGGTCCCAGCCCGGCAACGGGGTACCCACGTCCCAGGGCCTGCCTCCAATCTTCCTCAGCCATGACATCTCCTCTGGAAACTGAGGCTCACGAGGCATCCACGCTTCCAGGCCGACTGAGTCCTGAACTCCTGTAGGATGTCACTGGCGGGAGCCTAAGGGCTAGATCCCCTTCGTGGAGCCATGCCCTTAAACAGTGTCTACTGTGCTCCAGGCATTGTAGCAGGTTCTGGGGATAGCGCACCAGTCGGCCATGTGGGGGTGGAGGTGCCAGGGCTCTGGGGGTGCAAAGTGAGGCGAGTCAGTGGGCGAGCAGCCTGGGCCTCGGCAAGCAAAGCCTGGGAGGTGAAGGGGTTTAGACCACATCCCTTTGGTCTGCAGCAAGTCCCTGAGAGCCTCTGAGCCTCAGTGTGTGCATCTGTAAAACGGTGGGGGGAGGGGATACTTGGACTCAGATGGCTGAGCCAGGCTGGGGCTTAACTGCACTCCCCGATAGTGGGTCTGACATCGAGGAGGCACCGAGGAAGGCTGGTTCCCATAGCTGCCCCATCCCTCGGGGGGTTCCTCCAAGACAGAACACAGTCCTGTTATTTGTCTTCTTGATCATAAGCTGTTTGGAGACATGGACTTTCCAAAGCTCTCCCTGGGCCTCAGTCTCCTCCTCTGCAAAATGAATTTAATAACCTCACCTGCCTTATAAGCATGGTGCTGGGGGGAGTTTTATTAACATGATCATAGTCATGGTAGTGATCGTAATTTTAGAGGTTACTGCACAGTTTGACCTTCCTTCCTTCCTTCCTTCCTTCCTTCCTTCCTTCCTTCCTTCCTTCCAGGAATGCTTAGTGAGCACTCACTATGGACCAGGCACTGTTCTAAGTACTTGGGATATATCTAGGAATAAAACAGAGAAAATCTCTAGCCTTGTGGAGGAGCTTATCATCCAGCGTGGGAAGGACAGACTACATGTAGATCTCTTATAAAGGAGGGCTAGCATCCTACCTGATTTACAAACGAGGAAAGTGAGGCCCAGGAAGGATAAGGAACTTAGGGAGCCTTGAGCTGTCAATCAAGTGGAAGGTCTGGGGTTTAATTAATTCACATCCACAGAGAACAGAAAGTTCTCAACAAGTGATCATTTCTGGCGATGAAGATGGCGATGGTGACTTTGCGGACAGCAGATGATCATTAAAGTCTCCGGAGTCGAATCAACTGAGACTGGCAACATCAAGCCAGAGCCTGTCGGCCAGCACCTGAGAGACAGACAAGGCAACCTCGGCTGGTCCGTGCGGGCAAAGCCCAGGCTGCACAGGTGCAGTCCCGCGGGTGGACCCTTGCTCCTTGCCTGGATGCCCCGTTTCAGGGGTGCGGCCCCTCGGGAGGGAAGGCGTGCGAGGCGAGTGCGGGGATGTGGGGAGGAGGAGAAGCTCGAGCCGAAGGACAGTGGTGAGACGGACGGGGACCAAAGGCAAGAACCCACTGCAGAGGCGAGTCAATAATTCACACGCCTCCTTTAAATATTTAGCTCTCTGGCTGCTTAAGATGTAGCCCCGCATCTTTGAATATACATGTATATTTTGTGGTTCGAGCACAGAAACACAGACACTGCAGACGGAATGATGGGGGTGGAAGGGCGTGGGCTCTGGAAGCCTCGGGGACACACCAAAGGAGGAGGGAGCGCGATGCTGAAATCCTAATCCTGGCCATAATGTTGAGCACCTGCTGCGTGCCGGGCACTGGGCTACGTGCTTTACCTGCTCACGCACCCATTCCCTCATCCAGCCCTCACAGAGAACTTTCTATTCTCCGGGTACGTGAATTAAATCCAAGCTGAACTGCTTGCATTTAGATCTGGGCTCTTCCTTGGGTGACCCGCTGCGTGTGACCCTAGGCGTGCTATCAGACCTTCCTGTGTCCTGACTCCTCTACAAAACAGGGTGAATGCATGTGAAGTGCCTGGGACAGTGTCTGGCATGTTCTCAGAGCTCAATAAACGTTATTACTATAGTCATAATCATTCACTCATTTACTCCTTTGAAGGAATATTTACTGAGTGCCTACCAGGTACCGTGGGGTATGATGATGAACTCAGAAAGATAGTTTCTGCCTTCAAGAAGTCTCCACTGGGGCACGAGCATTAAGCTAATAAAAAAAAAATCAATGAACAAAGTCAATTCAGATTGTCGTAAGGGCCGGGAAGGAGATGAACAGGCTGATGGGGCAGAGGGGAGCTCTACTAGCCAGGTGGCCGTGGAAGGCATATGTCAGAGGAGGTGACCTTTGAGCTGAAATTTAAAATATGAACAGGAGCCCAGGAAAGAGAGCTCCAGGCAGAAGGAACAGCAAGTGCAAAGGCCTTGAGGTAGGAAGTAGTTGGATGGGTTGGAAGAAAAGAAAGAAGGTTGTTGTGGCTGCAAAGTAGCACAAACTCTTCCAAAACTCTCCAGGGGATTCGGAAAATCTGAAAACGTGGGAAAGAAAGCCCAGAGAGGTGTAGAGATTTGCCTGAGGGTTTATAGCTGTTGTTGGGAAGACCAAGGTCTGTCTGCCTCCAGGGCCCGTGTCCCTAATGCACGCACCAGACCCCTCCCAAACGGGAACCCAACTTGGTTAAGTCCAAGGTGAATTCATGGTGACTGAATTAGGGAGCATCCTGAGAGAGAGGCGGCGGGCGCTCTTGGAGCGCTGACAGTTGCTCGAACCAGCCACCCACAAAATGCTGCCAAGGAGAGGCCTTGTTAGACCCTCCTTACTGAATACATCAAAGGCGCCTCCAATTAGCATCTCCCTGGGCATCAAACCAGCCACACGAGGCAATCTGAAATTGTAGTCTGGGCTCGTGCGGGCAGCAGGAAAGGAAGCGGGCATGAGCTGGACAAGATGCAGAGTGGAAATCCCGTTACGTGCCAAACCCCATACTGCTGTCTTTGGGTGTCAGTTAATCCTCAAAGTAAGTCAGGCCTGTAGGTACGACTGTCCTTACATTAGGAACGTGAGGTTCTTCAATATCAGGCAATTCACCTGTGGTACCAAAACTAGGATGCAGCATGCTCGGGTAAACACTGAGCTCCCAAGCACCCCTCCCCGCTTCACCCCAAATCTGCCGTTGGTTCCAGATGATGCTTAGCTCGGGCTGCAAAGCTTGACGTAGCTTCAAATAACCCGTCTCTGCCACAGTCGCTGATCGTTCAGTTTCTTCATGCCAGAACCTTCTGAAATATGGTCACGATCATTCACAACCAAGGAGGCCATCGCGGCTGGGGATTCACAGTGGGCTTTCCAAAATTCTTGATGGAATTCTAAGGTGCTTGGAAGCCCTGAGGTATCAGCTCTGGGAGAAGTCGTGGCTCCTTGGGGGCACTGAATTTGTTTTGCTAGAGCGAGATCAAATGTGATGGGGTGGAGGGGGTGACGCCTCACTGGGGAGGGAGCAGGAGCATGTGTGGTTCTGTAGGGCAGGGTTGGCTTGTATTAGATGCCATCTGATCGGGGCAGGATTCACGGCTGTCTATTGTGGCACTAAATCCGCAGGCCGAGGGCCTAGCCTTGGATCGGTGCATCTCGGGGGTGCCAGGTGCTGACCGCACCGATTTCCGTGCCTCGGTGCATCTAACCCTTCCACAGCTCTTGGAGGCGGTGACTATTGACACCCAAAGGAGAAAGCAGATGCTCAGAGACATCCAATAGCCTGCGCGAGGCCACACTGCGAGGAGGCGGTGGAGCCAGAATTTCAACAGAGACGGCCTGACTGTAGCACCTGGGCAGATTCACAATGCAGGGGGACGGGGACGAAGGGCATCACTAGAGCCCTACAGAAAGGAGGAAGGTGCAGGCGGGGTTAGGAAGCCTCTGGGAGATGCAGCAAAGCCCCTGCCTGGTCACGAGGTCCTCCTAAGGGAAGTCACCCTCAGTTCCCTGGGTGGGGGAGGAGGGGCAGGGGGGGATGAGTCCCATCTTGGGCTGCTTCTAGAGGAACGTTGACACCTTTCTGTGTCTGTAGCCTATTCTGGGGGCCCCAGATGTTTGGATTTGGGGCAGGCGTCTGACCCAAGGGCCAACAGCTCACAGACTGGACCGATGTGAAAAAGCCTTCCCTGGTAACCTAATCGCAGTTGACACAAGTTAAATAAGCATTTACGAAATTAATTGCTTGATATTACATTTTACAAACCAATGAGTAGGTCGGTGTACAGTCCACATTTCTCTTTTTAATCCCAAATACCCACTTTCCTTATTGGATCTTCTGATCAGTTTATGCTCTACCTTTCTGACTATAATAATTGGAGCCTCGGGGCAAGCCATTCATTCATTCATTCACTCATTCATTCATTCAGTATCTTCTCGGTACCGGGCCGTCTCCTAGATGCTGGAGCATTTTCTTGTGGGTAACCATGCATCAAACAGCAATAAGAGAAGGACCTGGATTCATGTTGATTTTCACTTGCCTTAATGTAAAACAGGATTTCAGATTTTGCTAGTTTATCTTGCACGGCCAAAGCCCCAGTTATCTCTGCTTCACTAAGTCTTGAGATTGGTTTGGAACTTGAACATATATTCTTCGAGACCATTAAAAGCGGTTTAATTGGCTGTTCAGGGATGTCCTCCACTCAACTCTCCAGATGGATCATCTCTCTCATCTCTCCCAAGAACTGGGAGGCCGGAAGCCCTCACCTGGATGATCCACTCCCCTGGATTTATTTCTCTTGCGCCGGGCTCCAGAAGCATCAGGCTTTGCATTGCAGATCCAGCCTCTGCTCTCGGCTGCACCTCCAAATCCTACCTCAGATACTCGCTGGGGTGCACAAAGCTACAGCCCCCACAGGGCGGGACGACGTCAGCCCATGTCGTCCAAGTTGAGAAGCCAGAGTCATTGTATCAATTCAACCCTCACCTAGATAAAGCATGAGGATGGGATTATCCAAAGGAGGACGGCCACCTGGGATTATGTAACAGAGCAGAAAGGGAAGGACCTTGGGAGTCAGATGGGCCTAACCCACCGGTCTATCACTGTGCATTTGTACCAGACACAGGACTCATGTGTGGATGGGCTTTCCCAGCTTTTAGTTATTCGACCTTTTGCGAGTCACACAACCCTGAGTCTGGTTCACAGGCTCTCTGAAAATTAACCAAGGTCAGAGATGTGACAAGTGGCCAGTAATTGATAGGTGTTGATGCCCTGGCTGGTTTAGAAGAGCAGTGCCCAGTCATTTGGAACTGGGCACCTCATCCTTATTTACTGTTATTTGTTGAAATATATTTTATCTCATCCATCCCTAAGGCTCTACACGATGCAACGTGGACATATTTGTATACATACACAGAAATGCACACACGCACGTAATAAATGTGTGTGTGTTTTGCAAAGATAAATAGGCAGATGAAACCAGATTGGGGAAAGACAGAGACCAACACACATTTCTAGATATTTTCCTGAAGTCATTTCTGGATCATTTCTAGTGCCTACCAAAGCGTTCAGCATACATTTAATACCAATCTGTTGAATGAATAAATTTCAGGGTCCGTGGCTCGTGCATGTGTATGTGAGGCAAAGGATTTGAGTGTGTTTCTGTATAGTTTTAACTATAACTCGAGGGACGAAATCATAGTTAATATGAGATACCAGAAAATAAAATTAAATAAGCCGAAGCACCGAGTAACATATCAGAAAACAAGTCTGAATTTCCTAATCTTCTTGTTTTGCCTTCCTTTTCCCTTCCAGTTTGGGTTGCCAGACAAACAACAGGATATCCGGTTCAATTTGAATTTCAGATTAAAAAAAAAAAACAAATAATTTTATAGTATAAGTATGTCCCAGGGATGCCTGAGTGGCTCAGTGATTGAGCGTCTGCCTTTGGCCCAGGACGTGATCCTGGGGTCCTGGGATCGAGTTCTGCATCGGGCTGCCTGCAGGGAGCCTGCTTCTCCCTCTGCTTGTGTCTCTGCCTCTCTCTGTGTGTCTCTCATGAATAAGTAAATAAAATCTAAAAAAAAGAAAAAGTATGTCCCGAATATTGCATGGTCAAATATTACACGGGCCGGGGATCCCTGGGTGGCGCAGCGGTTTAGCGCCTGCCTTTGGCCCAGGGCGCGATCCTGGAGACCCGGGATCGAATCCCACGTCGGGCTCCCGGTGCATGGAGCCTGCTTCTCCCTCTGCCTGTGTCTCTGCCTCTCTCTCTCTCTCTCTCTGTGACTATCATAAATAAATAAAAATTTAAAAAAAAATATTACACGGGCCATACATATGATAAAAAAAAACAAACAAAAATTATTCCTCCTGTATTTTATTTGCTAAATCTGGCAATCCTTGAGACCATTCTAGATTAGAAGGCCTTAAATTCTCCTTATTTTTCCCCCAATGACATTTAAGAGCTCACAGGCCTTCAGTGGGTTTTCATCACCTACAGGATAAGGTAGGAACCTTGAACCTGGTGTCTGACCCAAAAGCCTTTGCCACCTCCCTGCCCAGATCAGAGTGGAGGCCTCATCGCTGCCTCGTGCCGTCAGCCTCTGTCCAGGCCCGGCCGCTTCAACCCGCCGCGAGGACAGTGGTCCACGTCCCCCTTTACATCTCACATTTGCCGCCTCCCCCAGGTGCAGTTACCTGTCAGCAGTCCTGACCCCCTGCTGGTGTATACTCAGAGACCAGCCTCACCCCTAAACAGATGGAAGCCGGGCAAACCTCTTCCTTTGCCTTTTCAGGGCACTAAAAATGCAATTACCTTTTCCCTAGTCACGGAGGAGCTCATAAAGAGGCTTATCGGAGACAGAGCCTCTGCAGTGGGCAACGGGCCATAACTCACAGTCCGGGCGCAGGGGTGTCAAGCAGGCGTCACCTGCAGGCTGTTTGGGGAACACTTCCCTCCCACCAGCCTCCCCACATCGCTGGACACCCCCAGGCTGCCTTGGAGGTTTGGAAAACCCCAGGCTGAAAAGCACTTGAAAGAAGGCAGAGAAGGGGAATTGCAGGAAAGCCGGCGGAGTAGGGGTGGCTGGAGCTCCCTGGATGCTGGGGACCATCCCTGAGGGCTACATCGCCTGGAACACAGGGAGCCACAGTGCCAGCCAGCAGGGTGGTGAAGAGGTCCTGAGATGTGTATCTCCCACATAGCTCACCCTCCTCTCCCCTCCCTGCGCTTCCTCTCCCCTTCCCCAGCCTGCAGCCCCCATGGCCAGGGGACCCCCTCCCAAGGCTGCTCTTGTAGGGAAGGCAGCCACATGGAGGCAAAGACACAGGACCCTGCTTCCGAGCCCCCAGCCCCCTGACTCCCCACCTGTCCTAGAGACATCCCAGGGCCTGGCCCCTCTGGCCAGCTGTCCCCTGCCCCGGAGAATCACCGTGATGCCAACAAGGCTCAGCTGGCATTCTCCAAAAATGGACTATCGCTCACAAAATCCTTTCCAGTTATCAGTCCACGGACCTCTGGAAAAATCTGAGGCCCGGCGCCATTGTCAGCCCCAGTTTAAGGCCGAGGAAGCCGAAGTCTGAATTCACCAGCCCTGCCAGTCGCCCTTTGCTTCCAGACCTGTGATCTTAACCACTGGGCCCACAGGAAGCTACAGGGGGATTTTGGCTTCATGTGCACAGGCTGGAAACTTGCATTTTTCCCTCCTCCTTCCATCCTGGGAATGGAGAGGGGCCCCCAGTGGCCCACGCCCTCGGCCCACCCAGTGCACCCGGGTTTGCTTCAAAGCCGACCAAGCCCTTCTGGGAAGGAGGTCACCCCTCCCTCCATGGCCTGACAGCTGCAATCTTTCTCCTGGGTGGTTCTTTCCTTTATTTCTCTCCATTGGCTCTGGCCCTTTCTCCCTGAAAATACAGTTTGCTGATATTAAAAAGAAACACACAACCACTAAACACATTTTATATAGTCTTTGAAGTCTGATGGCCTCGGGCTCTGGATTGATAAGCAGGCTGATGGTGCAGACCTGAGCGGAAGGCAGCACCTCTACAGTCCACACAGAGGAGAGGAGGGAAGCCAGAGGGAGGAGGTCTGCATCCCAGCTGAAGTGAGGGGGGTGGCAGGGGATGTACACAGGTCCCCCCAGGGGAGGTGGCCCCCATGGAGGCTCTCTGAAAGGGATTTGATCCCTCAGACCCTGGGAGATTGGGGGTTCCCTCCCAAAATAGGGAGGGAAAAAGAATGTCCTGTGCACCCCGAGGCCTCGGAGGGTATCTCTGTACCCGGGTAAGGGGCAGGATGGGGAACCGATGAGGTTTTCTATGTTCACAGGTACTTGTGGGATGCAGGTACGTGAGTGGAGGGAGGCGGAGGTGGTGCTGAACTTGGCCTCCATCAGCCCCTTCCTACAAAGCTGCTGGGTCGGGGACCTCACCCCAAGTGCAGACACTCGGCCAGAGCACTTGTGCCACGATGCCCCATTGGGACGACGGCCTGCAAGCCCAAGAGGGGAGAAAAGCTCTGCCTGCCAGGAGATCCCAGGCTGATGGGGAAAGCCAGGCTTTGTCCCTGGGAAGTGCCAGGTGAAGTGGGGGAAGGAGGCCCCACATAAACATGAAAGCCCCTGGTCCAGGAGATGTCCTCCTCAGTGTCATCCCCCACCCACCACTTTTATAATCCAGCCCCTAAACCTCTGTTGGAAGGAGGCTTCTCGGCCAGAAAAGTGGCTCTGCTCCCCTATCCCACTGTGGCTGCCTCCCATGAGGCCTCCCGGGAGGCTTGGTCTCCCCGGATCCATTCTCAATTCTCTGGCCATCCCTGGTCCCTCTGATCCCATCTCACTTCCACTTTAGCTCTCGCCTTCCCATCCATTCCCAAGGCTCCCACCCTGTCACCCCACCGTGTCCTCACCTTACACATAGCTTCCTACAAGAGAAGCCTGTTTGTGTGCCCGTCACCTGTCCAGGGAAGACTCTTGCCTTCCACATCTTTCCTCTCGGCATCTAACACAGCCTGGCCACGATGTTCATGCCACATCTGTTAAATGCACGCTCTGGCTGGGCCCATGTGTGTCATCTCCTCAGTAGGTGGGAGGCCGAGGTTCCGAGAAGCCTGAGAACTTGCTCTCCCGTTGCCCGGGTCAAAGTATCAACAAAATGAAAAGGCAACCTATTGAATCAGGGAAGGGGTTTGCAAAGCATACATCTGATAATGGGTTAATGCACCAAATATACAAAGAACTTATACAACTTAATATCAAAAAAACCCCAAACAACTAGATTAAAAAACGGGCAGAGGACTTGGGTAAACATTTTCCCAAAGAAGACATACATACGGATGGGCCAACATGAAAAGATGCTCAGCATCACTCATCATCAGGGAGATGCAAATCAAAACCACGATGAGATAGGACCTCACACCTGCTCGACTGGCTAGTACCAAAAAGACAAAAAAGAACAAGTGTTGGCAAGGATGTGGAGAAAAGGGGTCCCTCACGCACGGTTGGTGGGAATGCACATTGGCGCAGCCACCGTGGAAAACAGTATGGAGGATCTTCAAAAAACCCAAAAGGGGACTACCGTACAATTCAGCAATTCTGGGTATTTGAAGAAAATGAAAACACCAGTTTCAAGAGATACACGCACCCCCGTGTTCATTGTGTCATCGCTTACAATAGTCAAGATAGGAAAGCAAACTGAGTGTCCGTTGACAGATGAAGGTATAAAGAAGATGTGAGATCTATCATCTATCAATCACGTATCTATCTCATCTATCTATAAGTCTCTATCTAGCTACATAAATCTATAATGGAATATGACTCAGCTATAAAAAAAAAATGAGATCTTACCATTGCAATGACATGGATGGACCTAGAAGGTATTATGCTGAGTGAAGTAAGCCAGACAGAGAAAGACAAATACTGTATGATTTCTCATATATGTGGAATCTTAAAAACAAAACAAATGAAATAAAACAGCGTCACAGACACAGGAAACAAATCGTTAGTTAGCAGAGGGATGAGCTGGGGGAGGATGGGTGAAATCAGTGAAGGGGATTAAGAGGTACAAACTGTAAGTGAGTTCTGGGGATGTCATGTACAGTACAGGGAATATAGTCGATAATACTGTCATAACTTTTCTACGGTGACAGATGGTAACTACACTTATTGTGGCGATCATTTCGTAATGTATAAAAATATTAAATCACTACGATGTACACCAGAAACTAATAGGATATTGCTTGTCACTTATTCTTCAGTTTTTAAGATTCCATTTTCCTTCCCCCAATTAAAGCAACACTATCATACCACTTTATACTAATCAGATTGGGGGGAAAAATGAGAAAATTGGATAACGCCGTGTGTTGACGACAACGTGGGGAGCGCCATGTTCTGGAAGAAATCTGGCAATGTTTAAGGAAACAAAGTACCACCCACCGTGACCCCATCATCCCACTCCTAGGAGACCCAGGGACACCCACCCCCTCAGGTCCCAAGGCGGAGCAGTCTGGGTGAACACCTCTAGGTCCTTCTGGAAGCCTCTGCGACCATCGGAGGCATCGAACAAGATTTATGCACAGCGACACAGGCAGATCTTAAAAACACAGAGTTAAGTGAAAAAAATTAAGCAGCAGAATGAGATCTATAGCCACTACAATTTATGTAAATTAAAACACATTCACACAATAAACAGCACCATATATTCTGCAGGAAGCATCCGTATCTCAGGACATAGATTAGAGGGAAAAGGATCAGGGGATAAAGGAGAAAATAAAAGACAGGATTGAGGCCGTGAAAGAGACGGTGGTACCAGGCATGAGCTGAGGAGTGGGGGTGGGGGGCCTTCCTAACTGTCCCTTCAAGGTAAAGGTAGCAAGTGACCGGCCAGCCAACCTTCCTCCTCCCCTGCCATCCATGGTCCCCGTGGGGCCAGGATAGACCTGGACATGATTTCTCAGCCTCGGCCCCATGGACGTTTCGCTACGGGGCCGTCCTGTGCACTGTGTAGAGGATGTCTGCCAGCATCTGGCCTCTCCAGCCAGCTGCCAGTAGCACCTGCTGAGTGGTGACAGCCACGATGTCTCCAGACATCGCCAGATATCCCCCGGGGGAAACAAAGTCATTTCTGGTGGATAACTACTGGGTGGGAATAAAAGCTTGAAAAGGGCGCCACATCTTCCAGGTAAGTGGTCCACACTCGCTTTGCCAAAACCCGCCCCCAGGGCACCCGAGCCTCAGGACCCGGGATGGGGCTGGAAGCTCCATCCTGAAAGCTGCCAGAGTTGCTCGCACGTTTCCATCAAGGCTCTGCGGAGATTCCAGTTACAGCCCGAAACCGCATCTGCCTTGGGCTTCCTCCTAATTTTAACAGGCAGCTGGATTTGCATAGGACATTTGCATCTGAGATTACCCATGGTTCTCTGGGAGGCACCGTCTATAGCAGACGGTGGCAAAAAAAAATATATATTATTCCATTTCAGCTTGCAAAGGAGGAGGGAGGAAAGGGGAATGCTTCAGGGAGGGAAGGCGCTTGTAGGAAATTTCAGTGCCTTGTGCACTGGGTGAGGGGATTGGAAGGAGATAGTCTACTGGTCACTGGGCAAAGATGTCTATCCTGACACTGGCATGCAAATTGGTGAATCGAATAGTGAATGAAGGGGGGCCCTCTGAGCCTCTATCAGGAGAGGGGTTGCTGTCTCAAGTGGAGGCAGTCAGAGGGAAGGAGAGGATAGTGCAGATTGTCTACTAGAGGGGCACAGGGACCGGCCCCTGCCCCACAGAGCCCAGCTACCCACCAGCACTGCCTGAGAGCCCACTCTGCAGGACGGAGCTCCCTGAGCGTTTTCCCCACACAGGGCTGTTCCAACACACAGCCGCACCCCTCTCAAGGGAGGCATCACTGCCCTCATCTAGAAGAGGAGGAAACAGAGGCTCCCAGAGCTCATCTGTAGTAAAGAGCAGAGCCTGGAGTGGAATGAAAGAGTCCTCTTTCCAAGCCCCTTGGTGGCCTCTCACTGATTTGCAAAGTTAATGAATAAAGCAAGGGTATGGTAGGCAGCGCTCAAGAGGGGCGGACAGCCTGGCCTCTCCTTTATAGGTCAGCAGCTCAGACTTAGCCCAAGATACAGCCAGACCTGGATCCCAGGATGTAAAGACAGACACCTGTGAGCCATGACCTAAATGCCAGGTGAGGTGTGTATGCTCCACGTGGGTCAAGGCTAAGTTGGAAACCTCCCCACTGAACTCATACCCATCCCCGGGTACCCTAGGACGGTCACCCTCTCCACTTTGCTGCCCCAGGGCCTTGTGGTCCTCTATTATTACATGTAATTTATTCTTCCTACATCTCTCTCCACCCACTAGCCCAAGAACATCTTGGGGGCAGAGATCGCACGCGACTGGCTCATCTCTCTATTTCCAGGGCTCAATAAACACATGTGCTATAAACGGAGCTAATTTTGGGCTGGGAACAGGTGAGTAACCAATCCACATCATCCCATATCATTCCATGCAGGTGTTTCTTGATTGTCCGAGAAGGAAGATCGTAAATGAGACCTGCCCCTAAACCAAGAGGAGGCATCGTGTCCCTGATCACATTGTGCTTTACATAGACTCCTCAAGGGGTGGGAACTTGTCCAATTGTCTCTGCGTTCTCAGTGCCAAGAATAGAGTCTTGCATGTAAGCAGTGGAAGATACATGGGTAGGTGAGATGGGTGGAGGAGGGATGGATGGAGGATGGGTGGGTGAGTGGACGGTTGATGGAAAGGAAAGAAGGTGGATAGATATTGATAGGCACATGGTGGTATGGTGGTTTTTAAATAGTTAAGTGAGTGGATAGATGGGTGGTGGGTTTATGGATGAGTTAGTAGACGTACAGATGAATGGATGGAACAGTGGTGGACGGTTGGGTGTTTGGATGTGGAGAGTAAGTAAGTCAGTGAAGGGATGAATGAATGGACGGATGAAGGTTGGATGGGTGGACGGATGGTCGGCCGGGTGAGTTCGGTGTGTATGGGTAGGTGGTGAACAGCTAGATGGATCCACAGGGAATGGGAGGCTGGACGGCTGGTAGGGTGATGGTTGCTTGGATGAATGAATCCTCCTTCCATCTCCTGATATCATGCTCAACCTTCTTAAGTAAAAGAGCTTTTTGTACTCCTTTTTTCCAGATCCCACCCTTAAGTCCCCTGCCTCTCCTGCTCTCTTCCATCCTCCAAGCAGGGGCTCTAAGATGCCAGATGGAAGTCTTCCCAGGAAGTTCAGCTCCAGTCCCTGCCTCTGTGCTGAGCGTTCCACGCTGTGCAGAGATTTAATACTTAACTCCAGCCTCTCCCCGCTCCTTACCTGCCTGAGGAGGTAGAGGCAGCAATTTGCATATTTATTAAATATCTCTTAGCAGGATACACAAGCCGCATTGCTACATCCCGCTCCCGGAGCCGTCCTGCTGGCAGACAAGACTGTGCGCCATCCGTGCTGCATCACCGCCCATTAAGTAGCTGTTCCAGAGCCCAGGGGGCGAGGAGGGGAGTGAGGGGCCACGGGGCAGGTGCGGAGGAGGAGATCCCGGAGCCGGGGACACCGCTGTCTCGCGGCTATTAGGCAGTGGGGGTTGGGGGGAGGCTCTCTTCTTGGCTCAGGGAGAATGGGCTCTGCAGGCATCTCTTCCAGCCCACTGTGTCCACCCGGGTCACCCCTGAAAACCATCCTTGTCCTTAGAAAATTCCCAGAGGAGGACACTTAGCAGCGACTTTGTTTTATGTTCCTTCTACTCCTCAGTTTACCTGGAAGTCCATCCTATGGTCTATACCGAGGTGGGCCTGCCTTGGGGTAAGCCCACTGTTGGTGCATTGTCTTTGGTCAAAAAGCCATGAGCATCCCCCAGGCTCCGGGCGCCCTTCCTCAAGCGGTTGTCCTATGAGATCCGGTCCAATGCCCTCTGTTTCCTGGAAAGGAGTCCTTGGAGCGAGTGTTCCTCTGGGGTCCAGGAACTCCTTGCTATAAACAGGGACGACCCCCCCCTTCAGACTGGGTGCCCGGACTCTCCCTCCTGTCTCTTGACACAGTTCCTAGATTGGGGCTCGAATCCCAAGATGTGGCTTCTGGGGTCAGACTTGCTGGGTGCTGATCCATGTGGGGTGACCTGTGGGTGGGGGACCAGAATCTCTCTGAGCCTCAGTTTCTTCATCTGTAAATGGGGCAATGATCACACCGACCTCACAAAATTATTGTGAGGGTAGGTACAATGAAGGATGTTGAGGGATTGGCACAGTATCTGGCTCTGGACCGAATATTCAGGAAATGCCGGTTGTTATGGTTATGGAATCATACAAAGTTGCAAGTGTGAAGGGAGGCTGGTCGCTTGCTCATCTTTCCCAGGGAGAAGGGAAGAGTAGCAGGACTCACATCCGCCTCATGTACTACCTGCTGGATTCGCTGGGAGCACGATCCTTACAACCACCTTTGAGGTAGATATTCCCAACACCTCCATTTTACAGTTGAAGAAACCGAGTCCCAGAGGGAGGAGGGAAACACCTGAGACCACATGTTCATTGGAGATCCCCCATTGCTCTTGGTTTCCTTTTTTCCAGGCAAGTCACGAGGGGTCCCTGTCCTGGGAGCAGCCTGGGACCCAAGGAAGAGGAGGATGAAACCCACAAACAGCTTTTCCAGCTCCACCTGCCCCCCACATCCCACTACCTTGGACTGGCAGGAGCCAGAAGGAAGGGTCTGGGCTGCAGCCTCATAAACCTTCCTGAAAGCCCTCATAAACGCAAGGCCCGGCTGGCTCTAAGTCTGCTGCTGCAAAAAGCAAAATCCCTGGTCATAAAGTAATCCCCATAAAAAAATAAAAAAAAAGAGGGAGAAAAGAAAGAATCTGTGCAGTAAGAGCAATAACAGCCTCTGGGACACAAGGAAGAGGAAACGGAGCTGCCGTGAACTCAGTCCCCTCCCAAAGGCACCAAGCTCGGGGATCCTTGTGGACCAAGGGTCCAAGTGGGGAGAGCAGGTACACGTGGCTGGGATGGGGGCTGCAGGTGTTGAAGAATGGTGATGCTTCTGATGGTGATGATGGTAGCACTGAGGTAGCTTCTAGAAGTCCACTCATGTCCACCCCTTCGCCGGAGCTGCCACTGTCTCAAGGTTTCTAGGGTTAAGATCCCCATCCTATAGATGAAGAAACTGAGGTCAGAGGGAGTAGGAGCTCGCCATCAGAACACAGGCCGGCTGCCCCCGGTAGGACCCTCCCTACATTGCTACTCTAAGGCCCCAGTTGGAAGGCCCTAAAATGCAAATGGGTTCTGGCTAAATGCAAGGCATTCTTGGGGCTGGGGACATTAAGTCAATATTTACAAGGGGGGACCTCCCTGCCCCTTCCCAACAAGAAACCCTGAGGTCGGGGAGGGAGATGCAGCTGTGGACTCCTAGGTGGGTGCCTGCACATCCTCGAGTCTCTGATTGTCATCATTTCACTGAGGCTGACCATTCCGACCTCGCCCGGGGGCTGGCAGGAGATGATGCACAGGTGTAAGGAGCCGCTGCATGCTTGGGGCCCAACAGTGGGAGCTGTGGGGCCTCAGGGTCCTGGTGAAGTGAGGCTCCCAAGCCGAGGGGCCAGGATCCCACAGCGGGGTGAGGATAGCTCAGTACCGGCAGAGACCACCTTCGCCTGTCGGCAGCACCCACCCCACCGCAGACCAAGCAGCTCTGCTCGGCTCCCAGCCTCCCAGCCCTGACAACTCACACCTTCCTCCCCCCATCTGACCCTCCCCACAGGCCTCTCCAGTCCCAGGCTATCTCCTCCTGAGCCTCTCTCCTCCCCTCCCTGCCCCTTCTCTGGCTTTTATCTGCCAGGTTCCAACCTCTCCATCCCTCTGTGGTGCTGACAATCTCCTTCACGCTCTCACTCCAGGTTCGGGGGACTATTGTCCTATGGGCCGTCAGTGCCCACTCTGCATCTTCCCCATTGGAGACGACATGCACCGGCCTCTCCCCAGACTCCCTGGTGGCCCCATCCGGGAGCCACACCCTGCCCTGAGGCCTGCCCCAGCCTCATCCCTTGGGGAGGCCTCACTCTGATCCCAGCCCACCATCCTTCCAGGAGCAGGGGCTGCTCTGGTCTCCCTCAGCCCTTCCCACACCCATCAGCCACCCCTGCAGGAAGTGAGTTCTGTAAGAAACCCTCCCTGTCCCCACCCGGCTCATCCTCCTCTGTCTCCCCCAGAACAGGAGGAAGGGAGAGACGCCCTGCTCCTTCATCTCCCACCCAGGGCCAGGGATTCCGGAGGAGCGTGTTTTGAGTGACTGAGCCTCCGGGAGTGAGCTCCCTGCCACGGGAACCTCTCGGGCGGAGCACGTGGCTCCCGCTCCTCAGGTCACCTCGTCACTCTCGCCTCCGGCACAGGCGCTAAAGCAATGCAAGGAAGCCCAAACCTGTTGCCATCAATTCTGCTCAAGAATGCTGGGGCGTGTGTGTGTGTGTGTGTGTGTGTGTGTGTGTGTGTGTGTGTGTAGGAGAGCAAGCTTCCAGAAGCCTCCATCTCACAGCCTGTAAAACCGGATAATAGCACCTACTCACAGGGCTGTTGGGAGGACTCCAGGAGTTAACAAATGTGAACCACTCGCATGCGTGCCCAGCGCGCCGGGAATGTTTGCTGCCGCCCAGCCTCCCTTCTGCCCGCAGCCTCCCTTCCAATCCTCACTGCCTCCTTCCAGCCCTGGGGAGCGAAGTGACTTCCAGGCGCCAGAAACTGGAGTCTCCAGAGGAGGTGGCTGATTTCTTGCAAGAACAGAAACAGCTGTAACAATACAGGTAACTGCGGACACAGGCGTCTGTGCGTTGAATAGTTACTACGCGCCTCCGTGAACGGCGGGTGCAAACCTCAGCAGACGCGACCAGGCCTCGGCCGACGGGCCCTGAGCGCTGCAGCCACTGTCCCGGCCCACGAAGGGGCAGGGCACCTGTCTGGTTCCATTGTGGGGCTCCGGCTGCCTCCCCTTTGCTGGGCCTTCGTTTCCCCATCTGTGAACTGGGTGCAGGGCCTGCGGCGTGATGAAGACAGCACCCCCAGTACGATTTGCGAGGAGGCCAGGGGCTGCCAAGCCTGCCTGGTCTGGAGAGGGTTAAGGTGCCAGAGCTTGTCCAGGGGCCCTGCCTCCTCTTCAGAGGGTCCCCCGGACACCCCAGAGATAATTGGCTCCAGCGCTGCTGCACTTGATTGAGGCCAGGGGATCAGGAGGAAGAGGAGAGCGCTGGAGCCCCAGGTGGCCTCGCCGGCAGCCGGGCTCCCAGGAGGGGTGGTTGGGGCTCCTCAGGGGCGCATAGGGGACAGGGACAAGAGGGTAGGGCTCCAGGGCCAGCAAATGCCACCTCAGACTTGGCAGATGGGATGATTGGAGCCCAGAGAGGGGCTGGGGCCCCAGTCCTGTCACCGCCTCCCCTCCTTAGGAGCTGCAGCCCATAGTAGTGTAACAATCACACCGCTGATCGTCAATAAGTCCCCCGAGCCCCCTCTCTCCCCGACACCTGCTTGGTGACGACATCCCCTCACCCCCAGCCCCCAGCAGCCCTCAGGGACGGGATGGCTTCACCAGCCTCACTGCGCGGAAGGGGAAAATGCAGACTCTCAGATTGGCCCCGGCTCACCAGCCAAAGGGCAGCGTGCTGGTCTCCCTCTGAAACCCGTGTCCCTCCGAAGAAGCCAGGCTGCCCCGCACGGGACCCGTTCCCAATTTTCTCAGGATCCTGTGTCCCCTCTCTAGCTCGGCACGGACCGAGGCCCACGTTGATGGGGTCATCATGACCTCTGAGGGCAGGACAGACCTGGGTTCGAGTCCGGCCGCTGCATAAACGAGAGCTCTGCGCGCACACTTGCCACAACGTTCGTGAGCACGTGCACACATCGTTGGTTGGTTCGGAGCCTGCTACAACCCCCAACCCACCTCCGACACAGAGTAAATATTGACTTAATTTCCCCAGCCCCAAGAATGCCTTGCATTTAGCCAGAACCCATTTGCATTTTAGGACCTTCCAATGTGCCATCCTCTCTGCCTGGAATCGTCTCTCTTTTCCCACTTGGCTTTTTTTTTGCTCATCCTTCCAGATGGTTCCTTGGGAAGCTTTGTTTGATTCTCTAGGCTGAGTTAGACTGTGCGCCCTCCCCTTCTGGCCTGCATAGCACCTTTACCGTCTCCCTCTTCCCGGTAATTGCCAATTACACATCTGTCTGGAGTACTTGTGAGGTCCCTGCGGGCAGGGAGGGTGTCGTACTCACCTTGCAGCCCCAGCATCAGGCAGCAGCACTTGGAAGGTTGCGGAGCCAGAGCAAGGAAGCAGACAAGTGAAGAAATGAATGAATGGGTGACAGGGAACTCAGCATGAGCTGCATTCCGGTCTTGCCACACAGGGGACAGAGACCTGGGACACAGAATCCCACCCCTGTCCCCTGGCACCCCCACCTCCTCAGCATTTACGTGTGCCTGTTGCCCTTGCTGGCTGTGAATCTAGAGGGTCCAGACCACAGTGACCTGTAGACTCTGTAGCCACTAGCCAAGGACGCGGTCTAGAGGTCACGGGGCCAGTGCAAGGCAAGACGTCAGGGGGTGGGTGTCCCTGAGAGACCTGACCTCCTCCGAATCTGCCTGGATTCGCACACCCCTTGGCTCTGCCCTGAGAGAAGAGAGGACACGTGTCCCACAGTACACGGCTGCAGAGATCTACGTGCTCCTTATTCCGAGCATCCCTCCCTCCGCCCGCCCTGCATCCTCCTGCCAGAGTAAGAACTAAATTTATCGTGAATTGGCACATATCCCCCGGCCCTGGCCCAACCCCATCCTCATCTCTGTCAAAGAAGTAAAGTCTACTTCCTTTGCTTTGGACACCAGCAAGGAGGCTTCTGGACTTCCAAATGCTGTCTTCCAGGAAATTGGAGTTTGAACATGATCCCTTGGGCGATGTGTCCAAAGGAGAAGTTCTCGCTGAAATCCCCACATCGTAAAATGTCAGGATGTCTGCGGTCTTTATTTATAGACAGATTGCTTTTCAACTTTTCTCACTCCAACATTTCGATGTGTTATTCCTGAAGATAAATGCACATTATGATTTCATAATAGAAATTGCATTTCTCCCCCGTGTCACCTCTAAGCATGTATATACATAAATATGGCACATTGCCTCCGACAGTAATTTAAAAGGCACTTTGGAGAACATATTGATCATGACCAGAGAACGGGGCTGGCATGGTCTCGATTTCATCGAAGTCCGCCTCCTCCCAGCCCCTGCCCTCCCTCTTCTTCTTCGTTCAGATCCTGAGGCTTGGGGACTTAGGATTTTCATTTATCTTTGTACGTCGGGATGTTTGTTTATAGGCATCAGGGGCTTGGGGAGGGGGGGACGTGAAATTTTATAACTCTCAAAGTATAAACAAGGAATGAAAAATGTAGCCTTCTACCAGAGTGAGTTCCCCGGAGGCAGGAATCTTCTGTCTCGCTCCCACACGGACTTGAGATGCTGTGGGGTGGACACTGTCCACTGTCTTGGGGCCACCCGGGTGTACACTTTCCTTTCAGCTCACCAGCACATTCTCCTGCAGTTGAATTCCTGGCCCAACCAGAGCACCCTCCTCTCTACACGTCTGCTTCCTGGGAATCTCAGGCTCACCTGGGAACAGTCACCTCCTCTTCGCACTTTCAGCACTCCCCATCATCCCTGGAAACTACCAGAAACTCACCTCTTCTAGGGAGCCTCCGCAACTACGCAGAGCCGCGTCTCAGCATCCCACTCTCGCTATGGCACTCTCCACCCTCTGCCCATCTTAGAAGTGATTTCTCTTTGGGCTACTTTTAAAGATCCCACTGTCCTCGGCCAGGTAGCTCAGTGTGTTGAAGGTAACCATGCTGGACGTTGGGCATCTATATAATACACCAGGCAAGTTCCCTTAGCCCTTCTCATTGAGTTGCTACAAGTATCCTAAAGGGTAGTGTTTTATCCTCTCATTTTACAGAACAGGAACCTGAGGTTCAAGAAATGTCAGCCTATCCGTCCAAGGTCTGAAGGCACTAGGTGGAAGTCCCTTGACTCAAACTCAACCCCTTCTGTTGGCCCCTTTCTTCTGCTCACTCCTTGAATATCAATATTCCCTCCACTTAGGTCTCTTCTTCCTTCCACTCTTCCTGGGCTCTCTCACCCACCCACCTCCTGTCCCCAGCTTCAAGGATCATTTTTTTCTCTTGGCAGCTTTCCAACCCCCATTCTGGCTCAGATCATCGTAGCTGTCCCCTGGATGTCTCCATTGGGATGTCTCGTAGGTCTCTCAAATGTGATCTGGCAAGGATTGAGCTCAATATCGATGGTGCCGTCACATGCAGGTCGCTCGACCCTGAACCCCGGCCATCATTCTGGACTCCTTCTATATTATCACGACCAACCCCTCTATCTTCCACTTCTTAAGATCTCTGGAGGAGCTCTCTTCTCCCATAATAATATTATGTATTAACGCAGGCCACCACTCATTCAGACTTGTCACGGCAGTGCCCTCCTAACACATCTCCCAGTCCCACTCTTGTCCCTTCCAACCCACTCCCCATATTACAGCCAGAGTGAGCCTCCTCAAGCAAAAAACAGAAACAAACAAACAAACAAAAAACCAAAAAAAAAAAAAAAACTGGCCCCATCACTCTATTGTTTAAATCCATCATGGTGCCCATCGATGGCCAATGGGGGTAGCTCCTATTGTGTCCTCACTCTCGTGTCAGGTGCATGTAGTCAGCACTCACTAAACAGTTACCAGATGAATTCTCTGCCACTTCTCCTTGGGTCTGCTCCCTGGGCTTTGTACTGCTTAATTTTTCCTTCCAGAGCCTCTCAAGAACAATTCTGCTTCAGCATCTCAGCATCTCAGCTTTGCCAAGGAGCCAAGACTATGGGGGCTGAGTTGGCCTTTGCCTCTGCCATTAGCAGTCTTCCCTTCTCAATTACATGGTAATCCCTGTTAAAATTACAAATTTATTTATAGTTTTTTTTCCTTTCTTTTTTTTTCCCCACCCGGCAATTTTTATGGCTCATCGGCCATAACAAATTCTACTTCATAAAGCAAAGGTGCACGTTATTATTACCTTATGGAAATAGGCGGCGGCAGCTGACTTCACTCCCGGCCGGCGTGTTGTCTCCACGAATCCGTAATGGTTTCAATCAATACCCCCGTGGGATTTGTTCCGCTCTTTGAGGCCGAGAGCATTTGGACCTGGAGGTGGTATATCTGCCTCCGAGCCAGCTGGCAGCAGTGGCCCCTCCCAGGGACTTTGGATTTTGGTGGTTGTCCTGGTGATTCCATTTTGTCCAGGAATAAAGAGATCATCACACTTGTGGGTGATATTTCCCGAAAGCTCTGTAAGGATTGTTATGGTAACCATATGAAGCAGGTGCTGCTATGACCCCATCGTGAAGGGGAGGAGAGTGTGCCTCAGAGACCATATGAACTGACCTGAAGGCCAACATGATGTGGGCAGGGGCTTCTCTGCGAGGAGGTACAGGCCACCTTGTTGCATCTGATGGGCTCCGGGAGGCACAGGGTCTTAGGGTAGGGGCTACAAATGAGCGCTGCTGGAATTCTGTGACTCTGTTGACGTCTCCCTGCCTCTGTCTCCAGATCTGATCATATTTCGGAAGAAAATGCACATCAGAGAATGACAAGGCTTCCTGCTGCTCGGGCTCAGAGCTGGAAATGACGGGCAGGACACATCTCTTCCAGCCTCACTTAGATGCCTCCCCAGTCAGGGGACTCACTAGCTGAAGGGCTGGCTCTCTCCTGAGAAGTCCGAAGTGCACCTTGTTTTGCTTCCATGGAGCGCCCAGTGGGCAATGCTGTAACTTCTATCCATAGCTCCCAATTTGGCTTCTGGAAGCCACAGGAGCTAGGCTGATCCTGCTGGTCCACTTCGGCCGCTCGGTTGTTGCAGACAGAACATCGGAGCTGGGAGGGGTTCACAGAATTCATGTCTCCCCTCATGGTACAGGGGGGCTGGGTCATTGCCTCCCTGAGCAAGCTAACCGAGCCTCACTACCCTCATCCACAGGGCAGGACCTTCATATACGATGTTTGTCAGAGACCTGACCCCAGACCTGGGGCTGGAGCCCAGCTTCCAGCCCCCTCATTGCTGCACAATCTGCAGAAAGTCGAGTGGGCAGGATGGTCTGACTCCAGAGAAGCCCACTCCCAAGTAACCGCTGGTTTCCCCTGGCATCCGGCATAGCCCCGGCCTGGCCTGTGCATGATGTCAGGCGCTTTGTTTCTTTAGCCTCACCTGTCTGACTAATCTGGCTGCTGGAGGTGGTCCAGGGTGCTAGCCAGCAGCCTTGGGAGCCATAGGTAATCTTTGGGGTTTGCTCCACCATGCGGAAGAGGGGTGGGCTGACTCCCAAGCCCCCATCACCCCGAAACCAGGCTGGAAGCTCCGGGGTTCCTTTCCTGGCCCTCAGGGTAAACCCTTGCTGCGTCCCGAATGCAGCCTGGTAAAAAGGAAAGGAGAAGCAGGGACTCTGGACACAGAGAATGCAAATTCCAGTTCTGGCTCTTTCTCAAAGCTCTCCCCTCCTCTTGGTCTCAGTCTCCAAATCTGTAAAAGAGAGATGAAATGTCGCCACCCAAGGGCTGCCGTGGGGCTCCAGACAAGAGAAGTTAAGGGGAGCACCTGGCGCAGCGTCTGGTACATCCTCGTCTCCCGGGGGGCACTGGCCTTCCCCACCCCGGCCCCCTCCACACGCACCCTGGCCCTCGCCGCATCCCCTCAGACCTCAGCCTCCTCTGGCTCGCACAGGAGGATCACGTTACCATGGCAACCTGCGGGCAGCTCAGCTCCTGGTCCCTCTGGTCTCCTGCACCCAATCCACCCAGCCCAGCTCGGGCAGCTGCCACGGGGGTGGTGTCAGGTGCCAGGGGCCCTTCCTCTGGGAGCTGACCCCCCTACTGGGAGATTGATGGCTTTTTTCCTTTGGCACAGACTCTCTTGCTCCCCTTCCTCCCCAGATCCCACCTGGGTCTACTTTGCTCCCTCACACGGAAGCCTGGCCAGAGCCCGGACTCGTGTCTGGAGAGCTCTATCTGGCGGCAGCCCCCTTCCTCCTATGGCCTGCTTCGTCCAAGCATTGGCTCAGCAAACCATCTCCCCAACCCCTGGGCCAGGCGGGCTGGGTCTGGGCGAAGGCGTGTCTCAGCGCACCGAGTGGGGGCGGGCTCTGAACTCAGAGGGGCCTGGGTTCAAGTCCTCGCTCTGCTGGAGGAGCTGCCATAACAAAGCACCAGCAGCTGTAGGGCTTCAGCAACAGACATTTGCTGTCTCACGGTCTTGGAGGCCAGAGGTCCAAGGTCCAGGCACTGGTCCCTTCTGAGAGGCTGGAGGGAGAAGCTGTTCCAGGCCTCTCTCCTACTTTTTGGGGTTTGCTGGTTACATTTGCCATTCCTTAGCCTGTAGATGCATCAAACGGATCCCTGCCTTCATCTTCACACGGTTCTCTCTTTGTGTGAGCGTCTTTGTCCAAATTTCCCCTGTTCATTTTTAATTTTTTTAAAGGTTTATCCATGAGAGACACACAGAGAGAGGCAGAGACACAGGCAGAGGGAGATGCAGGCTCCCCATGGGGAGCCCGATGTGGGACTCGATCCCAGGACCCCGGGATCATGACCTGAGCCAAAGCCAGATGCTCAACCACTGAGCCACCCGGGCATCCCTCTACTTTTATGAGGACACCAGATGTAATGGAGTAGGGGATGAGTCCAAACTCATCCTAACTAATTGTATGTGCAATGACCTTATGTCCAAAGAAGGTCACACTCCCAGGTACCAGGAGTTAGAACTTCAATGTGTGCATTTTTGAGAGACATGGTCCTACCTATAATGTTATCTGAGTGGCCTTGGGCAAGTCACATCACCTCCTGGGGACTTAGAAAGGCTCATCTTGAAAATGGGAGAAAATATGGTGACATCGTCACATAGTGGTTGGAAGGATTAAATAGGACGAGGTATATAAGGTGGTCAGTCCAAGACTAGCGGAGAGAAGGGTTAGTCACTAGCTGCTGTGAATTCCTGTTTGGGACAGGGCTCTTTCCCTCAGCGATCCCGCTCATTGGTTCCCTTTGCTCCTGGCTGGGGGGAGTGAAGAGATGCATGGGAAGAGGGTCTAAGCCTTGAGCCTCCCATCCCTCCCATCCAGCCTCCACGTAACCTCAGGAGGCCACGCTATTGACATTCTCTCACCAATTTACTCTACAAAGGCTAGGTGCCTTATGCATCTTTGCAAACCTTTGCATTTTTCAGCTTTGTGTTGTTATCCCCATTTAATGGATGAAGAAACTGAGGCTTGAAGAGGTGGTGTGGCTTGCCCAAAGTCAGGGTCGGGGCCAGGCCCACCAGTTCAGAGTCCAGAGTGTGGATGTGCCGGGCCCCGGGGGTACGTGCCTGGGACAGCTTTGCCTTTTCTCTCCTGTGTGGACCCTTCTCTGAGGTCCCGTAGCCCAACCCGGAGGAGCCCTCGTGTGCTCTCATGCTGTCACCACCCTGCATGCAGACCCTGGTTATAATTTTTTGTATTTATATCTTCCCTTTGCTTGTCATCAGGCTGTTTATCAGCACGCAGTGATGCACCCGTGTTAAATATATATGCATCCGTGTGTGTGTGTGTGTGTGTGTGTGCGCGCGCCTTCCCAGTTATATTTATGCAGCTCCTCGGAGGATTAATTTAGCCAAATAACCGAAGCTATTTAGGTAGTTGACATTCACACTGTGAAGGAATGCGGGCGCTAAGTCAGCCAGGCACTGGCTTTGCTCCCAGGCCTTCCGAGGACTCAGTTTCCTTAACTTGGGGTGAGTGTGGCAGAGAATGCAGGAGCTCAGCGAGTCTAGCGGTCGAATCCTGACTCTTCAATGGGGAGCTGCAAGACTCTGGAGGAAATCTGAATGGGCCTCAATTTGTTCAACTAAAAAAAAAAAAAAATGGTCTTTTTCTTGCAGGGCTGTTGCAAACTTTGACCGATTCAATGACTGTAAACTTTTTTTCCTAGCAGGTGCTTATTGTTTCATTCTGTTTTTTTTCCCCTTCTATCCCTCCATGTGGCTCCAAGAGACATATGAAGTTAAAAATGCCCTGGGTTGGCCCCTGAGGTCCTCAATCCTGTTACCTTTGCTCACTTTCTTTCCTCCAAAAGTCACCCTCTCGCCGTGCCTGGAAGGACGGTTTAGTTGGGATGGCTGATCCTATTGGTGCCCTTTCCATCCCTCTCTGGCTCTCTATTGTGGGGCATGCCAACCTCATGGCTTTCCCTGGCCAGCAGGTGCGAGGAGAGGGTTTTCTCTGGGTGCCAGAACCCACTCACCTGCCAGAGGGGCAGGCCGGAGGTGGGAGCAGCCCTCAGCCACAGACCAAAGGGAGAGGGTGTGTAAATACCCCAGCTCCCTCGCCCCTCAGTCGGAATAACTCCTAGGTCTGTTCTACTGTCTCACTCACTGTGCCCCAGCGGGCTGGAGCCCTGGTTGCCCACAACAGGAGCTGCTCCATAATGCTCATGGTTGGCTTTCTTCTCTTCCTTTCCCTGTCTCCTTCCCTCGTGCCCTACAAGGTGTGTCCAGGACCCCCTTCAAAATAAATTCTGTGCGTTCAAGTCCTTGTCTGAGGGTCTACTTCTGGGAAGACCCAATCTAAGAGCAGGTGGGGTGGTGGGTGCTAAAAGCCTGGGCTTTGGGCCTCCTCACCCGTCTTTGAATCCTGCGTTAAGACGCAATGAGCAATTAATCACTCACTCTTTCTGAGCCTCAGCTTCCTCGAGGATCTGTGGCATAGGGGTGGTGATCACAGCACCTGCCCCTGGAGGCATGAGATGACCTGCCCCTCACTGGCTGGCTGCAGCTTGGTCCACTGACCTCTTCATCCTCTTCACAGAGCTTCTATTATTTATTGATTTGCACGTGGTCCATCCTCACGGAGAGTGCCTCCCCCATCTAGAAGATCAGCTCTGTGAGCAGGGGTCCCCAGCACCTCTACACACTTCTGCTCCTCTGCACCATGGGCAGCGAGCACTGAGCCCATTCTGCCCCCAGACACGATCCTATGTCAGTGCTCCTCACTCAGGAGCTCGGCTCCTTTGGCCTCTCGTTTTGCTCTAGCCGTTCCCATCACCTTGCATTCCTATCTGTCCAGCTCTATCCACCCTTTACAGCCCAGGGGGCTTCTTGGGTCAACTCTGGCCCTTACTGACACTGCTTCCTCCTTGATTCTCCACTGAGGCTCATCCTTGGAAGCCCAGACTGAGGTCTTGGGCCTAGAGCCAACACCTGCTCAGCCCCTTGTGGCTCTCCTCTCTCTTCCTTCTTTCCAGGTTCCATTGAGATGCACCCCAGGCACCTGCAGCTTGCCCCCTCCTTAGCCAGCAATAGCAAGCAGAGAGTCCAGCTGAGGACCTCTCTGGACCTCTCCATGGCCACGTTCACAAGACCCCTCCCCTCCGCCCTGGCTTCCTGACCCCTGGCACACACAGGTCCGCTCAGCCTCACCCCTGTGTCCAGCTGCATGTCCAGCCTCACATGTCCAGAGCAGCAACAAGGCCGTGCTTCCTTTTTACCTCCTTCAAAATGACTGAGGAGTTCTGGCTGTAGCAGGGGAAAGTCAGGGTGCTGAACTGCATGGAATTAGGAAAGTTAGGAACAAAGTATCAGACAGGGCCAGGACGTTCAGAAGACCAGGGCCAGGCCAACTTGCTCTGGGGCCTCAGGGAACCCCTTTCCTCTCCGGACCATGTTTTTCCCATGCACACTCCAAGAAGGGTGAGCAGGATGACCTCCGAGGTGCCCCCAGCAGAGCAGAAGAGGCCCCTCCCTGAGTATCTAGCATATGCCCACGTGCTCACAGGTGTGATCCCACTTTGTCCTGACTTTGCCAAGTGGTTACGAATTTCTCCGTTTTGCAGCGCAGTTTCTGAGGCCGGCGGGCGAGGTGGGGGTATGTCTGGAAGCCCTGGAGCTCTCTGCACCTCCAGCTGAGCCTCTGGGAGGAGCTTCCTGGGTGGGTGTCACGGTGTTGCAGGGGGCACAGGAGGGACAGGATGAGGTGGGAGGGGTGCATGGCAGCTGGGCCTGGACGAGATCCCACCAGTGTGGGGCAAGCCACCTACCCCACCTTCCACTGTTGTCCTGGTGGGAGCCCTTGCCCACCTCGTGCACCCCAGTTTTCTCCTTTTCTCCAGTTGCAGGTAGGAGTAATAATAACGCCTACCCCTGCATTAACGTGAGAATTCGGTGAGTTCATATCAGTAAAGGACTCGGCTTTGGCTTCGGGGCCTGGCAGGGTCAGGCTCAATAAGTAGCAGGTGCTATTATTATTTAACTTTGTTTTCAGTCACTCTCATTGCTACTAGTCTCGCTGCAGTTTCCCTTTGCATCTGCCTTAGGTACCCCCACCTGCAGCCCACCTGGCCCCCAGGACCTGGTCCCTCACACAGCTCAGCTGCCAGCACCAGCAGAATGCCTGCCCCACCCCAGTCGGGGGGCTGCACTCACACGGGGCTGGGCTTTGCCACACGCGGTCCCACATGGGGTCGTGGCCAACTGGACCCAGGATCGAGGTCTGAGGCAAAGGCCACCTGTGGGCCGGCGTGAGTCAGCCCAGCCTGGAAATACTAGCAAACTCACATTGACCCGGTCATGTGCTGGATGCACACGACCTGACTGCCATCCTCTGAGGCTGGTGCCATCATCATGCCCATTTCACAGATGCAGAAACAGAGTCACGAGGGTGAAGCAACTTGCCCAACAGCGGGACTTGGCCAGGTCTGTCAGCATCCAGAGCAGACACTGGGGTGAACACACTCTGTCCTCTCCTTCTGGGTGGTGATTAAACCGAGTGCACAAAGTCCTCCTTAGTGAACCACTCAGCTCTGGGTACTCCTGCCTGAGGCCGACGCGGGGGTCGGGGAGTGAAGAGGAGCAGACACGACCCAGCTCTGCGGCGGGCAGTTGGGGGGCTAAGGCCGGGGGCCGACGGAAGCCCCGAGAGCAGGTGTCAGGCGCCGTGTGCTAGGCAGGAAGCTCCATCCTCCACGAGGCCACGGGTCGCAGCGGGGGTGGTTCCCCACGCCCCGAGGAGCCCCGATCCCGTCTCCATCCCTGGGAAGCTGAGTGAGCCAACCCAACACTGCTGCGACAACACCACCATGACATCGTCCCAGCCGCCGGTGTCTCCGTCCCCGGTCTGGTCACATGACGCCCATGATGTCATCTCCACGCCACCAGCACCGTCGACAGAAGCACATGCGTTCACACACTCATTCTTGTATCCAGCAAATACCCAGGGAGCCCCTGTTATGGGCCAGGTGCTCCTGTAGCCACTGCAAACACAGCAGCGAACAAAACCAGGTGTCAGCATTCAGGGACCCCATCCATCACCCTCCCGTGCCCTCCGTGACCTTGACCGCCAGCCCCCACATCACCATTGCATCATCACCTTTTAAGGACCGGGCATCGACTGTGTGCAACGTCCCAGGCCGGGCGCTGAGCATGTACAGGGAGGCACCCGCCCTGCAGCACATGTCCTGCTTCCTACCCTATCATCTGTGCAGAGGGAAACCCCTCTTTCCCAGCACACGCCCCCACTGTCCCCCCCAGCTGGTACCCCTCAAAGCCTGCCACTGGGAGGATGGTGGTCTGACCTACTTGGAAGTCTTCTAGTGCAAAAAGGAGCTGATGCTTCATCACAGAGGCAGCTGCATTTCCCCAGAGCGAGAAAGGAT
Source organism: Canis lupus dingo (assembly GCF_003254725.2). NCBI lineage: Eukaryota > Metazoa > Chordata > Mammalia > Carnivora > Canidae > Canis > Canis lupus. The sequence goes on along the minus strand of NC_064244.1, from coordinate 78,929,740 downwards.
ATAAGACAAAGACAGTGGCTTTCCAAAAAAAAAAAAAAAAAAAAAAAAAAATGCCCATGAGATGCCAGAGAGGAGCTGAAGAGAACACTGGGGGTTGTAACAGGCTTGGCAAGCTCTGACCACGGCAGCGCCTCGGCGTGACGCCCGTACGGGATAACTGGCAGGTCAATAAGGATGCCCGGGTGGGGGGCAGGTGAGCCTTAATTCTCTGGCTGCAGATGAGCCCATGCGTTCACCCAAGGGCCCCCCAGCACCCCGTATCACAGAGGGCTCCCTCTGCTCCCAGGCCTGGGCTTTTGGTAAACGGCGAGTGAGCTGTGTGGCTACGGCGCGTGTTAAGCAACGTTTACTACGATCAATAAATCATGGTCCCGGATTGGGGGATGATCCAGAGACGGAAATAGCCCGTGAGCCCTAGCTGCAGGTGGCAGCGAGGTGACTGCGGCCCCAAGATAAGCCGAACCTGATGGAGGTCGCTTCTGCGTAGTGTCCGCAAGACGCCCCAGCGCCCCGGCCTCTTCTCTCCCCACGGACCCTCTTGTGCCTGTCGCTGGGAGGAGCCTGGGCAGAGCCAAGGGCCCGTCCTTCCTCCACGTGAGCAGGCGTGTGCCTCACGGGGCCCGGTGGGCTCCACGCAAGAGCAGGACTTGGATGAGAAGTTTGCTGGGGTCTCCTTGGCTGATGTCTCTTCTCATTGGGTGTGGAGGTTTGGCTCCGATCCCCGTGGGTCTGGAAGGGAGGCAGGGTGGCGGGCGGGTGGGGACAGGACAGGGCACACCGACGATGGGGAAGTCTACAGCCTCGCGTGGGAGGAGAGGACGCCGTGGACAGGCAGTGCCGCCACGTTTAAGAGCACAGTCTGGTTATGGCAAAGCGCCGAGTTCGAATCCCAGCTTGGCCACTTCCTTAATGTAGTTGCCTGACCTCTGCGAGGACCCGTTTCCTCTTGTAGGAAGCTGGGGAGGGGCGGTGAGTAGCGTCGCCCGTCTCCCACGGTTGCTGGGGAATGCAGCGAGGTAATGTGCATAGACGTACTCGGTGCAGAGGCTGCAAGTGACACGTGTCGTGGGAGGCTGAGCGATGGCCCCAAAGACGTCCTCGTTCTAATCCCCATGACCTGTGGGTGTCACTTACATGGGCAAAGGGACCTTGCGGAGCATCTGCAGGTGGGGAGCTTATCCTGGATGATTCAGGTGGGCCTGGGGTAATCACAAGGGTCCCTATAAGGGGAGGGGAGCGATCCGAGTGAGAAGGCCACGCAACAACGGGAGCAGAGCCAGAGAGAGAGAGAAGGTTCTACTCTATCGACTCTGAAGATGGAGGAAGGGGCTGCAAGCCAAGGACTACATGCAGCCTCTAGAAACAGCTTCTCCCCTGAAGATTCGAGAAGGAGCCGGCCTTGCCAGCACCTTGATTTTAGCCGCGTAGGACTTGTTTCAAACCTCTCACCCCCAGAACTGTGAGAGAATGCGTTTGTGCTGTTTAAGCCCTTGGGTTTGTGGCAATTAATTACAGGAGAAACAAGAGAACCAGTAGATCTGTGAAGACAGGGGTGTTAATGATGCCGGTGCCAACTTCTGAGATGCTTCCCAGGGTCCCTTGAGGGGGGGTGTGCAGATCACCCTGCCAAGCATGGAAGGTGAAATCTGGCTACGGAGGACCCTACTTGTGCCTCTTGGCATGACCAGGACAGACCAGGTGGGAAGGTGGAGCATCACGTGGATTTCTCATGAGGGTATAGGTGACAGCCAAGCCCTTGGTGGTCCCAGGCTTGCAGGTGGCATTTGTGGGTCACCTGAACCATTAAGCGGCTAATTCACAGCCCTGTGATCTGCCAACCGACACCGCTACACTGGCTGAGACGGCTGCTATTTGGGGCTTGGAGAGGGAGGGGATGGCAAGAGCAAGTTTTGGAGGAACCCAAATGCTGTGTAGGCAAGGAGGAGGAGGGACTTGGCAAAGCCGACCGCCGAGACAGAGACAGGACAGGAGGCCACTTACTGGTAAAAAGCCTGAGCAAACCTTCCTTGATGCAGGGACACCTGACACCAGTCCAGGTCTTCTTACAAACCCCTGGCTACGATCAGGATCCATCCTGGGCCTCAAGGTAGAGCATAGAAAAGCCTCCAACCATGGTGTCCGTGAGCTCTTGCCGCTCCCCCCGACCCCGAGAGGAAGAGCGGGGGGCTGTTAAAATGAGGTTATTTTCTCATGCATCACGTTGTCCTTTAGATGGATGCAGGGGCCCAATCTCAGGATCTACTCTGTTGAGGGAGGCTCCTCCTATTGCCACATCAGCCAGGCGAGCCCTCCTCAGCAGAATGACTCAGGCTGGTGGGAAGCAGTGGCTGGCAGTTCCCTTTCCCTTCGCTGGGGCTGCTGGCTCTCCTGGGTGCTCCCTCTCTGCAGCGGGAAGGACTGTGCGGGGCAGGGGCCAGTGGTGACCGGTGCCGGGATGTGCTCAGGGGAGATGCCAGGGAAGAGAGGGCATGAGGGCATCAGCATGCATGAGTCCAGGGTCTCCCCTGGTGGCTCCCAAACTCTGGTCCCTGGATTAGCCATAGCAGAGTCCTCCAGGGAGCATGACCGCTGCCCAGAGACTTCTGCTCGGTGGTCTGGGATGGGGCCTTTGCATGTTTAGGCAGTGGGTTTGGGAAGTGCTGGTTTGCACATTGGTTTGAGCACGTGATGTCCAGGGGACCCACAGAAGGCTTGGAGATGAGAGAGAGAAAAGGAGGTGGGAGGAGCGGACATGAGGATGGAGAAAGCGAAAGAGGGAGAATCAGAAAAGACAAGGCCTGGCATGGAGAACCCACAATTCGCGGGGCCTCTCCAGACGCCAGGCCTCTTTACTCCCCGTGACATTAATGCTTCTATTTACCACGACTCACCGTGGTTCGGCTCAGGATATCAGGGCCCAAGGAGGCTACACAGCTTGTCCAAGGTCAAGGTCACACACAGACGATGGGCCGGGCTCTGATCACGTTCGTGCTTCCAGCGTGACCCCTCGAGAGCTTGTGTCCCCTGCGTACCCCGGCTGAATGACTGGGAAGAAACGATGGTGCCCTTGGGTCCCTGGGAGAAGGAGCAACCTTCCAGCTGGAGAGTCAAGGCTGCTGCCATGGCTCCTGGCCCCCACCCTAACCTCAGGCTTTAGGGACTTCACCAGGGAGACGCGAAGTCTCATTCGCCAAAGCAGAGCCCCTTGGGAGCTCACCGGAGCCCGCTCCTGTCCCTGCACCCAGAGCGGCCACAGCAAGGGCCTCCGCCCCTGCCACGCGCTCCAGCCCAGGCCCTGCTCCCAGGCGGCTTCCCTTGGCTGCGTGCATCTCAGCTACAGGCCTCACTTAGGGCCCGGGGCCTCCGGACTGGACATTGGGAACCGCTCTTCCCCGTAAGTCTGTCTCCTTCCCCGAGGACTTGCCCCCAAGCCACCAAACCGGCTCGTTCTAACCTCAAGTGCTGCACCCGAGCCTCTCTTCATCCCTGCCGCCTGTTCAGAGCAGCATTGAGGACAGACTCCCCCCACCTCCGGGACATTCGAATTTTTGTTAGTAGGGCGGGGACCCGGGGTATGATATGGAAACTCAGGCGGGGAGGAAACTTGTCCTGTTCGCCTTTTATCTTGTGTTTGTACTGAGGGGTGATCCAGCTCACCTCCAACTGGGAATCCTGGAGCGTGCCTGGCAGGGACGGGGCCAGGCCAGGAGCGGTGTGATGATCAGCTCATCAGATGAGGGAGGCGGGGGACGGGGAGGGAGTAAGCCCGCTTCTCTCTCTCTCTCTCTCTCCCCCACCACCGACAAACCGCTCTCAGCACAGTAGGCAGAGCCATGACTATGATGCTCAAACAGAAAGATGTCTCTCGGCTGCGGGGTTTCTCACTGACATTTTGGACGGGAGGATTTTTTGCTGTGGGGGATTTTCTGTCCGTTCCAGGATGTTTGGCAGCCTCCCTGGGCTCTACCCACTAGATTCCAGCAGCATCCAGCCCCAGTCATGAGAGTTAAAATTACCTGCAGGTATTGCTGAATGTCCTGGGGGGAGGGAGTTTGGGGGGGTCAACGTTGCCCCCAGCTGAGAACCACTGCCCAAGCACCACCAACCCTCCAGTGGCTTCTCTGCTGGTTTACACCACTGTTCCTCATTCTTCGCGGTCCCTTCCTTTAGAGACAGAGGACATGTCCCCATCGTGATGTTGGGCATAGCCAGACTTGCCATGGCCACTGGGATGAGACTGGAAGTGACAGCGTGCCAGTGCTGAGACGAGACCCGAAGAGACATCACCTGCTCTGCTCAGCCATCCTCTGGAAGCCCGTGCCCGGGGCAGTCCGCCGGCCTCCCGAAGAGGAAGCATAGCGTGGAGAGAACCCAAGCCCCACCGCCAGCTGGCACCAAGGCCAGCCAAGCACAGGCTTGCACTCAGCTGCCCCCAGCCAACCTGCAGACGAGTGAGCGAGGACAGGTGACGGCCACTTCAGGTCATTGGGTGGTTGGGCTGCAGTGTTAGGCGGCCCAGCTGACTAATATAGCTTCCTGTTGAAACCAGGTGAAACCCTGAGGTCCTTGCTCTCACCCAGGAGGCCCTGCATGGTTCAACCTCCGCCTCACTCTCTAAGGGGTGGAGGATGGGGTGCACACGCCAGGTACGGGTGAGAGCACAGAAGGAGACCCTGAGACAGGACCCAGTTCGAGGAACAGAAATATGCTCGGTGTTAGGCAGGGACTGGAGCACAGCTGCAGGCTCCCGTTTCGGAGAACCTGACCCGTACTACAGGTACAGCCAGGATTAAAAACCAGAACATTCCACCCTCGTGTGCTATCGGTGGGAACGCAAGTGACTGCGGCCGCTGTGGAAAGCAGTATGGAGGTTCCTCAAAAAATTAAAGATAGACTCATATGATCCGGTAATCCCACTACTGGGTATTCACCGCCCCCACCCCCAAAAGGAAAACTCTAATTTGAAAAGATATATGCACCTTATGTTTACTGCAGCTTCAGTTACAGTAGCCAAGGTGTGGAAGCAGCCCAAGCGGTGCCTCTAGACAGTGGGAGACTACTCGGCCCTAAAAAAGAATGGGATTCGCCGTTTGTGACAACATGGGTGGAGCTAGGGGGTGAGTTATGCTGAGTGAAGTGAGTCGGAGATAGACAAATACCCTATGATCTCACTCATGTGCAGAACCCAAAAAGCAATGAAACGAACAAACGGAAGCAGCAACAGACCCGTAAATAGTCAGTCACTGGGATGGAAGGTCCAGGATAGGGAGTGTGGTCTGCGACATCGGTGCAGGGCTGTGTGGCGACGGACGAAGCTGCAGCCGTGAACACGCTTCGAGGTACAGACTTGTCGAATCACCACGTTGTGCACTTGAAACGAGGGTAACATCCCTGCGTTGTGCTTCAGTCGAAGAGTAAAACATGACAAAAGTAAAACTAACAGCCAGGATGTTCCAGTTCTAGGTTCTAGGTGTGCCTTTCTCTCCCACACCATAAATAAAAAACGATGATGAGGGCAGCCCGGGTGGCTCAGTGGTTTGGCGCCTGCCTTCTGCCCAGGGCATGATCCTGGAGACCTGGGATCGAGTCCCACGTCGGGCTCCCTGCATGGAGCCTGCTTCTCCCTCTGCCTGTGTCTCTGCCTCTCTCTCTCTCTCTCTCTCTCTCTGTGTCTCTCATGAATACATTTAAAAAACAACGATGATGATTATTTTTTTTTGACAATGATGATTATTAATATCACTATTAAGCTCTCCCTCTGGACCAGGCTCCAGGCTGAGTACCTCACATGGAGGATCTACCTCAATCTCCTCATGCTAATGAGATTCTGCTATTGCACCAGATGGGGAAATCGAGTCACGGCCTGCTTGAGCTCACACAAGTAGCGGTGATAGAGCGGGGGATTTCAAGTCAGATCCACCTGAGCTCAAGTGCTCAAGCCCCTGCCTCATACCCCACCCCCCTGCCCCCTGACGCGGTCTGCATACCCCCAGGCACATTCTGAAACAAATTTCCCTTCACAGAGCAGGAGGGATAGGTTGCTTTTCAAGTGCGAGACACCATCGCCATCAAAGTCACTTGCAGGGCCTGCTGCACACTCTCCAGGCTCCTGCACCAAATCCCCACCTTCTTCAGGGGAGGAGGACTTTCAGACCCTGGAGCCGGACGCCACATCCAACACCAACCAGCCCAGGGGGGGTGGGCTAGGGGATGTGAGAGGCTGGTTTTGCCAGACGCCAGCCGTGGAGGATGCCAGGGTCTCAGGCAGGAGGCCTTCAGGGCATAAGGGAGCTTTCAAGGCTCCACCCAACCTCTGATTTATTTTTTTAATATTTTTTAAAGATTTTATTTATTTATTCATGAGAGACACACACACACACACACACAGAGAGGCAGAGACACAGGCAGAGGGAGAAGCAGGTTCCCTGTGGGGAGCCCGATACGGGACTCGATCCTGGGTCTCCAGGATCACGCCCTGGGCCGAAGGCAGACACCCAACCACTGAGTCACCCAGGAGTCCCCCAACCTCTGATTTAGACTCAGAGCCGTCTCTGCTTTAAGTTCTCCTCCATCCCCAGGTGGTTCCGACTGTCCACTCCTCTTTAAGACTTTCTGCCCTGCAGGCTGTGCTGCGTGGAGTGCTCCTTCCTCGTCATCACATTTCACGGCCAGGGGCTTTGGTATCCCCTCCTCTTCCAAGATGCCTTCCTCGGTTTGTCAAGTCCTAAGGCCAAGCGCCTTTACTAGACTCCTTCCCCCATACCTGAGCATGTAAGAACCTCAAAACCAACACACCGCAAACGGAACCCATCCTTGTCCTGGGCCACTCCTCCTCCTTGGGTTTTTTCTCTTAATAAACGGACTCTCCGTCCCTCCAAACGCCAGAAAAGGAAGGTACCGCTGATCACGGGTTCAGGCCACTGGGCTGTGCAGCCGCTGGGCTGTGCAGTTCAGGCTCCTGGGTTTGCCCCACTCCCAGCTGTGTGGCTGGTTAAGCCAGTACCTAACCCCTCTGGGCCTGTTTCCTAACCTGTAGGACGGGGTGACGGTCCTCCTGCAATCCTAGGGGTGTCGTTAGGCGTCCATGAGATGATACACATAGAATGCTTAGAGCAGCAGTCAGCACACCGCGTGTGCTCAATCAATGTTCACTATTGTCATCCTTGACGCGTCCCTCCCCCACCCCTTGTATGCAATCCATCCCCGAGCCCTGTCAGCCTGTCTCCTAAATATCAAATCCATCCCCTTTCCCGCATCTCCGCGGCCACCCGCTGAGCGCAGGTCGCTGTCATCTCCATCCAGAGCAGCTACACCTGCCTCCTCATTAGCCTCCCTGCCTCTTGCTCCCCGCCTTCCATCTACTCTCCACACAGCAGCAGTGCGGTGATCTTCCAGAAACATGCACGGAACCGTGGCATCGTGTCCCTCTGCTGCTTAAAACCTCAGTGGCTCCCCATCTCCCCCCAGGCTCTTGCGATGCCATCCCGCCTCACGAACCCCTCTCTCCACCCACATCCATCTTCTCCTGACTCCTTCCTGCTCATCATCAAAGCTCATAGGAGCCTGGTTCCCAGGTCAGGTCCCTGGGTTGGTGCCCCCCCCTCCCCCAGCGTATCCCGGGTGGCGTCCCCCATCACGGCACCCAGCACGTCTCTGCTCCCGTCTGCCTTCCAGGCCCGACCGCAAGCACGCCGCCGCTTAGCACAAAGTGGACAATTGGCAGAAGTGACTGCGGTCTTCGTCATCACCCCATCCCCATCATCATCCTCTGTCTGGTCGGCGGCTGCCCTGACACGACCGCGGGCTTCTGTTGAAAGCTGCCGCCGAGGGCTGCCCACAAGCATCAGGCTGGCGTCGGCTTTTAGCTTCTCTGCGACCCACTCTGCTAAACCCAGGGGCCAGCTGAGGCTTTCAGAGCATCTGTGCGTGGTCTCTCCTCCCTTCCCCACCTGCTGCCTGAGCCTGAGCAGCATCTCGGAGACCACCCCCCGCAAGGCAAAAAAAACCTCTGCCAGAGTAGCAGCCTCCCCCACCCTAAATGGCCCTGGGGGACAGTGACTGAGTCATCCCTCTGCTCCCCAAACGCCCACCCCGGCCCCACGAGCCCACCTGCCCTGCATAAGGTGCCCTGTGTTCCCAGGGAACAGCCTCCCAGCCTCCCTAGTGAAGGCTGCTCCTGCATTTTTGTCGTTCGTCACTGGCTTTGCCTGTCGGGCTCCTGCATGCAGGGTGAACAGTGACCGGGAAACTCCCTTTCTGGCCCGACCGGGCCGATTCTTGGTTGCCACCCCTGCCCAGTCAGCATTTAGGTTGGTGCTACCCATGCACCCACAGTCCAGGAGACAATAGAAGACTTTTGGGAACTCAACACTTAATTCAGCATTCTTTTTCCTCTTCTTCTTTGAAAGAGAGAGAGAATGAACAAGCTGATTTTACACGGGGCGATTTTTTTGCACCTGTAGGTGCAAAACGTAGCCCGGAAAACTCCACCATCCCTGGCATAGCGGTAGGAAAAAGAAAGCTGCCCCTCTCTGCCTTGAAACCCCGATTATAGCATGGAATCCGCCAAAGAAAAGCAGGAGACATCCCCCGAACACATAAAAGAAATAGAAAGAAAGAAAGAAAGAAAGAAAGAAAGAAAGAAAGAAAGAAGAAGGAAGGAAGGAAGGAAGGAAGGAAGGAAGGAAGGAAGGAAGGAAGGAAGGAAGGAAGGAAGGAAGAAACCGGAGAGGAGGGTCTTTCAAATGCTCCTGAATGTTTTAAAAATTTCTGGGACAACCCTTCCATTCTCAGGGGATGCGGTAAGACCTGTCTGCTCCGCGAGGGCCCCAGGGAAAATCACTTCCCTCTCCCGGGCTGGAGCGAAGGCTGTCTCCCTCCGGGGAAGGGGGTGGCTCCGTCAGCCTCAGACAAGCTAGAAAGCAGCCCTTCAAAACAGCGTATGCTCCAGATGACCCCGCAATCCCACTCCTGGTTATAGATCCCAAGGAATTGAAAGCGACATCTCGGAGACATATTTGCACACTGGATTCACAGCAGCGTTATTCACAGCAGCCGAGAGGTGAGAGCACCCCAGGTGTCCATCGACTCATGAATGGATAAACAAAGTGCGGTGTATACATATACAATGGGACACTATTTGGCCCTACAAAGGAAGGGGATTCTGATACCTGCTATTGTGTGGAAGACACCCCCCCCCCTCAAGACATTCTGCGGAAGGAAATAAGCCAGTCACCCAGCATCCAAAAGCTGTGAGTCCACTTCTCCGAGGTACCTAGATAGTTAAAATCCTAAGGACAAAAGTGGAAAGGTTGTGGCCAAGGGTTGGGGGAGGGAGAAATGGGGAGTCATTAATGGGTGTCGAGCTTCAGTTCTGTAAGATGAAAGCATCCTGGAGATCTGTTGCACAACAACACGAGCACACTTAAGGCTACAGAGATGTACGCTTAGAAAGAGCTAAGATGGTAAACCTCATGTTTCGTGTGGGGTTTTTTTAATCATAATTAAAAATAAAAAGGTGGGATCCCTGGGTGGCCCAGCGGTTTAGCGCCTGCCTTTGGCCCAGGGCACGATCCTGGAGTCCTAAGATCGAGTCCCACGTCAGGCTCCTGGCATGGAACCTGCTTCTCCCTCCTCCTGTGTCTCTGCCTCTCTCTCTCTCTATCTCTCTCTCTCTCTCTCTCTCTCTGTGTGTCTATCACAAATACATAAATCTTAAAAAAATAAAAAATAAATAAAAAATAAAACTAAAAAGGTGTATACACTCTCCATCTATTAGATTTGTTAATGCCCACAAATATAAAACTGAAAGCAAAAGAGGCCCTTCATTCCCACAGCCTGGCGATCCACTTTTGAGCACTTCCAAAAAAACGAGTAATTTGCACAAGTGGTTAGAATTGCTACACGTTATAGAAAAGCAAGATTTGAAAAAAAAGAAAAAGAAAAGAAAAGAAAAGCAAGATTTGTATCTACTTTTTAAAATTTTGCACAGATCTTCTCATACCACTCTGGGTCTTGCTTTCCTGCCTTAATAATATACCTTGGAGATCTTCTGAAACCGGCACATCTAGCTACCATGTTCTTTTCAGCAGTCCACAGACCTGGGAAGAGGATCCACGGCTCAGCCTCTGTTCTAGGTCAGGCGCTATTCCGAGCGATTCACCTGCGCCCACTCATCTAATTTTCCCAAATGTTCTAAAATAGGTCTTATTATAACCCCCATTTTATACAGTAAGAACCAGGCCCCGAGAGGTTATGTGACTTGCTCAGGTTCACGTACGTCGCTGGGAAGTGATAGAGGATGGCTTGAAAGCCGGAGGATCAGGCTCCGGAGCTACGCTCTCGGTCACTGTGCTGCCCTGAACCAGGTGGGATTTTCGTGGACAAATGAGCTGTGCTTTACCACCAGTTCCCTGTCTGTGGCGTTCTGTTTTTTTTCCCTCTTGTACTATTACAAATAATGCTGCATAACTATTTCTGTGCATGTGTGTGTGTGTGTGTGTGTCTTGAACACAAATACAAGAATGAGTCTAGAGGGTAAATTCCTAGCCATGGCATGGACGGGTTGAGAGGGGTGTGCGTTGAAAATTCTGATGTGATCACCAAATTGCCCTCCAAAGACGTAACATCACGTACACTCTCATCACTAGTGGATGACCGGCTGATGAGCATCTCTTTTGAAGCACGCAGCTCTCCCTTTACAAGCTCTTCTCACACTTTGCCACTACACTGGACACCTTGACCAGCTCCTTCAGGAGATCGGAGACCTGGACCTGGCCCAGGTTTTGGTCCACCCCAAAACCAGGACGATGGAGAAACCATATGAACCACAGTGCAGTGACTTGCGGTCACTGAACGCCTAAGCGCCTGCTGTTGTCTGGCTTTCCCAGGGGGGACAGCTGCCTTCCTCAGGGTGACCGCTTCCCGAGAGGATCCCCAGGGTGCAGGGGATGAGAGGAGACCTGCTCTTCCATCAACTTGCTGTGGGCCCTTGGTCAAGTGCCCCTTCCCCTGGGACTCGGTCTACCCATCCATAAAATGAGAAGGTGGTACCCAGCACCCTGTGACGCCCTCTCTGGCCCCACCATTCTGTGATTCCGTGGCTCTCGGTATGGGCAGGGGTTTTCCGTAGACTCCTTCCAGCCTCAGGTATGTCCACGAAGCACGGCAAAATACAGGGAGGCTGAAGCTGGATTGCCTGGGTGCAAAGCCCGGCTCAGGGTCCTATTGGCTGTGTGTCCTCAAGCAGATTCCCTAAGTTCTCTGACCCTCGAGGCCTTCAGCTGAAGGTGGGAATAAAAAATTATATGTTAGAATTCTCGTGAGAAAAGAGATAAAGCATGCAAAGTGTCTGGCATTAGCAAAGACTCAGCAAATGCAAGCTCTGAATTCCTACCGCTGCCTTTACTATGTCCACACCACTGGCACCCGGAGCAAAGCAGATGCTCGGAAGGGCTCCTTCTCCCGGATGCCAGCTGCCTGGCCAGTCTTTCCACGGGGCACTTCTTTGGGCACCTCATGCCTTGAAATCTGCCTGAAAGCGAAGCTTCCATGTTGTGTGCCCCACGTGGCTCGGAGAGGTGGGGAGACACGTTTGTAGTTGCAACTAACATTGATAAGAGGTTTGGGGGTCCACCAGGGAGAGGATGCTCCAGGATGTAAAGAGGCAGGCCCACGGTTCCCCAAATGGAGGTCTTCGATGCCCTGGGAGCACTGCTGGGGGAGTGGTGGTGGGGCGGTGGGGGGGCACTGCAAGGAGAGCCTTGCTCTGCTTTGATGCAAAAGCAGGTGTTGGGAGGAGAGCTACCGACCTGGGGTCAGAGGCTAGGTCTGACACCTGGTAGCTTGGTGTCCCCTGGGCCTCAGTGTCTTCATCTCTAAAATGGGGATAATGTTGCTTTGCCAGCGTAGTAGTGAAGAGCATATGAAAGAGTGTGGCACATAGTAGGTGCTCAGTAACTGCTAGTGTACCTTCCTCCCCTCTGAGCTCAGGCAGTCCCATGAGCGAGTCCTGGCGTGAGCTCCGTAAGGAGTCAGTGGGGAACAGCAGATGCAGCTCCCCCCTCCTGGGGAGCTCCCAGTCTAAGAGGGGGTGCCAAGCCCCCCCCCCCTTGGTGAGCTTCAAGCTTTTGGCCATCCAGGTGACACTCTTTTGTCCTCCCCCAAGAGGCACATGGGGCCCTGCTCCTCAGAGTATGGCCCATGGACCAGCAGCAAGTGCATCCCCCAGGACCTTGTTAGAAATGCAGAATCAAGTCCATCCCGGGCCTCTCGGATCAACATCTTACACTTTAACAAGATCTCAGGGGATTCGTGCACACAGCCAAGTTTGAGCAGCACTGGTGTGGGCATCCATCCTCATCCTCACTCTCCCGGCTCAGACACGTGTTACCACGAGGACTCCCCTTTCCTGGGTCAGGAAGGCAGTGATGAGTGGAAAGGGTGCGGCCCCATCGGACCCCCAGAGGAAGTAGGAGGTGCTCCCAGAGGGGCACACCTGCTGGGATGGATGGCCCCAACCCCAACTCCTGTCCCTGGATCCAGGAGGGCAGGCAGGGACGGGGGACCACGTCGCCACCCAGCAAGCAACCCTAGAGCTCGGGCCAGCAGGACGGAGCCTCCGCCTCCCCCAGGCGACGGGCCCCTAAGCGTCCTCCTACTCCCTTGTCTCCTGCGTCTGAGGGAGCGAGCTGGGGAGACTGAGGCAGCTGGGGCCAGCTGGCTGGTAATGAGGCAGATCCAGCAAACAGCCGCCACAGAAGGCGTATTAAAGACGCTTGATCCCACTTTAATAACCTGCCAGCCCGCGCGGCCAGACGCGGCTCAGAAGTTGTGGAACAAGAGGGCCATTTCTTATTATTTTTAATAAAGAGCTTTTCATAACCGACTTCGTTGGTGCTATTAACATGCCGTGTGTTTAATAAGACTACACGGTAACAAGGGGACTGTCTCGTTACTCACGTGCCGGAGAAGCAGGAGCAGCTGTGCGCACATCCGTGCTCACATGGCAGCGTGTGCCACGCACGTGGAGCCATACACATGCTTGCACGCCGGCTCTCCCAAACCCGCAAGCCCAGCCCACGTGCAGCCTCACACGCAGGCAGGCCCGTGCACATGGGAGCACATCTCTAGGCACAGGCACGCTCTCACACACGGATGTGCGTGACATCGGGTGCAAATACATGAACCTGAAATGGGTGCGTGTGGATCCGGTCTCACGAGCTGGACAAATGTACGCACACGTGTCAAGAAAACTGTCCTTGTGTGTGCACACAGGTGATTTTCCAACCCACGGCGTGGAGGGGGGTAAGGCACAGTTGAGAAATGTCTCCCGCAGACCATTGTCCCTGGAGCTCTGCAGAGTGGTAGGATGGGGGGTGGGAGCACCGGGGCCCCTCCTGCTCTGTGCGTGTCAGGTAGGAAAAGATGAGTGAAGTAGCCCTTGGAGGAGGTCAGAAAGGAGAGAAGCCAGCCAGGAGAGGGGAGGTAAGAGCCCAGAGCCTGGGTGGGGTTCCGTGCGTCAGCAAGGGAACTCGGGGGAGAGGGAGCCTGGGGGTGGGCAGGGGGGCTCGTGGAGGGCGACTTGTGAACAGTCAGGAGGGAGGTCAAGAGGGGGCATGAGGATAGAGGTCCTGCCTCCCTGTTCCAGAGATACCTCTTCCACTCTCCAGGGTGGGTTCTGGGGTCATGTTGCTCTCACACACACATAGGCAGGTGCACCCGGAATAAACCTAGTAGCAAACATCATGCAGCACCCATGACGTCCCGAGTGCTCCTCTAAGCCTTGTGCAGCTCTGAGCTCACTCAAGCCTCTCCACAGCCTCCTCAGAGGCCCCTGACCTCCTGGCTCTCTAGGCAAGGAAAAGGGGAGCAGTGATATAAGGAAGAGGCACCTGCAGCCTCAGCTGGGCCGTGTGTCCCACCCCCTCTAACAGCAGGGAGGGGAGAGCGGAGGCGGTGTGAGTCCAGGGCTGAGGATTGGGCTCCGAAGGAAAGAAAATGATGGGACGCCTGGGTGGCACAGGGTTGAGTGTCTGCCTTCGGCTCAGGGCGTGATCCCAGGATTCGGGATCGAGTCCTGCATTGGGCTCCCCACAGGGAGCCTGCTTCTTCCTCTGCCTGTGTCTCTGCCTCTCTCTCTGTGTCGCTCATGAATAAATAAATAAATATTAAAAAAAAAAAGAAAAGAAAAGAAATGAGGAAAGACGGAAGGTGAGTGCAGGGGACAGAGGACAGAGGGACGGGAGGGAGTGAGCACCTGAGAACTGCACCCGCCATGACATTTGGTCCCCAGGTCAACCCAGGGAGGCGGCAAAGGAGGGCAGGAGGGCTGGGTGGCCTGGGAAGTTGGGCCGCGAGCCCCAAGTGACTTCGCAGAGCAGGTGTCCCACCCAGGTCTGCTGGTCGCCCCCACGGGCGTGCGTTCGGGGCCTCCGCTCGGAGTGTGACCACACACCTCCTGGCCACTGGCCACCCCCTTCCTGTTCCTTTGTCGGCAGAACCGGAGAACAACAGGTCAGCATCTTCCTTGCAACATCCCCACGCTGGGCGACTGGTAACGAGACACCTGTCAGCCTTCTCATCCCCAGGCTTCCGCGCAGAATAGATGAGAGAAGCTCTTTGCAGAGTCGCGCTGAGCGGGAATAAAGAGGAGGAGAAGGCAGGAATGAGGGGAGGGAGTGAGGACGATGAATAAAACCATCGACGTTTGCAAAAGAACAGACGCAGCGTTTTTTTTTTGCCTTCTGATCTGTAAGCCTCTGGAAATTGGGGGTCTGCGGGGGTCCCTCTGTGCGGCTGTTTTAATTCTGGCCTCTCTGCTCCACGCAGCTTTCTGGAGCCATCATCGAACGGGCTCCCCAAAGGAGGCATCGATAGGCCCGGGAAAGACAAAACGGTGAATCCCTTGCCTTCTCCAGGGGCTGGGGGGAGGCGGCAGGCGGATGGGGAGCGATCGACATTTTAATAGCCGTAGTCAGCGTGGCACTGGGCATCCCGGGCCCAGACAAAGGCAGCGGGTCCCTCGCTCCCACCCCAGCCTGGCCTCCCCCTACTCAGAGTTGGCCTTGCCCCTGCTGGGCCCTCCAAAAGGTCAGAGGCTCCTGCCGCCAGGCTGAACTTGGGCCTTGAACTTTACAGGGGACATGCGAGGCTGCCGGGGGCTGTGTGTGCAGCGGACGGAGAGGGGAAGTGATTCGGGTGGGATGAGGTGCTGGGGGACAGTGGGAGGATCCCAGGGACAGGCCCACCAGCCAGCGGAGCACTGTGGTTATCGACTCCGCGTCAGTTGGTGCTGCGTCGGCCCCCGCGGCTTACACACTGACCTACTTTCCTCTCCCTCGTCTCCCCACTGCTCCCCACTGCAACCACCAGCCCCCTTCCCTGGACTGAAACCACTAATGCTAATGGACGTCTCTCCGACGCAGCCCCAGGACCCCCTATTATTGCCCACTGTCCTGATCCGCATCCCTAACCAAGCTTGGCAGGCCCGGCAGGGCTCAGACAAAGGGAATGAAACAATGGTCAGAGACACGCTCTGCAAAGCAGCCGCACAAATGTGGGCAATTCTAATTACAGAGGGAAGGGGAGTACTGTGAATGCACATCACCGCCACGAGGGAGACCACACGGCAGGGAGCGCATCGTCCGTGCCAGGTATGCAGTTCAGCAGTTTGCACAGGAGATTGTATTTAGTCTAGACAATGACCCTGAGAGGTAGGCACTATGATCTTCCTGGCACAGAGGGGGAAACTGAGTCTCAGAGAGGCTCGTGTGGCTTGCTCACCATGACACACGGTAAGTGGCTGCGCCTGGGCTGGAGCCCTGGCTACCTGAGTCCCAGGTGCGCGCTTCTCTACCTTCCCTACTCATTGGGGGTGTGGGATGCATCATATCCCCCCTTCTAGTCTCCTTCCCTGTTCCCTGCAGATGCTCTCTCTGCCGATCATCTGTCCTCAGACTCACACCAGCTCAGTGACCTCCAAGTGTCCCCAAACTTACTGTCACTTTCTGCGGTGCTACTTCTCCCAGAAGCTCTAGAACATCTCTCTGTAGGGCACTGGTAGACGGTTAATGATGCTGACCTTGTCTCAGCGGGACCCCATTCAGGGTTACTGCAGGGCCGGCACCCACTGGAGCCCGCCAGGAACACTGAGGGTGGCTTTATAAGCTCAGCTGGATACTCACCCACGTAGCACTTGCAGGGGTTGGGAGCAGGGAGAGGACAGCCTCATGTTCTGGGTTTTTGAGGCCAGCAGGAAAAAGGCACCAGAAAGTGGAGGTGAGCTCCTGCAGGATGGGGCACCTCATTTTTTGCTCTGCTGCCAGTGCATGGCTTGGAAGGCGGGTACCTCTCCAGCCCCCAGCTACACATGGAATCAACCTCCCTCATCCATCTCCGGAGGATGAGGGGCAACAATGAGAGATGGCAAGTGGCAGGAGAGACCCAGAGCCCATACTGGGAATCAGGCAAATAGGAGTTCAACCCTTATCACATATCCTATCACATATCAGTGGTAGGATTTTCCCAAATTGGGCCCATTTGGGCCTGAGTTTTCCCACCCATAAAAATGAGGACAATCAGGCTCACTTCACAGCTATTGTGAAGACTAAAGACTGAAGATGCCCGGTCATGCATATGTGTGGAGGAGCATTAGGGTCAAGCCAGGGCCGCTAACATGGCCTTCTGGAATCCCTATCCATCTTTGGAGAACAGAACTGGGAAGAAGAGGGGGATATTTGGGGACCCTAACAATAGGGTGGACCGCCAGGGGGTCCCGAGCCGTGGGCAGTCAGTGGGCAGAGGCTGGCTGACCACCTGGTATGGATGCTCCTGAAGGACTTCTTCACGGGCAGGGAGGGGATCAGGATGGCTTCCCAAATAGGGGTGTGCTCTTCCCCTCGGGCTGCCGTAACACAGTCTCACAACCTGAGTGGCTTAAAGGACAGAGATTTATTTTCACATGACTCTGGAGCTTGGAAGTCTGAGATCAAGCTGTAAGCAGGGTTGGCTTCTTCGAGGCCTCTCGCCTCGGCTGATAGATGGCCATCTTCTTCCCGTGTCCTCACATGGTCTTCCATCTGTGCAGGTCTGTGTCCAAATATCCTCTTCCTATAAGGACACTGGTTGTATTGGATTAGAGCCCACGCCGATGATCTCATTTTCACTTTATTGCCTCTTTGAAGACCCTTATCTTCAAGTACAGTCACATCCTGAGGCACCGAGTAGTTAGGATTTCAACATATGAATTTGGTGGTGGGAGGAACACAATTTAACCCGTAATAAGGGGGCTCGGGGAATAGGTGGGAGACGAGGCTAGAGGGACAAGTAGGGTCAACTCCTGCCAAGGCTTCGCGTAGAAGGGACCCATCTGGACAACATCTGGAGACACAGGTGAAGGTGGATGTGGCTGGGTGATGGGGCTGTAACAGACCCTCCCCCATGCTTCTCTAGGCAGATTACTCCACTGGGACAAAAGGCTCCTCCGGGTGCCCACTTTGCAGTTGAAAAAAAAAAATTGAAGTTGGTGATGATGCTAAAGCACCACCATGCATGCAATTCTACGCATTTGCTTTGGCCTGGGATGCATGGGCAGTTTGCTTTTAACTGTAACACACGCACATCTGGAAATCCAGTAGACTTAACCGAGCGCTGTAAAATGAACCAAACCCCCTCTAACAGACTAAATTGATAAATGGTGATGTTACACGAGAAGGCCTCGCTAATTACAAGCTAGAGAGAGCAGCCACTGAAACCCGTAGCTCTCTCAAGCCCACCCTGCTGATTCGCTGATAACAGGGCATCCTTCCCTGGAAATGGGGCTTGACAGACTCTGCAGGGGCACACGCACAGTAGGGGCTGTATGATGCTGTCGAGTGTGTGAGGCACCCACGTCTCTTAAAAGAAAGACAACGTTCAGCTCGGAGTTGGTGGTCACTGTTCACAACTCACTGAGTCGGTTAGTAATAAATGGATCTTAGTCTGATGTTAAAACAAAAGCTCGCAATCCAGAGCCATTTGCCTGGGAGAAGAGAAGAAAGGATCTGCATTATGAGCTTGTTCGTGGCCACCAAGTGACCCTCATGAGGCCCTAGGGAGCTGCAAATAGTACCGTGAAAATCCCTGTGGTACAGAAATGTCTCAGAGCCACCACACCTGGCCCACACCCTGGACAAGAACAAGAGAAGGTTCTGATACAAACAGAACATATTTAAGTGTATTAAACATATCCTCAGTGAGAGGTGTGCGCTTTTTCCAAATCCGTACTTAAAATCTCAAAGAAATTTAATGGCAACCTTCAACAATTCGTACGCCAGCAGAAAAAGTTCTGGACAGGGAGACAGAAGGCCCAAGTACCATTTATCTGCCCCGTCCCAGCTCAGCCACAAATCAGCTGTAGAGATTTATTGATCTTACCTATAAATGTGCTCATTTAAGCAAAGTGTGGCTATGATTCCTTAAGGTCTGTGCTCCTATGGAAAATCGTCTTTTCCCGTTCATTTCCTATATTAATGATCTTCCACAATGTAACAAATTATCCTCAAGGCTTAGAAGAGCACACTTTATATCATAGGTCCTGTGGGTCAGGAATCCAAGGATCCTCTGGCCAAGGATGTCACTGGGGCTGTGGTGTCATCCTAAGGCTCAGCTGGGGATGGATCTGTGTCTGGGCTCCTGCCAGTGGTCACTGGCATGATTCAGTTTCTCCAGGCTTTTGAACCAAGGACTTCAGCTGCTCATGAGCTGTTATTCCAGCCTCTCCCAGCCCGGTTCTTTGCCATGTGGGCCTCTCCATAGGGCAGCTCACAAGGTGGCAGCTGCCTTCATCAGAGTGAGCAGGGTAGGGCCAGGGAGAGCGCCAGCAAGTCAGAAGTCACAGTCTTTTCGAACCTAATCTCAGAAGTGACATCCCATCACTGTTGCCTGTTCAGTTCATTGGAAGCCAGTCAGTAGGCTCTACCCAGACTCAACAGGAGGGGCTTACATGGGGGGTGTGAAGGCAAGAGATGGGGGTCACTGGGAACTACCTTCCCTCTCCACCATTCTCTGTGCTTTTCTAGGGCATCTGAGACCACAGTTCCCCTCCCGGACTTTTATGAGATGCTCCATTAAATAGGGATTGAGGTGCACCTGGGTGGTACAGTCGGTTAAGCTTCTGTCTCTTGGTTTTGGTTCAGGTCATGACGTCAGGGTGGTGAGAGGGAGCCCTGTGTGTCTGGCTCTGGTCTCAGCAGGGAGTACGCTTGATTCTCTCTCTCCCTCTACCCCTCCTGCTTGTACTCTCTCTCTCTCTCTCAAATAAATAAATAAATCTTGCCCTTCTCCCTCCTCTTCTGTCTCCTCCTCAAATAAATAAATACAATCCTAAAAAAAAAAAAGGTTTGAGAAGTAGGAGTGGTGACTTAGAAGAAGATGGTGTTGGTGCACCGGGAGTACGATAAAGGGGAACACTGACACCAGATGTGGCCTCGTTACCATCTATGGGGGTTGCTCTAGCCAGTTGCCCTGTGGAAGCTTCATCTTAATACTTTGCAAAGGACTTGGGAGAAAAGGTGGTATCCAAGGCACGTGAGATTTGAATCTTCCTTGTGCTCCATAAGACCTTTTGGCCCCCCACCCGTCCTCTAACTCCAAGTGTCGGGGGTGCTGGAGGCTGATGTGACCACCGGAGCGAAGCGTGGTATTTAACAGTTCTCTTGAGCTCGATGGATATGATCACCTTCCGGAAGAGAAAAAACAAAAAGCCAAACCCTCTTTAAGAAGGTTAATGGAGAATTATCTCCATTTCACGGGAATATCGCTTTCTTGCTGTGGGGAGTGAAGGAAAATCTAGATGCTTTGTGAAATGTGGAAGGACAAGATGGTACCCGTCTCAAGGTCTCGCCTCCCACCTTGCCTTGGCCAAGCGCAGGAAGGAGTCGGGACCTTGGAGCGTAGAAAGCAGCACGCCGTGGGGTGCCCGGGTGCTACTTGGCAAATGCAGATGTTTAGCTGCGGGTTAAACTCTGTTGTGTGGTCTGGTTTCACAAATGGGGTTTCACCCCCTCTATTGCTCCAACTGGCAGGGCAAAGGCAGGCCAGGGCTGGAGCTGCTGAGGTACTGGGGGAGGGGGTGCCATGTATGGAGACCCTCAGTGTCAGAAGTGCGGCAGGACCCCAGTCCTGGCCCTGGGGTAGACTAATTGGTCCCGTGATTGCTGTTCAGTGTCAGCGTCTCCACGGGCACTCCGTGTCTGTTTTCGTTTACCACTGTGTTTGCAGTGCTCCCCACGGGCTCTGGTACTTATTGGTGGGATGAATGAATGAGTAAGTCATTGACTCAATCAATAAACTCTCCACTGGGTGAGATCCCATTTATCTGTCAAGACCCAGCTCAAAGGCTCTTCCTCTCTGAAACGTTTTGCCTATTGCCCGCCCAGCAAGTGGCCACATCTTGGGTTCCCATCACGCCTCGAATCCCCCATCCCAACCCCCTCTCCCACCTTGTGCCCTTTGACCTGCTGTAGGATGGTTCTTAGGAGCTTGCGTTCTGCTGGCTTCGTGTCCTTGCTCCATCTCATGAGCTCTGGCGAATTAGCTGAACCTCTCTGTACCTCAGTTTCCCTACCTGTAAATTGGAGCCAATAATGGTCGTGTTGTAAAGATTAAAGACATGAAGACACGAGAAGCACTTAGGATGATGCCAGACACATAGTCAGTGCTCAACAAATGCTGGCTACTCCCTGCATTCACTCACTTACCACCCTGCGCTGTAATTATCTCCTTACTGGGGATTGTGGACTTCTCAAGACCAAGGACTTTGAGTGTCCCGTCTCCCGGCACATGGCGAGCTGTATATCCTCCCTCACTCAGTGGGCCATCTTCCCTCGGGGGGATAGAGCACAGCCTTGAACTCTGAGACCAGCCTGTGACCTCCTACCTCCCCGCCGCCTTTCTCCAGCACCCTGACATGATACAGACCCCTCTCTTGGTCCCTGGAGGTGTGTGGAGGGCTCTGGGACCCCCGTTCCTCCCTCCCAGCCCCTCATTAATCTTGATTAGGAAGTCCTTGCACTGGAGTTAATTTTCTCGTAGATGCATATCAGTCATGTAGCAGGGAACCTCTCCCGAGCTAATGAGGAATCATAGTCTTGCCATGTTATTACTTAGGTAATTAGTACACAGGCTTCTTTGGTGGCGGTGGGTGGGGAGAAGGTCGGGGAAGTTATCGGGAAAAAGGGAGAAAGTTGGAGTCTCCCAGGGACTGGGTGTGGGTGGCGAGTCTCCCAGGAGGTGGGGGAACCACGAGACTCCCAGCCTCTCCTGGAGGTCACGCCAGGGCAGAGAGGGTGTCCCCACCTTGAGCTCAGTGCCCCGTGGGGGGTGCCCCCCACAGGATCCACACCTCACCCTGCCCAGGTTGTGAGAGCCTCTGGTGTGCAGATCCGATGTCCCCGGGGGGACTGCAGAGGCCAGCTGGGGGGGAACCTGAGGGCCCAGGGTGGACAGGAGGACTGCCAAGCCTGCGGGCCAGGAGACTAAGCCAGAGCAGAGGCGAGGCTCTCAGGGCAGCATCGGGCTGCCTTGTCTGGGCGTTTTGTTCTTCTGCTCAAGATTCAAATTCTGAAGAGAGGCCGGGCTCCTTGCCTGTGCCCCTCTGTTGAGTGGAAGTCGGCTGGTTGTGCCTGTCACGGAGGGGAGGGACGGGCCCTGCTAGGTAGGAAAAGTTACTCTAGCAGACAGGGAAAAGGCTCTCTCTGCCTCTCTGGTGAGCAAGTTTTCTCCTTTATTTTTTAAAGATTTCATTTATTTATTTGAGAGAGAGAGAGCTAGGGAGGGAGGAAGGGAGGAAGCGAGCATGAGTGGGCAGAAGGGGCAGAGGGAGAAGGAGAAGCAGACTCCCCACTGAGCAGGGAGCCCAAGGTGGGGCTCAATCCCGGGACCCTGGGGTCACGACCCGGCTGAAAGCACACGCTTAACTGAGCCCCCCAGGCGCCCCTCAAGGTGTCTTCTCTATTCAACAAAGACGGATTAGGTGCCCACTGGGTGCTGGCATCTTGGGTTATGCGTGAGGGGCCTAGCGGGGAGGTCAGAGAGACCCCCATGTGTCTCCCAGGCATGGCTCACTCTGGAGGGAGTCCACTAGGGATGGCGAGAGGCCTGCAGTGTGGGGCTTGTGACATCTAGGACCCTTTCCAAAACCAGTGGGGTTGGGACCCAAAAGCCACGCAGAACAGTAGGGCAGACAAGTCTTGGCTACTGGCCCCCTGACGCAGCAGTTACGTCTCTGGGCCTCCGCCTCCCCCGCTGCGGACGGGCTGTGTGACGATCGAGTAGGGCGATGCGTGGAGTGGTTAACAGAGGCCTGGCACGTTGTGGGTCCCCGGGCCTGGCAGGACCCAGAGTGCGTCCGAAGAGTAAATTTGAGGCCACATCAGGAAATGATGCCGAAGATCAGGCTTCAAGGAGTGAACACAACGAAAGCCTAGCAGGCTCGGCCAGAGGTAGGATGGGGTAGGACAGTTCCGAAAGGTCCTTCTGGCTGGAGGGCCGGGGGCACTGGCTGGCTTCAAGGTGAGTGCATCCTTCTGGCTAGATGGCAGCCTCCTCAAGGTGGAGAGCGGGCCTCCTCCCTCAGACGAGATGCTCTCTGGGGGAGGGGTTGGGCCTCCCTCGTCCGGACGGTGTGCAACAGCACAGACCCTGGAGCCAACTGCTTCTAGTTGAATCCTTTTCCTCTTCTTTCCTCTTCTTATTTATTTATTTGAGAGAGAGTGAGGGCGCAGGAGTGACAGCGGGGAGCGGCAGAGAAGACAGGGAGAGAGGGAATCCTAAACAGGCTCCGTGCTCAGCGTGGAGCTCGTGCAGGGCTCGATCCCAGGACCTCGAGATCATGGCCTGAGCAGAAATCAAGAGCCGGACGCTCAACAGACTGAGCCACCCGGGGGTCCCCTGGAATCCTTTTTCTGACGCCTCTTAGCTGTGTGGCCTCGGGTAAGTTACTTGGCCTCTCTGAGCTTCAGTTTCCATGTCTGCAGAATGAGGATAAGAGTAGCACCTACACCGTAGAATGCGTACACGTAAAGGCCACAGTAAGGGTTTAATAAGTTATGAGCTCCTGCGTCGCAAACTACCCCAGAACTACCCCAGAAATAGCAACGTCTACTGCTTCAGAAGAACCAGGGGTCAGGGGTGCAGGGTGGCTCAGCGGGGCCCTCTGGGGTTGCAATCCGCCAAGGGCTTGTGAGGCTTCACCGGAGGCAGAGCCTAAGGCCTCTCCCGAGGTCACTCTCCCGCTGTGGCTGGCAGGGTCATGCGGTCGGGTCCTCCGGGAGCCCCCGGAGGAGCTGCCCTGGTGCTGGTGGCCCCCCTCAGCTCCTCACCTGGGGTGGGGGTCCCTCCTCACCTGGGGAACGGGGGGGCTGCTCCACAGGGCCGCCTCATCACAGCCAGCAAGGCAGGGGCCAGAGGGAGCCCCGGCAGGTCACTAGTCACTGTCTTTCGGGGCTGATCTCAGAAGGGCCGCCCTGTCACTGTGGCCTGTGGGGTCCACCCGGAGCCGGGCAGCGCTCCTGCGAACACCAGGAGGCAGTCACCGCCGGGGTGGGCACATCGGCAGGTTGGCAGTCACCCCCAGACGGGGCGCGGCCTGTGGGAAAGGGCCGGGCGGGGGCCCAATCCTGGTCTCTCCCTTTGCTGCTGCATCCCAGCACAAGCTTCATCCCCCATAACAGAGCAGGGGCTCCCTGGGGCCAGGGGCTCCCCTCTGTCCTCCCAGAAGGGAGTGTGGGACCCAGAGCCCAGAAGAATCCCTGCAGGAGAGCCTCCCCCATGCGGAGGAGCCTCTGGTTGTGGGGCAGCGTCTCGCTCTGACCTCCCATTCTGAGGGAAGACAAATTCCATCCAGGAGGAGATGTGCGAAAATTGGATTTGCTGCCAGGGTCAAGCTCTATCCCAGCTGTCACCTGCTTCTGAAACAGAGAGTGTGTCTCCAAGTGACACCTCTCAGTCGGGCCCTCCCCGCTGGGCTGAGAGCCCCGGTTCCCCCGCCGGCTCGTTGGCGGCCCCAGCCTGGCCTGGCCCCCTTGTCTCCCAGGGCCCTGCGGCGGCCCCCTCCCTCCCACGGTGCACACAGCAGCCAGAGAGGAATTTCCAAAAATGCAAATCAGATCACGCCTCTCGGAGCCCCATGCCCTGCCCCCACCGAGCCCCCATCTCGTTTCCCTCTGAAATAAAATCCCTACACCTACTGTTCCCAGCCGGCACCTTCCAGAGCTCATTTCCTAAAACTCACCCCGTCACCATTGGCTGGTTCCTGGAACGGGCGCGGAGCTCTTCCTCCCTCCAGGCTTTACTCCGGCTCAACCCTCTGCTTTTCTGCGACGCGGCTCCTTGCGATGCTTCTTACGCAGCTTAATCGCCACCTCTTCAAGGAAGCCTTCCCCGACTGCACTGCCCCCCCCATGATCACAGCCGGCATCCTCCGGTTTCTTTACGTCCTGGTACAGATGACAACCTGTTATTTTTTGCTTGTTGCCAGCCGGTTCATTGTGCGTTTTCCCCACCGCATCAGCTCCAGGAGGGCCAAGAGGGTGCCCAATGGGTCAGGGCTTCATCTCTGGGCCCGGCATGCCTTGGGATGAACGAACTCCTCCACCTGGAGGATGGCAACACCACCTCAACCTCCATCTCTGCCTGCAGGTGTGCCCTTGCCAGTCCGCCCCCGCACACGGCCGCCGCCGGATGAATCGAGGGGAAGCTGAATCTGAGCACACCACGATCGTGTCGGTCGCCCTGGCCGCCCACAGTGCCCAGGACACTTGGCCTCGGGTTCAAGGCTGGGCCCAGCCAGTCAGTTCCTAACGTTCCCGTACGTACACACCATGCTCGGTCCAAGTGGACACCCCCTGCCCTCTGCAGTCTCTGCGTGTAGGCGGGTATGTTCCCTCCACCTGGAAGACCTTTCTCACCTTTGGAGGCAGAGGTGTGTACTCATCTGGGCTCAAGCCGCCTCTCCCAGGAAGCCGTCCCGGGTGCCTCTTGTTGGGGCAGAGGGGAGACTCTGGGCTTTAGACTCTGGCCTGGATTCGGGTCCCTGCTCTGCCTCTTGCCAGTGTGTGTGACCTTGGGCAAGTCAGTCCACATGTCTGAACCTGTTCGGAGGGAGCGGCCCCGGCTATAGGAGTTGCTGGAGGAAAAACATCATCAGGAAGTGCCTGCTCCAAAGCAGATGCAGGATGGACGTGGGGGGGGGGGGGGTCCTTTCCAGGTTTACCGGTAATTCGGATGCTCCCTCACTCTTAACTCTTCCCACGTACATCCCCACTGGCCTAGGAGCCACATGTGGGCAGGACCATACCCCCTCCCTCTCCACTCCCTCACCCCGCCTTCTGAGAGACTTGCGTGCACCAAGGAGGGTCCTCGGACAGTCTGTGGAACGTTCTTGACCTCTCTTGACCTCTCTTCTTCTCTGGATACTCCACATTTTTTTTTAAATTTTTATTTATTTAATTATTCCATTTATTGATTCTTCTCCCTCAGGCAGAGGGAGAAGCAGACTCCACGCAGGGAGCCCGATGCTGGACTCGATCCCAGGACCCCAGGATCACGCCCTGGGCCAAAGGCAGACGCTCAACCACCGAGCCACCCAGGCATCCCTGGATACTCCGCCTTTATAGAATAAAGCAACTTGAGCAGTTGTATGTTTGTTCCTTCACTCATTCCCTGAGCTTCCATCAAGCCAATGTGGCTTCACATTTCATCCCACTGTGGAACGTGCTTTCTAGAATTTTGGAACTTGTGCCATTCATGCAGTCAGCAAGCATCCACCCGCTATGTTATGCACGTACTAGTGACCCCAGGAGAGCCTTCAGCTTCCATAATGTTTTTTAGCAATTGCCAGGGTCATCTGGGTCCCTCTTTCCTGGAGCTCCAAGTTCTCTGGCCACCATCCCTCCCAACCCTACATCCTGCCTACAACGAGGCCCATGAGACTCAGGACTCACGCGGACGGAGGCTCTGGAATCGGCACGATCCACTACAGCTGGTCAGGGCATCGGGAGCTCCACGTCTCTCAGCGCCTGTGTGTATCCCTCCCTGACCAGGCCCCCTACCTTCAGAGATAGCAGGGGGTGGGTGCCTGGTGGATGATCCCACGGGGCCTCCTTCCTTAAAGAAAAGCCAGCATGTGATCCAGCAATCCCACTTCTGGGAATATATCCCAAAGAACTGAAAGCAGAGTCTTGAAGAGATACTCGGGTTCACGGCCACGTATTCACAATAGCCAGAAGGTGGAAACCATCCCAGAACCCACCAACAGGCAAATGCATGAGCAAAATGTGGTCTGGTCCATCCCTACAATCGGGTATTAGGCAGCCTCAGAAAGCGAGGCAATTGTGACATGTCCCACCTCGTGGATGAACTTGAGGGCTTTACTCAAAGGAATTCAGCAGGTCACCAAGAGACACATCCCGGATGATCCCACTCACATGAGGCACTTAGACCCGTCAAATTTGTCGCGACATCGTAGCGTTGGGAAGCAGAAGGGCAAACACCACCAGCTGCCGGGAGGGAGAAGAAGGAATTGTTTAAGGGGTACAGGGTTTCAGTCTTACAAGATGAAAAAATTCTGGACGCTGGTTGCACAATAATGGGAATGTACTTAACACTATTTAAAAACTGGACGGTCAAATTTTATGCTATGTGAACTTTACTACAATTAAATTTTTAAAATTTTTTAAAGATTTTATTTATTCATGAGAGACGCTGAGACATAGGCAGAAGGAGAAGCAGGCTCCATGCGGGGAGCCCGGTGAGGGACTCGATCCCAGGACCCCCGGATCACGCCCTGGGCCGAAGGCAGATGCTCAACCACTGAGCCACCCTGTGTCCCTCCAAAAATTTTTTTTTTAAAAGTGAGCTAGAGGGGAGCAGAGAATCCCTCCTAGGAGAGGACTCCTGGGCAGGTAGGAATGAGCCTGCGGATCTGCCCTTGGTCTCCGAGCCCCGCCTCCTGCCCACGTCCCTCTGGTGTTCACGTCTACTCCTACCCGACTGGCCAACCGGCCGACCCTCTCTTCTCTCTCTCTCTCTCTCTCTCTCTCTCTCTCTGTGGCCTGAGGGTGGACGCACCTCCTTTCCCCTTGATGCTCCTTCACACTGCTGACTAAGGCACCTGCCTCCAGCTTTCCCGAAAACAGAAATAAATCAGAAAGGAGATAAAGCGAGAAAAATCAGACTGGAAAGAGCAGGTTTCTGATCCAGCCACTGCCAACCCGCTTCTCCAGACTCCGGGTCCTGCTGGATTCCGCGAGGGCCGCCCCCTGACAGGCTCATTGAATTCTTCATTTACGAGTCGGCGTGGCTTTTCCTACCAGCAAGCCGGGCTGTTCCCCGTATCCTTCTCACTGCCACGGCTCCCCTCGCTCGCACACCACCCCCTGCGCAGGTGTGCCCGGGGCTCTCCTGGCTGGCATCCTGATGTCGGTGGCCCTGGACCATGCCCTTGTCCAGTCCATCCTCCCTCTGGGCCCTTAAACGTGGTACTCACCCTGGAGGGCGGTGCTTCCCCTGGGCCTTCCTAATACCATCGGGGTGGTGGGGGGCACCCCGGGCGGCTCAGGCAGTTAAGCATCCCACCCTTGATTTTGGCTCAGGTCATGATCTCAGGGTCCTGGGATTGAGTCCCCTGTGAGTCACGCTCAGTGCTCAGTGGGGAGTCTGCTTGAGAGTCTCTCCCTCTCCCTCTGTCCCTTCCCCTGCTCCAGCACGCTCTCTCTCTCTCTCTTTATAAAATAAATGCATAAATCTTTACAAGCAAAAGCAAAATATAGTCAGGAAAAGTTTTTTCATCAGCTGCTAAGCCTCCCTATGCAGGGAGCTAGAATTCGGGGAGCCCTCTGGGGAGACAAAGGTAACAGGTGCCCAGCCCTGGACCCTTGGCACCTCCGGCCGGCCTTAGGGGTGACCTGGCCCCTGAGAAGAGAGCAACCTGCTTCCCCTCTGGATCATCCATGCTCGGATGTGAGTTCAAGAGATGAAAGGCCACAGCTCAGCATCCTTTGGCCGCCCCCACCGCGACCTTGACCGGCAGAGAGCTGTAATTGCTCGAAGACCCATCTTCTTCCCCGAGCACATCCCCACCAAAGCCTTTGGTTTCTCTCTCTGACTCTGGGGCCCTGGTGGATGAAAGCCATCCTCCCTCTGCTTCGGTCTGTGTATGATAAAAGCCAGGGCCGGGCTTCACGGCCTCTTGATGGCTGCGAGGTCACGGCCTCACGAGCACCCTTCCGGACTACGGGCTTGCTCTCCAGCTGGGTCATCGGGGCGAGGCTGCTCCGAGGGACACACCGCGGCCTGGGGCAGCCCCTGGCCCACCTCCAGCGGCAGCCCCAGATCCCCTGTGGCCGCACTGACCTGCGGCGTTGGTGCTGGGCCTCCTGGCTCACTCGCTGGCCTCCTGACCATGCACACCTTCCTTAACCTCTCTGATTCCAGCCTCCTCTGCCAGTGAACCGGGGTAGCGCCACCCCCCACCCTCCGCTCTGTTCAAATGCAATAATATGTGTAAAGCCGCCAGGCCTGGAGCCGGAGGTCGATCAGTGCTCCTTCCTTCCTCCTCTCCACGATGGGTGAGGCCGCCTGGAGCCCCCCCACAACCCCTGCCTGCAGTACCAGACCCCGTCTTGTACTTCCACTAACCTGCTCCAAATGAACGGCTGGGGAGGAATAATGATAAGCCTCTTACGGTTGTATATCACAGTTCTCAGAGGCCATTGCAAATTCGTCATCATATTTGTTCTTTTGTAAAGACCTGGGAGGCTGACAGGGGAGGCATGATTAACCCCATTTTCTAGATATAGGTGCTGAGCCCCAGAGGACAGAAGGGCCTTGTCCAAGATCACACAGCCGGCAAGTGGCGACGTAAGGTGGGAACCCAGAGCTGTCCTTTTTTTAAAAAAAATTTTGTTCTGGAAAGTTTGCCAAGGCATCCCCTTGTCCTAGGAGCTGATGAAGGCAGATGCCACTCTGGGGAGAACGGAGCCAGTGATGCTGGGGGGTCAGGGAGGGATGGGGACGTGGCCTCTAGACCCACCAGGGCCTGTGCCCGGGTTGAACTAATTGCCATGCTCCCTCACACTCACACTGAGCCCTGCCTTCCACAGAGGCCCTAAAGTGCTTCTGAGCTCCTCGTACATATTTATATGCCTGCTTGCGTGATAAAAATAAAACCACTTCACCCACCGCTGAAATGCAGCCACTCGGGGTGTGAAATATGGGGCTTATCGAACAACCGCGAGGAACAGCTCTCGGGGAGAGGCCCCTGTCCCTCCTGACATTGCAAAGGGGACAGCTGGAGGCAGGTGGAATTTAATTATCTGGATAAGTAAGCGTTGGACTTGGAAGCAGGAGCCGGGAAGGCGACTGGTCCCCAGGCTCCCGGGACACCCTCAATCCTCCCAGGGATGGAGAGCTGGTCCTGCCAAGGGGAGATGGGGCGGCCTAAAGGGGAGAGCGGGCCCCTTCACACGCACCCCTGAGCCCCCCTCCCTGAGAACTGGGCAACCACGCCAGCCTTCTGTTCTCCTAAACCCAATGTTCACCAGGTACCACGTCTGTCTTTCAAGGAAGCTGCCAGGAGGCTTCAGTGATCTAAACATCTTGGAGCGAGGACGAGCATCTTTGCCGGCGGGCCACTCAAGGCAGCCCTAGTCAAGAAAGGTATTGCTCTGGAGCATCTTCTGTGGCCGTCCCGACCTTCCAGTGGTGCCTTGACTCTGTTCTGATTGCTGATGCTGAGCCTTGCTCTAGATTCAGACTCCTGCCCACCCTCTCCCTCCTTGCTTCCTTCTCCCCTCCCTCCCCCTATACTTTGCACCTCTTGCCACCACGCTCTGAATTTCCTGGGCCGAGCACAGAGAAGGCACCTAATCCAGACTTCCTGAGCTAGTGGGAGCTGAAGCTGAGCCTGGGGCGTGAGTGGGAGTTAGCCTGCCTACAGCGTGTGTGTGTGGGGTACAGGGGTGTAGGGGAAGGGGGATGAGGAAGAGAGTGTGTGGGGGGAGGAATGGGGGGGAAGGGTGTTTCCCACAGAGGGAACAGCAGGCATAAAGGCCTAGAGTGAAGGGTGTAACGGGCACTGACCACTGCAGAGTGGAGCCCAGAATGGAGGTGAAGACCCCGTAAGCTATTCCAGGGGTGTTGGCTTTGCTCTGCAGGCCACGAGGGGCCAGTGAAGGATTCTCAGGGGGCCGTCCCAGCCCTCCACGCGGAGGTCCTTTCTGACCCAGCTATGTTTCCTTTAGTGGCACCTGCATGGGGTGAGGCCTGGGAAGGAGGAAGCAGTGATGCTGACTGGTGGGCTCAGGACTCCGATGGTGCAGAGCCCTGGGGAGCAGATGCAGGGTGGGCGGCCCTGACTTTGGCTTTCAGGTATCTGAGCAGCGTAGCAGCCCCTGCCCACTGTGAGCTCCTCAAGAGCGCAGGCTGTGTCCTTTTGGATCTGTACCCTCGGCACCCAGCTCCCCTGGGAAGACAAGACACCCAGGTGAATCGCCTGGAGAGACGCTGCTTCACTTTACAGTACAGACAGCACGCGCCTCCGACAGTGAGAATCCAGGGAGGCGGCAATCTTGCTTTGGGCCTCAATTTTCTCATCTGTAGTACTATGGACCCATCACACAGCTATGACTAACTAAGGAGTATAAGTGCACATGCTTCCTGCCAGTGTGCCTCACTGTGATTATACTAGAGCTTAGCAGAACTCCTGAAACGGGAAGCCGATTCGTTGAACAGAATATAGACCCTCGAACTTAAAAGGTCGTAAAAAATGGAACAAATCACACATTAGATGGCGCCACCTGTTGTCTATGGGGGGTACTGCAGGTTGGCAAGGCTACCTGCCGTGGGGTTGCTGGGAGGGTGACCTCCGACCATCCCCAGGCCAACTTGACCACGTGGAGTCAAGAGCCCCGGGGCAGGAACAGATGGACCGATGCTGTGGAGCCACGTAGCAGAGGAGAGAATTGCAGATCCAGCGCTCACTGACATGGTCCTGTGGCGCGTGGTCACGGCAACCGCCCGCTGAGTCCCCGGAGATCCTGACCCTGGAGTCGCCACCTCTACCCCTTCTCCGCTGCGGAGAGCAGGAAGCTAAGGGCGAAAGAAGGAACCTCAGGGTGGGGTTCATCACAGCATCGCGTGGCTGCCTCTGTGAGCAGTCATTGCTAGAGCTAGTATTCACCGATTTGGGGCTAGGGAGGCCAACTGTAGAGCCCGTGCTTTTACCCACGGTGCCTGACTACCTCTGTTGGCACCTTTTAACTATTACTGATACTTGTTAGTCCGGGTGTCTCATACTTAGCAAATCCAATGACACAGAAAAAAGTTAAATCTTGCTGGTGCTTTCTAATCTTGATTCATCTATCCACTCTTCCATCCATGTGCTCATCCACCCATCAATCCTTCCTCTAATTCATGTGTCTACACATCCAGCCACCATCATCCATCCACCCACCATCTACCCATCTACCTACCCATCCACTCATTCACCCATCCACCTATCGACTCAATAATTCTCACATCCATCCATGCGTCCATCCATCCATCCATTCTCTCACCCATCCATCCATCCATCTTTCCATTCATCCATTCTTCCTCCTTTCCATCTATGGATCCAACACCTTCTTGAGTGTAATGCAGAGATGAATCAGCTGCGGTCCTCATTCTTACGTTGGTTATAGTCTCAGAAATACGTAAGAGCAACGTGACCTTAGGAAAGGAGCTTCACTTCCGTGCTTACCTTTCTTTGTCTTATTCTATTGGGGTTCAAAACAGAACCTGCCCCCTAGGGTTATAGATAAGATTCAATATATTAGTTCAAGAAAAAACACTTTGAACAGAGCCTGGCACATAGTAAGCCTTCGATAAATGCCATCAGTTGGCAGTGGTTGTTGTTTTTCTTCATATGATCATGATTATGGTTATGATCACTGCTGCTGCTACTACTACTAGGGTAATCCGGGACGCTGGTCCTGGGCATCTCCCATCCACCCCATGATCTCCACACCTCTCGCTTATGACATGTTAATGGGTATTTATGCAAAAAGAGTTCTGAGGCCAAGCCGTTTGGGTTTCAAGGAAATAAAACCGAGAAGCTCTGCAGGATTTCAGCCTTTAATATGCTCATGTGGATTGTAAATTTCCAAGAAGCGAGGGGGATGACCTAATATGCAGCATTTCAAGAAATGTTTATTGCAAACTTGCAAACCAAACGGATGGGGGACCCACCGTTGGCCTGCTTCTCTATGCTTAGCTGGTCCCCGGAGCTGCATTTCTTGTCCCTGCTCCTCCTTGGCCCAGCTCCTGTCTCTGGGCTTGCATTATGGAAGCCCATTCAGCAACCCAGAGGGACGCATTCCCCGCAGAAACCTGCTGGGGTCCTCCTGGGGGAAGACCCGCTGGAGCAGGAGCTTGAGAGTTCAGGTGGGGCTGAGGTCCATTAAGGACGCAGCGGTGGACTTAATTCTAAGCGGCCAACTCCGTATCGATTTGGGTCACCGGTGTCAAGGCGTCACTTCCAGTTGTGTTTAATTTAAACAAACAATAAAAAACTCGGTCCTGTCCGGGATGCGGCCTGATGGATGTTTAATTCCCAGCACGGAGTAGCAGAGGGCAAGGTAGGAAGGAGCCAGAGGACTACGTGAGTGTGTGTGTGTGTGTGTGTGTGTGTTTGTGGTGGGGTGGGGGTAGGGGAAGAGAGAGAGACTGTGTGGATCTCGGGGTGGAGCCCGGGCAAGGCCCCCCCACTAGATTCCTGTCTCCAGAATCCAGCATGCCTCTACCTTGACCCCTTTCACTTCTGAGACTCAGTTTACTTACCTGCAAATTAGACATACATAAAGCTGCCACAGAGGGCTCTCATGAGGGATCAGGGAGGTGGGACACACTGGGCTCATGCGAGTTTTGTCACTTTTGTGTTTGTACCTCGTTTCCAACCAAATCCTGGCTGCCGGGGCGGAGGCGGGGCGCACATTTCAGAGCTCCGGCCTCTCCCTGGGTTCCAATCCGGCTCTATAGTGAGCTGTGTTGCAGGGGACAAGTTTCTCGGCCCACCTGTGCTTCAGGTTTCTCATCTGTAGAATTCAAATAAGGATAATACCCACCTCCTATGTTAAGGTGCCTGGCTAAGAGAAGCACTTAGGTAAATGCTCACCACCCCTACTGTTATCATCAGAGGCTGTAGGGTGTCCTTCCGCAAACCAGCAGAGCCCATCCCCTCGGAGGACAGGCTGGGGGAGATAATGATACGGTCACGGTCACAGTCTTCCCCTCTCCTGGAAATAAACAGGCTAGAGGTCACAGAGGGGTCTCTGACCTCTGGGGGCGGTCCCTAGGGTCCGGAGAAGAGATTTGCTTTGTGCTGTAGTGCCCTCTGTTGGGAGAGCCTAGCTCCTAGCTCCATAACCCCGGTCGGAGGGAGGTGGGGACAACTCCTGGCTGCCTGGAGGTCCAGGGCTTCTGCTCCACCCTCTGCCCAGGGGGGAGGCATGTCCCTCCATGACTCATGGGTCTGAGTGCCAGGACTGCAAAGGGGAGGCCCTGTGCTGGCAGCCAATCCATTAGGAGTCAGGAACAGAGGGACATTTAAGCAAGTTAAAACCCTGTGGCTGCCCTGGGTGACTTTTCCTGTGCCTTCTGCCCACCGTGCCTCCCGGTGCTTCCCATATGACTTTCTCTGGAGCCACAGGGAAGGGCGCGGAAGCTGTGTTTATGAACCCGGAGCTGGAGGAGTGGGCTTCCCCAGGAGAGGGTGTGCAGAGCTCGTGCTATTACTCTGAACGATTACCAGATGGTAATAAACACACACTTCACCACCCCGCCCCTTCGGGAAAAGCTGGGCACCCGGGCAGGATGTCCTGTCTCTGAACACACCATCCAGGGGGATGTTGGCTCTTTGAAAGGATTCACTGCCACAGGATGCCTGCTAGCAGTTGCTAAGTGCCAACTTCGTGCCCAAGGAGCTGAGGCATAGAGTGGGAAGGACAAAGTACCCTGCCTTCATTCACCCACCCATCCATCCACCCAACCATCCATCCATCCATCTCTCCCTCCATCCAACAAATATTTATTCTGGGCCTACTATGTGCTTATAACCCGGGTGATGTTGCAAGAGAATGGGGATGATTTGGAAGTCCTGGGGCTGGAGGACGGTTCATGGAGATCTCCCCCACCCTGCCCAGGCCCAATCCTTTGTCCCAGGAGGCAAACCTCCCTTGGGTATCAGGCCTCCCTTCCTCCTCTCACAGGTGTCATTCACCGCTGGCATAATGAAGGTGGGACTCTAGAGACTCTAGAGCCCCTTCCTGCTGCTCCTTGGGGATTTCTCTCCCGACTGGCTGGTACTGACCAGGGCTGGGAAGAGACATTATGGTGGGGGAAGGGGGGGAGCACAGGGGGTGGAGGGAGGAATGGAGAAGCTAGGATCCCCCACCCCCACCCTCCCATGTCTGGATCTCCTCTCTAATTGCTGGGCTGCAGTAGCGCAGACAGGAAGCCTCGCCTAGCAGGCATTCACCTGGCGAACTGTTGCCCGTCTACCTGCCTGGCAGCTCTCTGATTTGCAGCTGGGCCAGTAGAGCGGGAATGCCCACATGGTGATGCCTGGTATCTGTCTTCAGGACTCAGACCAGCGTGCCAACATGAGAGTCCTCCCAGCTTGCCGCTGCTCCCCAGCCGGGAAGGCTCTCCCATGCAGGGCCTAGCACCTGGGATGCACTGGGTTCTGCTGGCTCTTTCCTGGGCTAGAGGTGGGGAGGTGGAGAAGTAGGGAGAAGACAGTCAGGGACTGTGCCCCGTGGCATGGCTGGGTCAGCCCCGAGAGAGGGCGTGGGGGAGAGGTGACCTCAAGCTGACTCTCAGCTACTTGGAGAAGGGGAGACCTGGGCAGGTGGGGGCGAAGTGGAGCCAAGAACAGCCAGCCAGAGGGAGAAGGGCCTAAGACTCCAGCGTAGAGCCACATCCAGCCCAATCAGCCTGGCAGCCAATTAGTCTGATTCAAAAAAAAAAAAAAAATACCCACGTAGGGACAAACTGTAATCAAACACCTATTTATAAGGGTTTATTACGATCATTATTATTATTTTACTGAGAGGATCATTCTAAAGCCTGTCAGGTGAACGTATGCTTTCAGATCTTCATAAATGCAAATCGCTCCTTCCCCTGGGTGGGTGGGCGTGAGCTGCAGCAAGGCTGCCTTGGGAAGCCCTGTTCTGAGGCTTCTGGAGGGCAGATGGAGGGAACAGCTCCCCGCCATGGGCATCTCTGCCTAAGAGTGGCCAAGAGAAGGCTTAGCAACCACCCCCACCCGCTGCCCATCTCACTCCCTGTACCCCCTCAAAGGGCCACTGGAGATGCAACTGGCAACACACCCATTGCCCATCCAGGTAAACAGCAAAGCCCTTGTGCAACAACCTGACAGCTGGGGATTCACAGAGAGGGAAGCTGCGATTTCTCAACAGAATGTCCTAGAAAGAACACTGGGTCAAGAGCCCAGAGGCCTGGATTCCGAGCCCAGTTTTGCCCCTGGCTGTTGATGGCCTCTCTGGGCCTCAGTTTGCCAGGGGGGTAATTCCCTGCTAGGTGTGACCTTTGATGCTCTGAACCCCATCTAACCTCCCCTGTGCCCACAGCCCACTCCAAGGGCTGGAGTGTCTCTCCCCTCCCAGGGAACCTCATGCTCACATCCAGCCTGAGGCTCAATGGTGTGTATGTGTGTGTGTGTGTGTGTGTGTGTGTGTGTGTGTGTGTGTGTGAGATGAGCTACAAGTCCCAAACCTCACTGGTCAGGCCTAGGGAACAAGTCAGGCCTGCCAAAAAGGTGAAAATGTGGTCTCTGCCAGGAGAAAACCACCAGTTACTTAACCATCCCTGCCTGGATTCAAGAAGGTGGCTACTCTTGGAAGAAAGGACGAAACATAACATTTCTGTTGCTACCTTTGGGGGGGTGGGGTGGGGGGGGAACCATCCTTAATTCGGGAAGTTTGGGAACAACGATGCCCCTAATCCTTGCCACTAAAAAGCCTTAGTAGGTGCCAAGGCCAGTCCTGGGGCCACACCCTGCCTGCTCTGCTCCTTCTCCATCACCAAAGACACCCCTTGCTCTCCAGGGACCTGCCTCTCTCCATCAGGCCCGGGCGGCGCGGAGGGCGGGGGGGGGGGGGGAGAGGGGGGTGACCCCAGGGAAGGGATTAGGTGGAGGGGAATCAGACGGAGCCGGAGCTGGGGGGCAGGGGGGCTAGGGCAGCTGCGGGAGGGTTGCGCAGAGGGGAGCCCGGAGGGGAAGGAGAGGGGGTGCGGGAGGGGGGAGCTCTCCTTCTCCCTGCAATAAATCGGCTTAGCGGACGAGAGCCGAACAGCCCAGAAAGGATTAAAGAAAAGTCTGTATAATACAGCGGGGAGCGCGGCGAGGGGAGGGCGGGGGGCGGGGAGAGGGGGAGGGGCGGAGGGCGGGCGCGGGGAGGGGGCGCTCGCGCGGCCCGGAGAGGCGGGCGCCGGGCGGAGAGCGCGCTTCGGCTCCAAACTCCGGCGCTGCCGCCGAGCGGAGTCCGGGCCGCGCAGCCGGGGAGCCGGAGCCGGAGCCGGAGCCGGAGCCGGGGCACGGCCGGAGCGCAGGGTCGCGGCGCCCCAAGCCCGAGCCCAGGGGAGCCCGGCGCCCCGGCGGCCCGGCTGCGGCGGCATGGGGGCGCCCCCGCGGCGCCCGGCGCTGCCCGCCCGCGTCTCGGCCGGCGGCCGGCGGCAGGAGCGCGCCTGAGCCCATGGCGAGGGGACCCGCCGCCTCCGCCCGCGCCTCCGCCCGCGCCTCCGCCCGCGCCTCCGCCCCGCCACCGCCGCCCGCGCCCGGGCACCATGCGAGCCGCCCCGAGCCCCCGCGGCTGCGCCTGCCTGCTGCTCGCCGCGATCCTGCACCTGGCGCGCGGTGAGTGCGCGGGCACCCGGCCGGAGCCCGGGGTGGGGGGCGCGCGCGCGGGGGCGCAGGCCCGGGGCGCCCCGGAGAGCCTCGGGGGGCGAGCTCCGGTCCTGCGCGGGGGTCCGCGGGGTCGCTGGGCTCGGGGACCGAGCGAGGGAGGGAGCGAGGGAGCGAGGGAGCGAGGGAGGGAGGGAGGAGGTCTCCTCCGGAGCGAGCGCTCGCGGGTCTGTGCCAGCGCGCGCGAGTGTGTGTGTGTGTGCGCGCGTGTGCGTGTGTCTACGAGCCTGTGCCTTTGTTGCGTCCATGGGTGAGGGTGTCCGGGAAGGAGCCGTGTGCGCAGAGGGTGCAGGAGTGTATTCAGAGATGCGAGTGTGCCGATGGGGCGTTTGAGTGGCGTGGCGGTTCCACGGAGGAGGTGTGCGTGTGAGAAAGAGTGAGCCAGAGTGTTTGGGGGATGCGAGCCGGTGCCAGCTTCCCGGTGAGGTGTGAAGTGTGAGAGAGCTTGTGTCATCGTAGGTGTGAGCATGTTCAAGGGTGGTAAGCATGTGAGGTGTGGCGCGTCTCGCGGGTCCCAAGTGTGCGGGTCTCTTTGGGGGTGTGTGGCAGTGGATGACTGTTTCTCTCTCTGTGTGTGTGTGTGTGTGTGTGGGAAGCGTGTGTGCCTGGGAGACGGGGAGTGTGACACTTGGGCAGGAGTGTGCATGCATCTGGGATGTGTCGGGGGTTGTGTTGCTTCGTGGGCAGGGAGTGCGTGTGCGTGTGATGGAGCGTGTGGGTTTAGTGTGGAGGGAGGTATGGATGCGTCCGGGGGCAGAGGAGGTGTGAGCAGCCATGTGTGTGTCCCGAATGGACTTGGTCCCCACTGGGCTGAACCAGCCTGGAGGAGGTGGAAGCCGAGCTGGGTCCCCAGAGCGAGCGATCGGTGGCTCCGGGCTCCCGGGTCCAGGGCTCGCTGCTGCCTGGGTGCCTTGCTCCCAGCGCCGCCGCCGGGTGGGTCGTAAACGGTGCCGGAGCTTATCCTGGCAAGCCAGGCACCTTTCCGGCAGTGAGCCCACACCTTGGCCAGGAGCCCAGCAGGGGGGAGGCGGGGCCAGCAAAGAGCCGCTGGCTCCGAGACCAGAGGGTCCTTGTCCTCGATTCCCCGCTGAGCCTAGTACCGGACCTGGGTGCCCAGAACCGGCCCCTCTGGAGTCACAGCCTGGCTCCACCGTGAAGGAAGAGGGGGTGCAGAGTGCCCAAAAGTAGCCACTGAGGCCAGTAGGATCTCAGCCCCTAGCCCAACCGGGCAGTGAAGGTAGGGGGTCAACTCTGTCCTGGTGTTGGCCTTGCCCTACCGGCAGGTGCCTCGCCAGGCTCCGAGTGCGCCTGCCAGGAAGGGGTGCCCCTCTGAAATAACCCCGCCCCGAGGTGCTTGGAGAGCGCTGGGTCTGCGGATGGGAGGAGCTGCAGAATTTGAGCCTGAATGGTGGTCTCGCTGGTGGGGGTGGGGGTGGGGGTGGGGAGGGGTTGTGTAATGTCAGCCCGGTACTTTGTCCCCCTACCCTTGGAGCAAAAGACTTTCCAAAGTGGATCAGAATGTCCCCCAACTTTGGGGTGAGAGCTCCCTCCGTCGGATGCCTCTAGAGGGAAAGGTTGTATGGGAGAGGGGGTCTGGTTCCAGCGCTGGGTACTGGGCTTTGTTGAAAGGCACTGGAGCCCTCACCTGGACATTGCAGGGAGAGGGGATTGGGGGTTGGGGGCAGGAGGGGAGCACCCTATACTCCCCAGAATGTGCAGAACAGACGCGGTGGGGTTGACGATGGATGGTTAAAGCGACGTTGGGAAACCAGCTCGGCCTGGACCCCACCCTGCGAGCTGTCTCCAGAACCGAGAGCGCGTTCTTTGGGGCTGCAGGGCTGCGGAGAGCTGACCCGGCGTCCCTCCCCCCTTGCCCGCCCATGCAGGCTGTGGGGAGGTGGGGGGCCGGGGGCTCAGGAGAGGGAGAGGGGGGTGATGAGCACATCTGGGCCCGGGAGCCAGGTGGCCTCCAGCCCCGCTGCTCAGGGTGAAGAAAGAGCGCCGACCCGGACCACGGACGGGAAAGTTTCCGAGCCCGGGGCGCAGGCGAGGGGCCTGGGCCACCGGGGGGCCCTCTTCTCCGCAGAGGAAGAGCCAGTGCCTGAGGGTGGGGTCCCTTCATCCCCCTTCCAAGTCTGTGCCCACGAGGGGGCGGCGGGGGGGTACGAAAAGGGTCAGCAGGGGATGCAAGAGGCCGGCTTGCCGGGGGAGGGCGCCCTTCCTGGATGTGACCGAGAGCTGTGCACCTGGCAGTTAGCTTCTCCGGGCCACCTGCCAGGGGCGCCCGGGGGGGAGGAGAGAGTGGAATCCAGGGCGGGCATTCCGGAACACGCCTGCCAGTGGGGTGGGGGGGGGCGGTGGTGGCCGCTGCTAAGTCGGAGCATGGCTAGCGGGCCCTCGCCCGTGGTGCCACCAAGGGTCGCAGACAAAGGGGCTCAACCTGGGAGAGGGAGGTGGGTCTGTGCATCGGGAGGAAGGACTCCGCGGCACACAGGACTGGCTGGGCCCTAAGTTTCTGGCCCTATAACTCACCCTCCCCAGTATCTGACTCTGCAGTGGAGAAAAGCACATTCCTCTGGCTCCCAGGTCACTCAGGAGGCGTCTCCAGGCGTTTTCAAGTCTTCGGGGCCCCAGATTCCCCTGCCTGGGCACTTCTGGGAAGGAGGTCCTGCGGTTGAGCCTGTGACACCGGCGACGGTGGGGGGTGGAGGTCGGGGAGAGAATGGTTCTTGGCTAGCCGGGCCTCCTCTGCCCAGAGTAGGGGGTGGGCTGGCCCAGCTAGGGCGAGGCGGAGGCCCCAGCCAGGGGCCCGGCGGGTTAGCGCTGTCTCCGCAGGTGGGTGCAGGTGGGTGGGTGCAGGTGGGTGGGTGCAGAGCTGGCTGGGCCGGGCCGAGGCTGCCGCAGCTCCGAGACTGCGGGGGCAGAGCGCGCCCGAGCTGCTGTGCAGACTTTCAAGTATTTATCCTTGCTCCCCCCCCCCACCCAGGGCCTGGAGCGGGCGGGGGCTCGGGCACCGCTGGGTTCCCTCTCGGCGCCCCCCACCCGGCCGCCGAGCCCCGAGCCTGCGGCTCCGCCCCTGCTCCCCGCCCCCAGCCTGGCCACACCCCCAGTCATAAACCCCACCCCTTTCCCACCCCAGCCGCAAACTCGCATTTTTCCTGAGAGGTTGAACTAGTTTTTGCTTTTTAAGTGCAGGGAATGTTTCGAGCCACAAGCGACCTCCACCATCACTTATTCCGGTGGTTCTGGAACTCCGGTTTTTTTTTTTTTTTTTTTAAGCAGGAGGACCCTTTCAGAGTCAGAACCCATGATCCTGCTCCCCTCCCTAAAATCCTAATGCCTTGGGCAAGATGGCAGGCACAAAAGGAGAGCTGCCTGGGTTCCTGCGGGTGATGAGACTCCACTAGGAGCGATCCTTACACACAAGTCTCCTGAAACAGTCTGAGATTGCTGCTTTTTCCTAATATCTGGCAGGGATTCTGGTTTTTCAATAGCCCCCATTGTGTGGATCAGCTGCAGTGTGTCATGCACGTGCTGGCCGCTTCCCAGGCCTCATGCAGCTGCAAGATGGGTTTAAGCTCCTCTTTTCACAGACTAGGAAACTGAGGCTCAGAGGTCTGTGGTTGGTTAGTGACAGGAGTACTAGCTCCTTCCAGCTCCCACCTGGCCCAGCCCCAAGTGCTCTCTTTCCTTCCAATGTTCCTCTCTATGGGGCTCTGAGGATCCCTTGGGCAGGAGCAGGGAGGCTACTAGTGATGCCTCACGTTGGCCTGGCTAGCCTGACTTGCCAGAACATCTGTCTCAAGCACACCTGGGGCAGTGTAAGTGGCTTTCTCAGGTTTCTGGGTTATAGTGGTCATAAACTAGAAGGTGGAGGCCAAATAAAGAAGAGGCTGGTTAGTTCTGTTAACTGGATCTCCTGAGGTCCATGTAGGTGTCTAACCTGGTTTACCACTCTACCCACATCTGCAACATCTGGGAACATGGCCTTGAACGTGATGGGGGAGTCCCTGCCTTTATGGTGTTTACCGCTTAGTGGAAAATGAATTGTTCGCTTAGAGGGAGGAAGGGCCTGTATCTCTGACCCCACTTGAACTCTCACCGTGTGCCCGCATCCTGCCATGTGCTCCGTCGTTTTTGTCTCATTTAATCCTGACAACCACACTGAAAGGCAAAACTAGCCCAATTTTTGCTGATAAGGGAACTGAGGCTCGCAGAGGATAAGGGACTTGTCCAAGGCCCCCCAGTCAGTAAGTGGGGAGCAGAGCTGCAGATACAGGGCTGACTCTTGCCCTCTGTACACTGGTGTCTCTGCATGGGAATGGCCCTCGGGCACTTCCTCGGCTCTGGCCACGTGGACAGCTGCGGGGCCTGCAGTTCCCTATCTGGATGTTTTACTCCTTCCCAAACCCTCACTGAGATAGAATTATCCAATGTGTGTTTCTGCAAGGATGGGAGATGCTGTCCCTGAAAGCCCTCGTCTTCTTTAAGGAAATGAATGGGCATCCCTTGTGGACGGGGCATGTCAGAAAAGAGGGAGACTTCGAACCTCATCCCAGTGGGGTGAGAGGTTGGCCACGTTCCTGAGAAGATGAATGACATTCCAGGTGGAAATGTGTTGACACTTGCCAAGTGATTGACATCCATCCCCCCTACAGGAAGTTCTTGGGGAAGAGTGATTCCTTGGGGGTATCAAGGGGATGCTTCACAGAGGAAGAGAACTTGAGCTAGACCTTGAAATAAAGAGAGGACATTAAAAAAACCTGAAGGCAAAGGAGGAAAATGTGCCAGGAGGGAAACCAGCGTGAGCAAAGAACTAGGGGTGGGCCCGTGCGTGGTGGGACCAGCTCACCTCAGGGGTCTCCCTAGAGTCTAGTTGAGAACTAGGAGAAACGAGAGTCATATTACAGATGGCTACCATCTATCGCATACCTATTAGGTGTTCTTTATGCATTAAATGCTCTCAGTAATCTGTGAGGCAGTGTCATTAGCCATGTTTTGCAGATGAAGACCAGAAACCCAAGTTCTTTCTCTTTCTTTCTCTTTTCCTTTGTTTCTTTTCTTTCTTAAATAATGGATGAGGCTCAGGATCTCTTTTTAAGTGCAACAACTGGGAGTTTCAAACTCGGGTCTGAAGCAATCCAGAGACACTGCTGCTCCCAGAGGAGAGGAGAGGAGAGACTATTTATTTTTTCTTCACTGGAAGGAGGAATACAATAGTCTCTACCACTTGCTAGAGGATGCAACGCCTTCTGTTTTAAATAACAAATATCGGTGGTGGCAAAACACACGACACCACTTCCTAAGGGCTGTGTGTCTTCAGGATGAAGATCCTGGGAAGGAACAGGGGGATGAGGTCCCAAAACCCACATTTATGCTTTTAGTGGGGTCCAGTAGCAGAGGGAGGCCCATGATCAGCAAGACTGACCGGCCAGGATTTCATGGATGGAGCAAATAAATCCAATATGCATGGAGCTGGAGGTGCACGGGATAGCAGCCCAAAGGAGCAGGAAAGGACATCGTGGCATCCAGGCAAGGAATCCGACCAACCAGCCATTCCTACATCTACTGGCAGCGTACTAGATTTGCCTTGGAGAATCATGCACGCACCCCTCACACCACATGCCGTCTTGGCAGGTGCCACAATCAGATAAACTGCCCCAAGATGAGCCCATTGGACACTCACCCTGGGATCTGAATCCAGAGCAGAGGAAGACTGAGAACCACTGGAAAGCATCCCTTGCCAGTGGGGACCCCCAAGAAACTGGATTTCTCTGGTTCCCTGAGGCTAATAAAGACCTACCCCCCAGGGTGTTCACAGGATGGAGCGAGTCATTACATGCAAAGCTCTTCTCCCAGTCTGTGCGCTCTGATGATCACCAGTAGTAACCGTGGCCATGCCAGGGGTGCTATGACTCAAGCCACATGGGTCCTCCTGGCGCCTGGGGCTTCAGCTTGGCCTTGTGTTCCAAGAACGTGCATTATTTTCCTACCAGTTCCTTTTTTGGGGCTTGAGCTGTCCGGAGTTGGTTTCTGCTACTTGCAAAATGAGAAACCCCGCTGATGCCCAGCCATCCCAGGCTTGAGGAGCCTCAGAGCTGCTGGGGACACCTGGGATGGTCCTCATGGACCGCTCAGGGTCCGCTAGCTGGGGGTGACTGACCTTACCACTTGCTCCCTGACTTCCCTTTGAGGTGCAAGGCGCTGCCACCGCCCCTCCCCAACGCCGAATGTAGATGCAAATTGTTTCTACCAGTGAGATGCAGGGGGTGGAACCAGTCTCACCGTGACCCTCCTGTCCCCTACCCTGGGAAGCCCCCCGAAGGCAGCGCCGCCCCCCCCCCCCCCCGCCCAGGCCCAGTCGCTCGCTAGCAAATCTTCCCTGTAAGAGACACAGTGGGTGTTCAGTAAAGCTTGGTTGGTTAGGTGCGTAAACCATCTTTGGCCTTTAGACATGGTTTAGAAGAGGCTTTTTACAGAAACATGTTAGGAAAGGCTTACGACGTGTGAAATTTGGGCTGGACTCACAGGTGAACTTTCCGCTGGCCAAGTTCTGCTCCTGGACCTACACTCTCGTCTTTCTCTCAGAGTCAAAATGGCAGAGACGCCGGCTCCAGATCTCCTGCCTCCCTGCTGGTAGTCCTCGAGGCCTGACAAAATGCTTCCACACCTGGCATGTCATCGAGCCCTCCCATAAGACACGGAGACATCTACTCTCATGCCCATCGAGCAGGGAAACTGAGGAATGGCGGGGGCGGGGGGCGGTGAAGAGACAGGGTGGGAAGTGGCTAGAGTGAAATCTAGATTGTGCTGCTTCATGCAGCCCCCAGGGGTCTGGAATGGGACAGGCCAGCTCCCAGAAGCTTCCAGGCTGGTAAACTGACCAAAACGCATGCTCTGTGAGCTGGGTGCTGTTGTAGGCACTTTGCAGACGTGACCCCCTCCCTCCTCCACTGCTGTCCAGGTGGGTGTGTCCAGGTCACAGTGGGGAGACCAGAGCCCACTGTCTTCTCTGCCTCGCAGTCTTGGCTTGCTTAGAGGTTTCTGGCCTTAAACTTCACCGTGTCCACCTCCACCCCAATTTCCACCCTTTCTTGACTCAGAGGAGAGACACCTGCCCTTAGCCAGAACAGCTTTGACTCCCCATAAACCTCCCTCCAGTTTCTGCCCTCTTTAACTCCTCTGCTTGCCACCGACTCAGGTGTCCCCTAAGACTGTTGGCAACAGCACTGTTGGGCAACACTCTGTTAGAAGAACCCTCTTCTGGAGCTGGAGATGCTTGAGGGCTGGTCTCCCTGCTGAATTGAGAACTATCTAGGGTGGGCATCCCTGCACCCCCAGGCCTGGCACAAAGCTGGCTCTGGGAAGATCCTCAAGACATGTTTGTTGGATGAATGGATGATTCCCCCACCCCCACCCCCAAGCCTGTAGTTCAGTCCAGACACTAGACCTGGGCCTATTTCTTGGCCCTGACCAGTCACCTCTGGAAGTACTTTTTGGTGTGAGAAGGTGGCCGTTGTCCAGCACTGCTCACCATCACTCACATTGGCATCACGGCTGGCATCCGGGGGATGAGCCAACAGGGGAATGTGGTGGGAAGACCAAAGGGCTTCCTATTTCCTCTGGGTTCTCCTTGTATAAGGGGGCTGTCCTGGCTGGTGATGGGTGGGGGTTTGGGGAAGAAAGGATGGAAGGAACCCAGGAAGGAAGGAAAGAAGGAAAGAAAGAAGGAAACATGCTTTGAGCAGCTACTATGTGTCCAGGCCTGTGCCAACCTTGTTCATGTGCGATGTCCTATTAAATTATCCCAGAAACTTTGGGAGGTAATATTCTCCCCATTTTATGGATGAGGAACGAGGCTTGGAGAGACT
Organism: Canis lupus dingo; assembly: GCF_003254725.2. NCBI lineage: Eukaryota > Metazoa > Chordata > Mammalia > Carnivora > Canidae > Canis > Canis lupus. The sequence goes on along the minus strand of NC_064244.1, from coordinate 78,884,869 downwards.
GTGATTTGCCTAAGGTCCCACCACTAGTGATGGGCAGGGCTGGACTCGCACCCGGGCATTAATTTGCACACCTCTTTCCAACTCCGAGGTGGTGGCCTGAATCCGACCATGGCAGGAGTATTTACACCAGGGAAATTGGCAAACACTCCAGATCAGAGCTCCGCCCAACCCAGAGCTGGTTGTTAACATTTGCCAGCACAGCACTGGGCAGCCTTGTCCTTCCTCAATCACTGCCTCTCTGGCTAGCCAGCTGGTGCTAATGGACCCGGGTTTCCATCCGAGCTGGGTTCAAGTCCCAGCACGGCCACTTCCTAGCAGAGTATGCTTGAGCCAGTGGTCCCCTTTCTGAGTCGTGGTTTCCTTGTCTTTTGAACGTGGAGGGGGTCCTGAAACAAATGAGATTCTATAGGAGAGCACTTGGCAGGTAACCAGCCGTCAGTCACGGGCCTCTCCCTTCCTCCAGACCCTCAGGGTGGAGTCATTTGGCCAGGGAGTGTCTCTGATAGGCCACATGGGCTCGCCCTTTCTTCTCCCTCCCCCAGGGGCTGATCCAGTCACTTCCATGAATTGAGCAGCTGCCCTGGCCTCATGCTGAGCTGCCAGAGACCTCCCTCAAGGAGTTTCAGGTTGTTGGCAACCCCACAGCACGGACTCATTTGAGAACAATCAACGATCATGTATGATAAGTGGCCAATACAGGGATACCATGGATAAATCTTGGGGGACTAAAGGAGTTCTGAGGGATTGAAAGCATCTTAACGGGCAAGGAGGACGTCCTGGGCAAGGGAACAGCTTACAGAAAGGCCTGGAGGAGGGAGTCCGAGTGCTGTCCAGGTGTGTGAGAGGTTGGGAGGCAGTGAGGCTGCTGACCTCACTTGAGCATACGTGCCCGTCGAGAGGCTGGGGATGAGGCTGGAGTTGTTGGCGCGGGCCTGTGTGCCCGAGCCCGGGGACTGCGGCGAGCAGTTAAAGAGAAGAGGGGGACATTCCTAGAGCAGTGTTCAAGGAAGATGAATTGTTTTTCCTGGGCCACCTGAAGCTGGAAACGGTTTGGAACCTCCGTTAGGTTATAAATGGTTGCTTTGGGGGTACCCAAAGAGACAATGGCCTAAAGGAAGAAATGCTGTCATGAGGGAGGGGGGCTTTCATCTCACCTGGAGTGTCCAGATCTGCCAAGCAGGAAAATCAGGCTGCACCAAGATCACGTGGCTCAGAATGGGGCTGCTCCAGCCAGAATGTGTACCTTGGGCCTGAACCCTGAGTGATGGGAGTAGCTTTTCCTGGGGAGAAGCTTCTAGATCTCCAGGCACATGGCCTCTGGGGTCTGACCAGGGTTCAGATCCCCTCTCCACCTCTCATCCAGCATGTGAACTCAGGTAGCTCTTCATTGCTCTCAGCCTTGGTTCCTCCAGCTGGACACACAGCTCGTCATGGTGGCCTGGTGGGGTGAGGGCAGCGGGGCAGCGTAAATCACATAGTAGGTACACATAGTAGGTGTGTGAGAGGTGGCTGCTGCTCTTATAATGATGTCTGCCTCACAGCCAAGTCCCTGGGTGTGAAGGGGAAGAAGGGTTTCCAAGCCCTGGCGTCCGGCCCAGTGGATGCCTCGTAGGTGTGCCCACGTGGAGCCCTGCACGAGTCCCCAGGCTTGGCATTATGGAGCATCGGAGCCAAAAGGGAGCTGAGAAGTGGACTATTGCCTTCCTCCCATTTTAAGCTGGAGAAACAGGCCAGAGAGAAATGACTGTCATTATACACACTGTGTGTGACATGAGCACAGGCTTCTCCCTCCGAGTTCTGGGGACCATCCCAGACCTCAGTCAGGGGGACCCACCTTCCATCAGGGAGGCATCAGGGTCTCCCAGACTTGGGTGGGGACCTTGGCGGCACTCCAGTGGGAGCGACATCCCCCCCCCCCCCCAGCCCCATAAATCACAAGAGCAGCTTGGGAGTCGCCGGGGAGAGAAGCAGCTGAGCCATTGGGTTTTTTTGTTCCTTTGCCAAGCTGGTCCGTTTGCCCTTTTGTTTCTCTTTCTGCAGAAGCACTCGTGCCCCTCCGATGGGGTTGTTTGTCACTCGTCATTGGCGCCTCCATTATGTCCCCAGCACCATCTCTTCCTCCCCTGTCCCTAACGCTGCCCCAGAGGAAGGCGTCCATCACGGGCCACCCTGGCGTGGTGCTGAGCTGGCGGGGAGGGACCGCGCGGAGGCTCGGGGGCATTGGCAGGGTGAAGACCGGCTGGCACGCCTAAAGGGTGGATGGCGTCCTCATCTAGAGCTGGTGCTCACTGCCCGAGCACTCAGGCTGCCATCAAGAGGGCATTCGGGCCGTACAATAACCCAAGGCCAGGTGCCTGGTTCTGCAGACGCAGGTGATAAGCTGTGCATTGTCGCCCAGCGCCTGCCTGATGTCGCATGCAGGGGCCAGGGAGTGAGGTGGGGGGCCGGGAGCCACAAAAGCAGCCACATCACAAAGACTTCTTTGTTTGCTGGGGCAGTAGAGTGAGCTGGGGCCCAGCTCAGAGGAGAGGAGGCTGGGGAAGGCGCGTTCCTGAAACCAGTTGCCTGCCTGAGGAGGCTGGTGGGAGGAGAAGGCAAGCCCCCAGTGGGGAAGGGCTGCCATTGCCTAATGGGGACGAGTTAGTGGTTCCCAGGACGGTCTGGGTGGGTCGCAGAGAGAGCAAATTCTTGTTGCAGGAAGCAGCACAGTTCATTCATTCATTCATTCATTCATTCACTGACTCCATCTCAGGTGCAGCCAGGGTGCATTGAATGCTTCCTGGCAATGAACCACTGTGCTGTCCTAGAAATCCAGAGCAGAATGGAAATCCTTGCCCTCCTGGGGTTTACAGTCTAGGGCTGTGCTATTCATTACGCGGCCGTGGCCATGGCCTATGACTGCCATTGACGTCACAGCTACCCAAAGTGTCTCAGCTTTTCTTTCACCGAACGAAACAAAATTCAGTTCTGCTGTCACAGCAGCCACATTGCAAGTGCCCAAGAGCCACACGGGCCTCCTGTATTAGCACAGACGGAAAGAGGACATTTTCATGGTTATAGAAAGTTCTACGGGACACCGAGGGTCCGGGGCGACATTCCTCCTCGGGCCCTAAGTAGCAAGGACTAGGGGAGGGAGGGTCTTTCTGGGCTTTTTCCTCATCCTGCCCTTCCAGTGGTGGCAAGGAGAAAGCCTCAGGTGGATGACATCATGTCTTTAATGCCCTCTCTCGTGTGCTAACCTGCCTTTCCAACAAAAACGGGCGGGGGGCAACACACCTCCGGAGAGCCCAAGGGAGCGAGAGTTGTAGTAAAGCAGCGTTTTGTTTTCGTTGTAATTCTTTTAGTCACCCTCTGTTTCAGGCAAGGGAGGCTGGCTTGCCATTTGGGGCAGTGATTTAAACTCTCTCTCTCTCTCTTTTTAAAATGGCTTATTTAAGTAAAAAATGAGCCGAGTTAAAGAAAAATGTTAAATACGCTGCGGAGCAGGTGGCTCACGGATATGGCCAATCTGTGAAGGTGGCGGGTGTGAATGCCTACAGTGCAGAGCAACACTGAGAGTGGGGCAGAGAGTGGGGTGCAGGTTTCAGCACCCCTGTGCGCACGCTCTATGGCTTTGGGACAAGGTACTCCCCTTTCTAGCAGTGGGGCGCAGGCAGGAACCACCACGCTCAACTGGGGCCTCCCGGAAGGGGGCTGGCCCAGGGGCTGGTTTGCCCGGGGGTTAGGGCAGGCAGCTGGGGATGGCGCCATCCTGGGCGCAGAGCGGTGGTTGGCGGCTACCACCCATGGCCTGGAGAGGGCCATGCAGAGAGAGCCTCGGGGACCTGAGGGGGAGCTGGAGGGAGAAACGCCCCAACTTCACCCTCCGCTTGGCTTTGCATGGTTTTCCTTGGTGCCACCAATTGACCAAACCCAGCTGGAAGCCCATCCGGCGCAGCGGGGGTCTCCCAGGTACCCAGTGGGTGGAGAGCAGAGGAGAGTGAGGTGGTGTGCAAATAGCACCATCTTCCTAAGCCTCAGTTTCCCCATCTGTAAAACGGGGATCGTGCTATCTGCCGGACAAGAGTCACTGTAACGAGGGAAGGGACCGCGTGTGGTGGTAGTAACAGGTTGCTTTCTATATTCACGGCAACAGCAGTCATCCAGTGCGTACCCCTGTGCCCGATCTGTGCCGAGGCTGGATTTTCCTGAGCCCCCTATGAGCATGGGTCCCTAGGAAGGTGGAACCGGCTTTTCAGGAGCACGTGACCTTAAAGCAGCAGGTACCTTTGGGATCACATGGCGGTTTGCAAAGAAGACCCGCCTGCGCTCTCCACTCGCCGCTCCTGTTGACCTTCACAATGTGTCATCCGTGCTCTGGACTGCTCAGTGTCCCTCCACCGCCCCGTCCCCTGGTCCATCTCGCTGATGGATTACCCCACCCCAGGGCACCCGAATTCGTCATCCTCCAGTCTATTTTCCACCCGATTTCCCACGGAGAGGTTCTTTTTCCTTAGATCCATTTAGGTCATCTTTCCTGCCATGCCCACTGGCTCCCACCACTTGCAACCTGGTCCACATCAGTCATGAACGGGCTCCAGGCTCGCCTGCTTCCAAGTGGAAAGGCAGGTGCTCTCCACCTGCTGGCCTCTCGCCCTGGAGGCCGCTTCCATCCTCGCAGGTGGAGGAGGAGGGGGAGGAGGGCCGGAGGGTAAAGTGAGCCCCTTGGACCCCCAGCTCTTTATCTTTCAGCCAAGAGCTGAAAGTGCCACTGCCACTTTGAGCGGCATCTTCTCAGCGGGGTGGGGTAGCCGGAGTTCAGAGAGTAGCCGGCTTCCAAGACGACAAATATGTTTTGGGAAAACTCCCTCCATCAGGTCCCCGCCCCCCTCCGGCTTCTCGGTTGGCAGAGGTGACTCTCCTTATGGCCCTCCAGGTTCCTCTGTCTGGCCCTTTTCTTCCCATCTACCTTGACTGTTCAAAATGACTTTGATGGGGACTAATGCTGTCCGTTGAAATTCATGAGACGCTTACACGTTCAGTGCTTTGCTGAAATTGCTGTGACAAATACCAGTGGCAATTTCTTCCCTGGCTCGTTCTCTAATGTGCTCCGGGCAAGACAGAGTGCCCCTGCCCCTCGCCAACACGCCATCTGGCGACACTGTCGTCTTTTGCCAGCCCCGCCGCAGGCCCTGCCCCAGTGCAGGTCGGTCTCAGCCCCACCCTCTGGCTCAGTGGCAGCCCCACCCTTCCGAGGGGGGGTGGGAGGGGGACTCGCTGCTCCCTGGGGATAAACACTCATTAGGGAGAACTTCACCAACAGCCCCCTTGGCTCTCAGTTTCCAATTTGGCCCCAGTGACATTCTTCTGTTCCCCCCCCCCCCCCGCCTCCCCTGCTTCCTGTCTACCTGGCTGTCCAAATTGGCTTTGATGAGAACTCATTTTTCCAGCTGAATAGGGGCCGTGTCCCACAGGCCAGGTCTTCCTCTGTGCTGGCTTTGGGGCCTCCATCTTAGCACCAGGGTGCCACCTCTGGCTCCTTGGGTGGGATCCCGGGTCTCCGAAGGAGCTCTTGTCACCCCTGGATCTTATCTCCCTCCCTGGATGCTGATGCCTTCTGGTTGGCCAGCTCCAAACCACTCCCTGCCGTGATGGCCACATTTCAGCTACCCCTTCACGGCATTTGTCCCACCTGGCGACATCCCATCCCTGCTACTATTTACATCATCATTTTCTTAAAATCAAATTTGAATCAATTCTTTTTTTTTTTCTGACCTGTTTTGTGTAAAGACGTAATGTATAGGTTTGTTATACAAAGTGTATTCCCCCCCCCCTTAATTTGTGGTAAAATAACACGTAACTATTTGGATTTTGAAAAAAGCTTACTCATACTGCCCAGCAGCAGCATCACGAGCTGCAGTGGAAAACATCAGTTTGGTAGAAGGGGCACCAGCCTCAGCCTTACGAGCCCCAGGATCTGATTTCAATTCTTCCAATAACTTGCTGCGTGACTGGCTCACCCCCTCTTCTGAGTCTTAGCTCCATAACACAAAGGGGTGAGTCTGGATGATTCCAGTTCTGAGATCCCGTGATGGGTAATAGGACTGGGAAAGAGAATCTCATCTACATCCAAGATGTCTCTTTTAAGACATGTTTGAAATACCCTCGAATTTCCGCCTTTGGGAATTTTAGAAGCATCCTGCCTGCAGTGGAGCTTGCTAAGAAACGGCAAAGTCCACGAGGGAGGGACCCCTCCAATGGTCGCTCACTTCCTTGGTGCACACACACGGCCTCAAATCAGTTCCATCCAGCAGTCATCGCTCTGGGTTGGGCCCCGTGCAAGGGCTGGCACTGCAGGGATGAGTAAGACTTAGGGCCCGTCTTCAAGGAGTTCACAGTCCCCTGGGGCAGACAGGCAGGCAGACAAATAAACTGTGCTGTGGTATTGGAAATGCTAAAATTGAAATCGCTTACCAAGTCCTTGCAAGAAGGCAGATGAGGGAATTAACTAATCTGCCTAAGGTTCAGGGGGAAGTGATATATCCCTAGAAGGGGTGACACATGACTGGGTCTTGAAGGATGTATAGGATTTTGCCAGGCTAAGGAGATGGAGAGATTTTAGGAGGAAGTAACAGTAGGGACAAAGACTCATAGGCTGGAGAGGGCCTGGATCTTCTGGGAGAGGCTGGGAGACAGTGATGAAAGGTGTGTGTTGCTGGAAAGGAGCAAGGCTGGAGGTGACACAGGGGACAGATCAAGTGCATTTGCTGGAGGCAGGTTAGCCTCACAACGAGGGAGCTTTTGGAGGCCTGGACCCACTCACAGGGGCCAGGAGAAGCCTTGGGCCCCACTCTGGGAAGCAAGAGGCTGTCCTTTCCCACTGAAAAGACCTCGTGGGGCCATTGGCCACATACAGACAGGGGGAAATGCCGTGGGCTGTGTGTGGCGGGACAGGACTTCAGGGCTGGAAGCAGACAGGCATTTTTATCCCAGTTGGTCTCTTTGAAAGATGCCCCCTCCTGTTAACCCCGGGCTCAGACCCTGGGACAGCAACTTGGTTACAAAGCAGCCTCTCTCAGCTGCGTGGATCCAGGGAAAGACTCCTGGGCTTGAAGTCAACAGCGCTGTGTGGCCGGGTAGTCCAAGCTCTCTGCCTGCACCTTCTGGACGTCGCCTGCAAAGTGGTGATAGTAGGAGACATGGACCGAACACTCACTGTGTGTGCACAGGCCCCGTGGAAGCTCCTGTTTGTGTTAACGACTCATTGCACCGTCTTCCTAACCCCCTCCTGGGAGGTTTGTGTGGCTTCAATCCCCAATTTTTACAGTAGGAGAAACTGAAATGCAGGGAGGTTAACCCACTTGCTCGGGGTCGCACAGCTACAAAGTGGCTGCGCTGTTCTGAATCCAGAATGTCTCACGTTTTAACGGCCTTCTGTGGCCTCTGCCTTCTTGCGTCTCTGCCAGAGATCCTTTCGTGTTGTGATCCCAGACCTTCCACCTCGATCCTCCGCGGCTCTCAGGGGCTCCGGGACTCCAGCTGGAGCTAGGCCTGGGCCTCATGGCTGCACCATAGTGGAGGGCCACGGGCCGGGCCCCTCCCGACGCTGGCAGGCATGGGGTGGCAGCCCGGTTCTGCTCTTGTTGTTTCTGGCCTCGTTATTATTATTATTTCTTTCCAGCATGCTGCTAAAAGCTTCCCACGGAGAGCATGCATCCCAGCTCTTTAAAATTTTACAGGCTTTACTTAAACAACGTTATTTCCCTCAGAAAGGAGACAGAAGAGGCATATGTGATGGTTATATTTAGTGCAGTGTGTGGGTCTGAGCACATGAGCATTCGGTGGGCCTGGAGGTGACTCGGGAGAGGTGTGTGTGGCAGTGGGAGTGTCTGCAGCTGGTCTGCCCTCCCTCCTGCTCCCGGAAAGCACAGCCCCAGAGAGAGTCTATCGTGTAGTGTTCAGGGAAGAAAAGGAGGGCGGATGCCAGCTGCGGGGAACCGCTGGGGAGACATGAAGCTGGTCAGAGAGCTCCATCCTCCTGCCATCCTCCTCGGCACCCAAGACACTGTGGTCCTAGCTGCCCCGGGGCCTTTGCACATGCTTTCTGCTCTGCCGGAAGCCACCTCCTTCTTTGGACGAAGGTCTGTTCATTATTCAGGTCTTACCTTGGACATGGTTTGATTCATTCATTCTACAACTATTTTCTTTTTTTTTTTTTTCTACAACTATTTTCTGTGCACCTACCGTGTTCACAGCACTCTGGGGCACGGGGGCCCCTTGTGACCCATCTTCATGCCTCCTGCCTCTGGCACAGGTCCTGGGGCGGAGCAGGCATCAGCATGTGTCCGTGGAACTAATAAGAGCCCTGCACCGATGCAGTGGGATCTGGAGAGAGGGTATGGTTGCCTTCCGGGAGCTTCTTCTTGGAATTCCTACCGGAGACACCGTGAAACGCGAGTGAGCCCTTCAGGCCTGGCGGAGCTGTACTCATTAAGGGCAGGAAGGGAGACGTCACTCCTTCCTCCTTTCGAGCGTCCATCCATCCGACAGCCTGAGCCCTTGGGTGGGGGGGTGGAGAGCTCAAGCCTGCCCTCCCGGCACTTACCTTTCGCAGCGCATGCCTAGCACGAGCCTGAGTAGGAATTTCCACGGAAGGGCAGGAAGTGATAACCGCCGGGAGGAAGCATGAGGCCTGGGGACGGTGGTGGCCACGCGCAGAGGTGCGGGGTCCGGGCAGCCCTGATGACCCTGTGCAGGCCCTGGGGCGGCGAAGCCCTCAGAAGAAGCCTAATCGTGGACTGCGGTCAATGTGTGGCAGGGACGCGCGGAGGCCCGGGGTCCGTGTGAGGCCCACTCTCAGAACTGGGCCTCGGAGGGTGGGAGGTGCTAGGTGGGATTTGGCAGTCAGTTTTCAAACCGTGTTGCTTGGAACCCTAGCATCCCGCAGCGGCACCCCCGGCACCGCTCTGGGAGGCCAGGATGCGGGTCTCGGAGAGAGTCGAGCCGAGGGGACCCTTGTCCGCAGAGGAAGCCTGGAGCCCTGCTATGCCAGGTTTACAGCCTGCACCTCTACTTCTGCTTAAGCCTTCCTTCGAATGGAAGCTTTGGAAAATGAGTGTTTTGGATGACGGAGAGGGACCGTCGGGGCTGGAGGAGGTTCTGGAGCTTTCCTGTTTAGGTTCAACCCTCCTTTCATTCTACATGTGGGGAAACAGAGGCCAAATGGACATGTGAGTGGCCCCGGGTCACAAGCAGGAAGGGCCACACCTAGAAGGAAGGCCTGTCCAAGCTGGAGGGGAGGCCTGTCCCCTCGCCCAGCCCCAGAGCACCCCCGTAAACCTTTCTCCTTTGCCGGCCTGGTGGGTCTGCCCCACCCTCGTGGGGGCCTGGAGTTAGATGAAATATTTTATGATCCCACGCTTCGTTATGTTTTATTAAAAGTGCCCGTGCTGGCTTCCGCTGGCACATCTGCCAGGCCCAGTCCTGGGGCTTCCTCTCCCTCCCCACCCCCACCCCTCGCTGCCACCGGAGGAGGCAGACAGCTGCCACCCCATCCCCCCGCCCCTTCCCTCCCAGAGCACGGCGGGGCTGTCAGGTGTCCATGAGATAAAGGGGAATCCCGCAGGTGAGGACAGATTGGGGGGCTTAGAACCGTAATCCTGTGTGTTCACACATCCCTAACCCCATCTGGCCCTGCTGCTACCCCTGGAGGGCACTGGTGCAGAGAGGCGGGGGGGGGGGGGGGCAAGTCCAAAGTCATGCAGCACATTAGATGCACCTGGGCCTGCGTTCTTGCCCCTCCCCTGCGCAAATCCCAGATCAGACTGACGTCCCTCGGCAGGCCGGTCATGTCATATCCACCGGCGACCACAGGAGATGGCTTGCTCTCAGCAGCTGCCACTTTCGTTCTGGGTGCTGGGAGGAAAGCCTTGGTGTCCGGGTATTTCCGGCGGAGAAGCAGCATCCCCGTCCCTCCTGGTGTGAGGTGCTGTGCCATATCGGGGGGCCGGGGCGGGGGGACAGATGGAGTGGTTAGAGCGTGGCCCACCTGGATCCGAACAGCAGCCGAGTCACCTGCTGGATGTGTCATCTGGGGGCAAGACACGTGACTTCTCTCAGCCTCAGTTTCTTATCCGTAAAATGGGAGTGATGACACCTATGTTGTTGGGGGAGATTTGGTGCCTAATAGACGTTTTATAGATGGGGGCAGTGGTTTTTAGTGGGATCCCCCACTATAGGCGAGGAGGCATTTATTCGTTTATTAAGGACTTACTGATCTCCTGCTGTATGCCTGAGGACATGGCACAGAACAAGAGAGTCAGAGCCTTGGGCTCATGGGGCTGCCATCCTGGTAGGTGAGGCAGAAATGAACAGACACGTAACCTACCTCCGGATGGTGCCATGCTGTGAGGACAAGGCCACAGGGTGGTGGGATGGTGCAGGGCTTGGGTGCAGAGTGGCTTCTCCAGATTGGGTGATCAAGGACGGCCTCTTGGAGGAGGTGCCTTTGGAGCTGAAAAGGGAGGAGAAGAGAAGCAGGACAAGTTGTGTCTTTCTGGCCAGGTCCTGCGTTGGTCTTTGACTCCTCCTGACGGGGCTGTCTCTGGACCTTGCTCTCCAGTGCCAGGAATAGGCCACCCCCGTGCCATGACACCAGTGCTGCAAACTCAGCTGGCCCGTGACCGCAGCCCCTTCTCCCCGGGGGAGAGGCCCAAGCAGCAGGAGGCATTAGGCACCTTCCTGACCTGTTCCCATTGAATTCTCGCCCACGGAGGAGGTGGATTCGTGGCTCTTTCCATTTTGCAGGTGAGGAACCTGAGAGCGCATAAAAATGTCACAGCTGTTTGGAGGGGGCGCCATCTGGGCCCATCCCCCTGAGTTAGCCTCCACCTCGCACTCGCTGGCTGTACGCATTGGTGAGCCCAGTGGGACGAGGAGTGGGAGGCCCACTCCCCTCCTCTTGTTCCTCTGGGCTGGGGCGGGAGCCCCTCTGGGCTGGGGCTGGAGCCCAGGTCAGTGGGGTCGAGTGGGCTGGGAGGGCAGGGAGCCCAGAGTATTGATGGCCCTCGGAGCTGGCAGGTGTCAGGAGGCAAAAAGGTATTAATTAGCAGTTATTCCCTGGCAGTGAGGAGATGGATAGAGATTAAGGTGGCGGCCTGTGCATCCTTTTTGTAGCAGCTGAGAAGCAACAGTAAATCAGTGCTATGATCGATACTGTAAGAGGGAGATATGTTTTAATCTTATTAGCAAGGCGGGTGAATTCTTCACTTGCGAGGCCGGATGGGAAGTACAGTGGGAAGTGACAGGGGCTTGGACCTTCTGGGGGCGGTGGGCATCAGGATGGAGAACCGTGATCCCTGTTGGGAAAAGGCAGGGGGCAGGAGGTGGGAAAGCTGTCCTGAGTCAGCAGAGGGGGACGCCTGCCTTCTTCCTGAAGGTCTGGGTCGCAGCCTTGCACCCCTCCCGCCCCTCCCCGTGAACAGGGGGTTGGGGGGCTCCGTGTTGGACATTGGTTCAACCACTGGGCGTGGATGAGACTCTGACTGTGGCCACGCTGGGATTTGACCCCATCTCTGGGTGGCCAAAGCCTGTGTCCTTTCCACTGGAACACCAGACCACCCCCAGCAAAAGCAGGGGGAAGACCCTTGAAGTCCAGCCTCGACATGTGACAGGGTCTTAGATTCGGCACCTTCGTTCTCCTCCTCTTGTGGGGTCAGTTGTGCTCTGCACACTGGGACCGGAGGTGCCTGTGCCAGGGAGCCTGGGATGCAGAGGAGAAGGTGGAAAAAAAACCAAAGCAGTCAGATTAACTCCTAGCACCTGCCTTTCTGTTCCACCCCTGACAAGCAACAACTACTGTCTCTGGGCCTCGTTTTCTCCACGAGATCCCTCTTTTTTTTTAAGATTTCATTTCTTTATTCATAGAGACACAGAGAGAGAATGAGAGGCAGAGACACAGGCAGAGGGAGAAGCAGGCTCCATGCAGAGAGCCTGACGTGGGACTCGATCCAGGGTCTCCAGGATCACACCCTGGGCTGCAGGTGGTGCTAAACCGCTGCGCCACCAGGGCTGCCCACTCTCCACAAGATCTCTGAGGCCCTTGCCAGCTAGAACATTCTCAGACTGTATATTTCTCTCCTCAAATGATCAGTTGCCTGCTATGTGATTTACTCTCCTCCAGCGTCCCTGTGATGCAAGCATGGTTAGCCCCATTTTCCACTTAGGTAAACAGAGGGGCTCCTAGAGGGTGAGTTGCTTGCCCAAGGTTACGCAGCTGGTGAGCGTTGGAGTCTGGATTCTAACTCAGGCCGATCTGTTTTCAGAAGCTTCATTTCACAGCAGCACCATCTTCTTGTCTGATGGCCAGACTGTCTTTCTGCAGTAAAGAGCAGCAGCCCTGCTGTGGGCGTGCAGTGGGGCTTCCAGCCCCCCCACCTGCCCCTGGGGCCTGTCTGTGTGTGTGGCTGCCCCTTGTCCGGCAGCCTGCTCTGATGGCTGAGCCAGCCCCTGATGTGGCTCTGACTGCCTGGATGGGGGACCCAGAGCGCCCCTCGCCTCTGGCAGCTTCAGTCTGGCCAATGAAGATGTCTTGGAGGTCTGCCTGGGTTGCCAGGGCCTGGGCCAGGCCTTTGAAGGAGCCGGCTGCTTCCTGCGGCCGTAATCTCGTGTGTCCATGTCCTTGCTTCCTCTTGTCCTGGGAGGAGGCAAAGGGGCTCCTCTTATGGATTGAGAAAAGCCCCTCCAGAGAGACAGCAAGTGCCAGAGGAAGGGGGCTCAGCCTGGGGACATGTCATTCCTGCTTGGGCAAGGGAGACACCAGAGTCAAATTTGGGTTTTTTTTTTCCTCCATGTGTCTTGGTAACAGAAACCATCCTGGTGGTTCCAGGATAAACACCCAACAAAGACATCAACTCCTCCTGTCCCAGACCGTGGTTCCCTGTCTGTATCCCCAGCTAGGAGCATACTGTCATATAAAACACATGGATGTGGGAGTTGGGTTCGAATCCTGACCTGCCACCTACCAGCTGTGTGACTCTGGGCAAGTTTCTTCACCTCTCTGAACCTTAATTTTTTTTTCATCCATAAATGGGGGTGACAGTTACCTACCACATGTGGTTATAAGAATCAAATGACATGATTTTATCCCTTCATTCACTTACAGAAAGTTGCTTTGCAGAATGCTCTTGTATTTGGGTAGCACTTGCTGATGTAACGCACAAGCCCCCCCACATTTCACTGGTGCAAACTCAGTAGAAGTTTAGTTTTAGCTTACATTGCAGGTGCCTTTCTAGGCAGGTGCCTCTCCTCTGTGTGGAGACTCAAGGACTCAGGCTCCTTTCATCTTGTAGCTCTTCCTCTCCTTTGAGGCTTTATAGCTCTCCTTTCCAGCCAGTGGGAGAGGAAAGAAAAGTAGAGAAGCATCTGAGAAATGTTGTCTATGGAGAGGTGGCATTTGCATCCTGGAGTCAGCTACATGGGGTGTGTGTGTGTGTCTGTGTGTGTGTGTGTGTGTGTGTGTTGGGTAGCCAGCTGCTGTCTCGGCTTCAGTAAATGTCCCATTTACTCACCTGCCTCACTCACTCCATGAAATCACCAAGGACAGAGTTCCTCTTTGTCTTATTTACCTTGTCTTATTAATTTCTGTGACACAGAATTCTGTGAGCACAGAACATGTTTTTATTACGTATTTGGATTGGTGGGTGGATGAAAGATGGATGGGTGGGTGGATGGATGGATGGATGGATGGATGGGTGGATGGATGGGTGGGTGGATGGATGGATGGGTGGATGGATGGGTGGATGGATAGGTGGATGGATGAAAGATGAGTGGATAGATGAATGGTGGATGCATGGTTGGATGAAATAATAATTAGTGAATCAAACCATACTGACCTGAGACTAGGGAACCCAAATATTTATGGTTAGTTCTGTGGGCATTCCTGCCTTGTCAACTGTTAGATTCCCATCTCTTAGCATGGTAGGTGGCAAGTGGTTTTCAGTTGAATGGAATTCTTAGAAATCCTCTGAAAATGTCAGTATTTGAAACTGGGCAGAGCTTAGAAGCCCCAGTGGGCAGGCAGAGAGATGGCCGAGAAGACCTGGGTGTGCGCAAACTCCCCAAACTGGGAAATGACTGCAGAATTTTCCGCCATCAATAGATTCTGGTCCCCTGCTCTTGGGGCCTCACAAAAGGAGATTTTGCACATTTCTCCAGAGCGTCATTAAAAGGTGCCCTGCCCTGTCCTGAGTGCCACTGAGGCGGCCGGTGTTTCCCCGCTCTCTTCCCTGGCAGAGGCAGGGCCTCTGATGCAGACAGAGAGGCTCTGAGCAGGCAGAGAAAGGGCGGCGGGGAGTCCACTGAGACAAGGTTAAGTGCATTCCTCTCTTCTTGCCAGGCCAGTGAGAATTTGGCTTTAAATTTTTAACCTAAATAGAGTTATATTCATTCCCTCTCTCTCTCACTAGATGCAAAGCGCTTTTTTGGAGCAATTAAGGAAAAGCATAAATCAGTCCATTTTTAAAAGCTCAGGCTGACTTTGTGGCTGGCTAAAATTAGTGTCTCCATAAAGGAGGAGGAGGAGGGGGAGGAGAAAGCTGGATTTGGCTTCAAGACATTCATTCACTGAGGCTGGGGGTGAAGCCAGGCCTCTGTCCTGTGTGGGCCAGAGCTCAGGGAGCCACGGCTTCCAGCCCTATCTAGCTTCTGCCGACCAGCACATCCTTTCTGCTCCAACGCCCATCTCAGGCCTTTCCTGATTCCCTGATATGGTGGAAGGAGAGTGAGTTCCCAGAGCCACTGGGCTCGAACTCCAGCTTCACCGCACGCTGGCTGTGTGGCCCTCGGCAAGCCATCTCACGTCTCTGAGCCCCTGATTTCTGCATCAGACAAATGCCACCTTCCCACCTTCAGACCTTCCCTCTTCTACCTGATTTTGGATCCATAGAGCTCAGAATACAAAGTATCGGCCCACCTCCTGCAATCCCCCACCTCACTCTGTAATCACATGGTCAACGTATTGGCTCTTTGGCCACAGCCCACTCCTCCACTGGCCTGGAAGCCCCCGGGGCATCTCATCAGCTTGCTCGTTGCTGGCACATTGTAGGTGCGCAGCCTGTATTTCATTCCTCATGGAAGGAATTCATAATGACCCCATGGACCTGTCACCTTACCTCTTGGGGCTTCACTTCCTAACTGTAAAATGAGAGTAAGAAATGTATTCTTTGCAAGGGGGTATTAAGTGCGATAAATCCCATATCTGGGAGATCTTTATCAAGCTCTTATTAGGTTCTGGGCTTCGGGGAGGCAGCAGTGACAGGACAGGTGTGGTTCAACCTGTGGACCTACAAACCTAGCGGGAGAGAATGTAGGTTTCAGCACCTAGGAGAGCGCCCCGCCGGTTGCTCTTGGCTGACTAATGAGTGAATGAATGACTGAATGTGGAGTGAACAAATGAATGGATGAATGGAAGGAGAATCCTCCCCATTTGTGTCTCCCTTAAGTCCCGTCTGGAACATTTCCACTACACGTTATCTGGGGAGTTACTTTTTGTGCTAACAGTTTAGAGACCTGGTTCCGCTCTGGCTGTGTTGCCCTGCTGGGTGCTGCACCCTCTCTGGGCCTCATTTTCCCACCTGCAAGGTGGAGATGCCCTTTGGTTTGGGAGAGATGTTCTAGTCTCTTGTAGACGGGGGCCTCGGAAGCTTCCAGGATAGAAATCCTGTCACCGCCCTCCTCCTCCCTGGTCTGGTTCTTTTGTAGGTCTGGCTCTGATGCCGGCTGTCTCCCAGGGGGAGGGTTAATTACTCACAGGCACTATCTGCTCATCTCCCAGGCCTCTTATCTGGGACATAAGCGTTTAGGCAAACACATTAGGCCAAAGCAGGCCAGGCACCTGGGAACCAGAGCCTTTTGACAAACATCTTTGGGATTCTCTCGGCCGTGGAGGATGGACATGGACACTCGCCTGTGCTCCTCGCTGGCCTCTGACCCCAAAGGCCTGTCCAGCCCACACCTGTAGGATTGACCCACAGGTCCTGAAAATTCCAGGCACCTGAACTCAGCCCTCCCCCAGGACCCTGTTCAGCAAGACCGAGCTCTGGACTGGACCTCCCCCCTCCATCCTGTTCAGCTAGACAGACACATTCTGACAGGGCCTCAGTCCATCACAGCGAGGCAGAGAAATCCTACATAGAGTTCCACGGCCATGCCTGGGAGATTAGGGGATTCTCTGCGATTTAGATTGATCGACAGATTTTTCTGGAAGAAAATGGGGCTGTCACTGAGCATATGCTGTCCTCTGGGCCTGGGCTCAAACTCTCATATGCACCAGCCCAGTGAACTGGCGTTCGGGGCTCCCATCACAGGTGAGGACCCGAGCCCCAAAGAAGCCAAGTGACTTCTGTCGGAGAACGGGGGGAAAGAAGCTCACACTGCATGGGCTCCTCGGGGCTGGGGGAGGGGAGGAGTGGAGAGGGGAGGTGGGCCCTGGGCCAGGTGCCTCCCTTACCTGTCTTCCAGTGCTCACCTCACCCTAAGAGATGGGCACCATCACTACCCCTGAGGCTGGGAGGTGTGCAGCCACACCCTCCGGGTCCCACGGTGGTAGGGGCAGCACCGTATCTCCTGCCTGGCTCTGGGGGACTTCAAAGTCCCGTCTCTATGTACCACACTACAAAGCCCATGGAAGGAAGCTCCTCTGGGGAAACGGAAGAGAATTTATAACTATAATAGACGTGCCTGGATTTCTACCATGTACAAGGGATTTTCATACAGGTATCACCTGGTGATTCCCCCACAACCCTTTGAGGTAAGCAATATAGGTGTTTATTTAACAAATATTTATGCAGTACGTACTGTGCGCCGGGCATTCTTCTAAGCACTTTATAAATATTAATGTGTTTAACCTGCATTAAAAACTCCACGAGGTAGACTCTGTCATTTCCCCCCATTTTATAAATGAGGAAGTGGGGGCACAGAAAGGTTGAGGAACTGACTTAAGCCACATAGCTAGTGAGTGGCAGAGCTGGGATGCCACCTCCATTAGTTCAGACACCTCTCTGCCCCCTGCCCTGGGGCCACCAGGTCCCCCGTGTGGAGGGTGTTCTTTGTCTCGCAGCAAAGGCGATGAGCTTGGATCCGTTTCAGGGGAGCGTTCCTCTGGCCCAGGGTCGAGGCGGAAGGGAATGGAGCCCTAAGTGACAGGCACGGCGGCCTAGTGGGATTAGCAGATCCAGAGCTGTGCCTGCGTCCCGCGGGGGGGGGGGGGGGGGAGGGTGCTGCAGAATCGGTGAGCTTTAAGACCCTTATCTCACTTCGGAAATCTAATAATCCCTCGAGGGATATGTGGCCTCTTTCTTCTGTTCCTCATCTTTGTCCTGCTGTTTATCTCGCTCACTCCCTGAATGGCTGGAGAAGTAAGTGGGAGCAAGGGCGGTGCTGTGCCTCAGGTATTCAGTGCTGGGGGCTGTAGCATTTGCCTCAGGGGCTCCCATCAATGCGGAGCCTGAGACAAGCATTTGGATACCGGTAGTTTATTTGGGAGCAAGCCCAGGAAACGCCAGCAGGGAGGAAAGGAGTGAGGCAGGAAAAGGAAGGAAGCCCCGGTACAAGGTGCCACCCGACCGCCCCAAAAGGCAGTGTGGGCCGTACCCAAGGATGGCCCTCCCCAGGATGCAGCAGCTGGGACATGCTTCCACCAGTCCCCTTCCATCACTGAATGCACATCTCTTTGGGGGTGTCACTGCTCTGGCCTACCCATGTGGGCCAGCCATGCTCACGGTGGGGGTCTCCTCTGTGGTGGGGACGCTTGGGACGCCAGCCCTGCATCTGCTTCCTCACCCACTGCTGTAGACTGAGCACCTCCAACAAGCCAGGCTCCTGCTAAAGGCTTTCCCTGGATTATGGCACCTAAATCCCCTTTCCGTGGACTTTACTGACCTTCTGCAGGTCAGGAAACTGAGGCACAGAGTCTGTGGGACAGTGGTATTCAGACCCAGACACTCCATCATCAGGCACCTGATAAGCACTTGCTGTGTGCTCCATCCTGGCAAGGACGACAAACCCCACGTCCATAACCGTTGTCCTCAGCACCGCTCCGTGCACATGCGCATGGCCTCTCATCCCTCCGGAGCACAGAGACTATGTTTTCCAGATTCTCCAGGATGGTCCCTGTTGCAAGTAATTTTTTTAAAAATCCTTTTCAATACAGACAGTTTGTGACATAATCAAATACATGTGAACGTTTAAACCTTTCGAGACTTTTTGCATGAATAAATATGCTCTTCCCTTCCCACCGGGGGAGCCATGTCTCTAACAGGAAAGTCTAGTCGGGGCTGGGAAAATGTGGTCATCGAACCCAAGGGCAGGGAGCCTGACTGAGCCTCAGAACCTCAGGCTCCGGGGAAGCCCTGCCTGAGCCTCACTAAATGAGGTCATTGGGGTTCCCCAGCGCCTTCCCCGGGGCCTGGAATATCTCGGAGCTCCCTAGGTGAGGTACCTCGCCCTCTCTCCGCCCAGCAAGTCTTGGCTTTCTGCCCTTCCTGGCCTCCTTCTCATCTGTTTTCATCATTCACATAAGCCCCTGCCCTCCTGTTGGGGGTAGACCACCACTGGGCGTCGTGGCTCTGTGGTTATGATCGCAGGCCCTGGGTTTGACCCCACAGCGTACTGGCTTGTGACCTGACATGTTTTGGGCCTCAGTTTCCTCCTCTGTGAAGTGGGGATAACATGATAGCTGTCAGAGCCCAGCCACCACCTTCCGGAGAGCCAGCGTCTGCTCACTGTGGACGCAGGGACCCTCGGCTTGGGAACAGCAGCGCCAGTCTGGGCACAGGGCTGGCCAAAAGTTCTCTAGAGAGCTAGTGTCCCCGAAAGCGCCCTCAACCCAGGATGGACAAGAAGTGGGAGGACAGATGCCCTGTGTTGACGCTCCAGGTGCACCCCAGTGAGATGGGGCTCAGCTGCACACGGCGGCCGGGGGCTGGCGTGATGAGATGCCCACCGTTGGCTCCCTTCTCTCACTGACATTCCCTCATCACCTCCCAATGAAGCTACCTGCACCTGAATCGTTTTCTGAGTCTACATCTTGGGGACCCCAAACCAAGCCATTGTCGTGCCTCCCTTTGGGGCCACAGTGGGGATTTCGTGTGTCTTCGTAAAGCCCAGAACAGAGTGTGCCGTCAGGCAAGTGCTCCTGTAACTACTACCCCAGTTCATCAAGCACACCACACACTGCATAGTCTCTGTGCCTTTGCTCCTGCTGTTCCCTCCGCCTGCCCGGCCTTTCCCTTCCTCTTCATCTGGCTCATGCCAAGATGTCCTTCTGGATTCAGTTCAGAAGTCACCTCTTCTTGGAAGCCTTCCTTCACCACCTTTGGCACTTGGCTGGTGAGGGGATCCCTACTCCATGCTTCCACAGCCTGCCTTCCTTCCTTCCTTCCTTCCTTCCTTCCTTCCTTCCTTCCTTCCTTCCTTTCTTCCTTCCCACCCAAGGTTACAATCCTCTGCTGACTGTCCCTCCTTCCAATCGGTTCCTCAAAGCCGGAGACCATGTGTCCTTGCTCTCAGGTCCTCGGCTCCTCGCAGCTCCGGGCACGTGTCTGCACACACACGAGGTGCCCAGCAGGCCTGGAGCACTGATGGCTTACGCCCACCCTTCCTCCCTCCTCACCACCTCCTGGGGTCGCCGTGTGGGGCAGGATCCTGGGGCGACGGGAAGCCCGAAGAAGGATGAGCACCCAAGGTGATGAGGATCGGCTTTGGGGAGGAAGGGCTAAAGGACCTAAGACCAAGGTCTCCTCTGGTGAGGAGGCCAGGGGGAGAGACAGAGATCGAGACAGAGCGAGAGAGAGACAGAGAGGGAGAGGGAGCTGAAAGCTTTGAGGCCTGCTTTGTTTCTGTTCTATTTATTACGATGATAACAATGGTTATTTAATGAGGAGGACGCTGAGCCAAGGTTTTCCCCATCTGCCAATGATTAAAAAAACACACACACACACACAAAAAACCCCATTGGTTTTAAAGCAGGGAATTTGCAGTTAGACACAAGGGGGATCTTCCCACTCTCTGGTTGAGCAGGACTGGCTGTCATCAGGTTCTCAGCAGGCAGTCAGCAGGACGGCAGCCTCAGCTCAAAACAGCCAGGAACAGAGACCCTGGGGCAGAATGATGGCTGGAGGGGCGAGAGGGAGGAGGGGGCGAGGGGGTGCACAGATGTGCGGGGTGCTGTGGCTCGAAGGCGCTTCAGAGTGAGGGGCCTGGAGACCGGGTGCCCTGAGCCACTGGCAGCCTGCTGGGTGACTTTAGGCGAGTGGCTTCACCTTTCTGGG